>NC_037687.1:38837241-38865519 GCF_003255815.1 Theropithecus gelada | reverse complement strand
CTTGAGTGGAAGAAGGAAGACGTGGGGGGGGGGGGGGGGGGGGGGGGTTCCGGTGTGGGGGGGGGGGGGGCGGGGGGGGGCTTTTGGGGGGGGGGGGGGGGGGGGGCGGTGAGGGGTTTCCCCTGTGCGAGTTATATCTGCATGGGTACTTTTGTGTGTGTTTGTAGGTAAAAGGCAGTTAAAAGTCTGGGATGGCTGGAATCTGGAACCTGAAGTCTTTGGAAAATGGAAAGGAGTGGTTGTGCATGAGTCTCTCAGCAATATAACAGGGGTAAGTTATTCTGAAATATTAGATATAAATATAGAATATGAATATATTAGCATATATGTACAGATAAATGATGTATGCTTATACAATAAAAAGATGATTTAGGGCTAGGCCTGGGGGCTCACGCCTGTAATCCCAGCACTTTGGGAGGTCGAGGTGGGCGGATCACAAGGTCAGGAGATCCAGACCATCCTGGTTAACACGGTGAAACCCCGTCTCTACTAAAAATACAAAAAAATAGCTGGGCGTGGTGGTGGGTGCCTATAGTCCCAGCTACTTGGGAGGCTGAGGCAGGAGAATCGCTTTAACCTGGGAAGTGGAGCTTGTAGTGAGCAGAGATCACGCCACTGCACTCCAGCCTGGGCAACAGAGCGAGACTCCGTGTCAAAAAAAAAATTACAAAAATTAGTCTGGTGTGGTGGTGCATGCCTGTAGTCCCAGCTACTCAGGAGGCTGAGGCAGGAGAATCGCTTGAACCCAGGAGGCGGAGGCTGCAGTGAGCTGAGATCAGGCGACTGCACTCCAGCCTGGGCGACAGAGCGAGACTCCATCTCAAAAAAAAAGCTGATTTAGATAGATAATATAAATAAAAAGATAAATTATATAGACATAAATGGTATATAGATGATTCAAATATAGATGATATAAATATAGTATAGACATGTGATACGAATATAGAAATGGATATAGATGATACAGACAGGAAAAAGCAGATACATAATTATGTTAGTATCTTTAAGCACTGGCCGGCGCGGTGGCTCACGCCTGTAATCCCAGCACTTTGGGAGGTCGGGGCGGGCGGATTACGAGGTGAGGAGATCGAGACCATCCTGGCTAACACGGTGAAACCTCATCTCTACTAAAAATACAAAAAAAAAAATTAGCTCGGCGTGGTGGCGGATATCTCTAGTCCCAGCTACTCAGGAGGCTGAGGCAGGAGAATGGCGTGAACCTGGGAGGCGGAGCTTGCAGTGAGCCAAGATCATGCCACTGCACTCCAACCTGGGAGAAAGAGCGAGACTCCGTCTCCAAAAAAAAAAAAAAAAACCTTTAAGTACTGAGATCTTCGGCTTGGGAAAAATCGGGTCCTAATGTACAGTTTTTATACAGAAGGCAAGAGACAACAGGGCATGGTGGCTCATGCCTGTAATCTCAGAACTTTGGGAGGCTGAGGCGGGCCGATTGCTTGAGCCCAGGAGTTCAAGACCAGCCTGGCCAACATGGCAAGACTCTGTCTCTACAAAAAATTTTAAAAATTAGCCAGGTATAATGGTGGGCACCTGTAGTCCCAGCTGCTACAGAGGCTGAGGCAGGAGAATCGATTGAGCCTGGGAGATTGAGGCTGCAGTGAGCCATGACTGCGCCACTGCACTCCAGCCTCGGTGAACAGAATGAGACCCTGTCCCAAAAAAAAAAAAAAAGAAAGAAAGAAAAGAAAAAGCAAGAGACATGCCTGATTCTTTCCTTTCCTTATTAGTTTTCACAATGGGTTAGTTCCTTAGCATCCTTCAAAGGTGGCCTGTGAGGTTCTTTTGAGTATCAAGATGTTGGCAGAGCACTGTGGCTCACACCTGTAATCCCAGCACTTCGGGAGGCCAAGGCAGGTGGATCACTTGAGGTCAGGAGTTTGACCTCACCTGGCCAACATGGTGAAACCCTGTCTCTACTAGTGCCTGTAATCCCAGCTACTCAGGAGGCTGAGTCAGCGGAATAACTTGAACCTGGGAGGTGGAGGTTGCAGTGAGCCAAGATCATGTCACTGCACCACAGCCTGGGCGACAGAGTGACACTCCATCTCAAAAAAAAAAAAAAAAAGATGCTGATTCCCTGACATGTTGGATCACGGTGAGAGTTGTATGGCTATGTCAGAATCTAGTGATAAAATACTAACAAGTGAAAAAAAAAATACTAACAAGTGATTGGAAGAGTAAGTAAATGAAAGACGAGACAGTTATTGACTTTAGGATAAACAAGCCTGTATGAGAAAGGAAATGTCATCACTGAATAGTTTACTACACGGCCTAACTGTGGACTCATCTATTGCAGAGTCATCATGCAAACATTCAACATTGATTTAACTAGACGTAGTGATAAACGTCCAGGCGCGGTGGCTCACACCTGTAATCCCAGCACTTTGGGAGGCCGAGGTGGGTAGATCACCTGAAGTCAGGAGTTTAAGACCAGCCTGTCTCTACTAAAAATATAGAAATTAGCCGGTGTGGTGGCTTGTGCCTGTAGACCCAGCTACTCGGACGGCTGAGGCACGAGGATCACTTGAACCTGGGAAGTGGAGGCTGCAGTGAGCCAAGATTGTGCCATTGCATTCCGGCCTGGGTGACAAAGCAAGACTCCATCTCAAAAAAAAAAAAAAAAAGAGAAAGAAAGTTCAGAGTCAGAGAAGATGTGACCGCTGAAGCAGAGACTGGAGTGATGCAGCCAGAAGCCATGGCATGAAGGCAGCCTCCAGAGGCTGGGAGAAGCAAGCGACAGATTCTCCATTGAAACCTCCAGAAGGATCCAGCCCTGCTGACACTTCACTTTAGCCCGTTAAGGTTTGTTTCAGACTTCTGACCTCCAGAACTGTAAGAGAATAAATTTGTGTTGATTTACACCACTAAGTTTGTGGAAATTTGTTAATGGCAGCAATAGAAAAATAATAACACCATCAGCCGGGTACAGCGGTTCACGCCTGTAATCCCAGCATTTTGGGAGGCCAAGACAGGCTGATCATTTGAAGCCACAAGTTCGAGACCACCCTGGCCAACATGGTGAAACCCTGTCTCTACTAAATATACAAAAAGTAGCCCAGTGTGGTGGCACATGCCTGTAGTCCCAGTTACTTGGGAGGCTGAGACAAAGGATCCCTTGAACCCAGGAGGTGGAGGTTGCAGTGAGCTGATCCCAAAGTGCTGGGATTACAGGCGTGAGCCACCGCATCCGGACCCCCCCCTTTTTTTTTTTTTTTTTTTTTGAGACGGAGTCTCTCTGTGTAGTCCAGGCTGGAGTGCAGTGGCGGGATCTCGGCTCACTGCAAGCTCCGCCTCCCGGGTTCACGCCATTCTCCCGCCTTAGCCTCTGAGTAGCTGGGACTACAGGCGCCCGCCACCGCGCCCGGCTAGTTTTTTTGTATGTTTAGTAGAGACGGGGTTTCACCATGTTAGCCAGGACGGTCTCGATCTCCTGACCTTGTGATCTGCCGGTCTCGGCCTCCCAAAGTGCTGGGATTACAGGCTTGAGCCACCGCGCCCGGCCTATTTTTTTCTTTTTTTTGAGACAGAGTCTTGCTTTTGTTGCCCAGGCTGAAGTGCAGTGGTGCAATCTTGGCTCACTGCAACTTCAGCCTCCGGGGTTCAAGCGATTCTCCTACCTTTTCATCTCAGCCTTCCAAAGCACTGCGATTACAGGCATGAGCCACTGTGCCTGGCCTATTTATTTACTTATTTTTAAGATGGAGCTTCGCTCATGTTGCCCAGGCTGAAGTGCAATGGCGCGATCTCGGCTCACTGCAACTTCCACCTCCCGGGTTCAAGCAATTCTCCTGCCTCGGCCTCCCAAGTAGCTGGGATTACAGGCATGTGCCACCATGCCGGGCTAATTTTGTATTTTTAGTAGAGATGAGGTTTCACCATGTTGACCAGGCTGGTCTCGAACTCCTGAACTTAAGCGGTCCACCTGCCTCAGCCTCCCCAAGTGCTGGGATTACAGGCTTGAGCCACCGCACACGGCCCTGGAGTGGCTTTTATGTGGCAACAAGAGTTAGAGATCCCTCTGGCCTAAACAACTCAGACTCCCCCAATATACTATATATTGTCTTTCTCTTGGTCTTTGCCCAGGCTCTCCCGGCTCCCTCTGTGGCTGCAGTTAGGGTTCACTCTTGGTCCAGGGTTAAGATTCGTTCCAAGGCCTGGATCAGCAGTCAGTCCCTGCCTGTGGTCAGGACACGGACTGATAACTTTCACTTTCCTGGAATGTCTACTGATCCTGTGACTGTCCGGCCCCTGCTCACTCAGGCACTGGAAGAGAATGCAAACTGTTGGAGCCTCTGGTTCAGGTTTCCCCGAGGTCATCTCAGCCATACCCCTGTCTCCTAGAGAAATTTCTCAAGAGATTAAGGGACTCATTCAACTTGGCACGTACCTTGGTTGCCTTAAGTATTTCTTTATCTTCAAAATAAATTGTGCCAAAGTCCTAGATATCAGAATGTCAACAGGGAGAGGTTCCCACCCATGCCTCACGTTTTCCCTCGCACCTTGCATCTGTTAGGCAGATGACTCTGTTCAAGTCACTTCCTGACTCTGGCCCTAAAACCTCTTTTGTAAAACAAAGGGGATGGGTCAGAGGGTCTCCAATGGGGTCCCAAGATGAAAATTTCTCAATTCTGAGCGTCTAGAGTCTCCAGGCAGTGTGGCACCGACTCTGGATTCAGAGAGAGCCCCAGCTCGGGCCCAAAGCCTGGGAGTTACTAACTGGCTGGCCTTGGGAAAGTGACAGAACATGCCCAAGCCTCGGTTTCCTCATCTGTAAATGGGTTAAGTCCTCCAGTACCATGTTCAATACAAGTAGTGAGAGTAGACATCTTGTCTTGTTGCCATTCTGAAATGGAACATTTTCAGCGTTTCACTATTAGGTATAAGTTTGCTGTAGGAAACTTGATTAGATTAAGGCATTTTATTCTTAGTTTGCTAGGATTTTTTTTTTCTTTGAGACAGAGTCTCACTCTGTTACCCAGGCTGGAGTGCAGTGGCGCGATCTGAGCTCACTGCAACCTCGACCTCCCAGGTTCAAGCGACTCTTCTGCCTCAGCCTCCTGAGTAGCTGGGATTACAGGTGCATGTCACCACGCCCAGCTAATTTTGGTATTTTTAGTAGAGATGGGGTTTCACATGTTGGTCAGGCTGGTCTCAAACTCCTGACCTCAAGTGATCTGCCTGCCTCAGCCTCCCAAAGTGTGTAAGCACCGCACCCAGCCATTTTTTCTTTTTAATCATGAATAGGTGTTGAATTTTGTTAGATACTTTTTTAGATCCATTCAGATTATCATACAGCTTTTCTCCTTTAGTCTAAATAATACTGAGTAATTTTCAGATGTTAAATTATTCTTCCTGGAATAACAACAACTGAACTATGATTTATTAACATTTTTATATTTTGTAAGATTCTGTTTGCTAATATATTTATTTATATTTTGAACTCCTATCTGTACCAGATGCTAATATTTTATGTATTTATTTATTTATTCTCCAAAGTGACACATAGAGGCCGGGCGCAGTGGCTCACGCGTGTAATCCCAGCACTTTGGGAGGCTGAAGCAGGCAGATCATTTGAGGTCAGGCGTTCGAGACCAGCCTGGCCAACATGGTGAAACACCATCTCTACTACAAATACAAAAATTAGCTGGGCATAGTGGCACGTGCCTGTAATCCCAGCAACTCCGGAGGCTGAGGCAAAAGAATCACTTGAACCCAGGAAGCAGAGGTTGCAGTGAGCCAAAATCACGCCACTGCACTCCAGCCTGGGTGACAGAGCGAGACTCAGTCTCAAAAAAAAAAAAAAGTAACGCACTAACCTCCTGACCCACTCAGAGTGGGTCTTACCTGCTAGAAAGATAGAAAAGAATAGAACCAGGCCAAGCTGACTCCGGCAGCTTTAGGAGAACAATATTAATGGCAGGAGTGGCCGGTGATGGACAGCTGGGGGTGGAACTGAAATTGACAGCAACCAGGGAGTAGTGGGTTGAAGGGAGAAAGGGAATTCTTTTTCTGTAGTCTTTGAAATTTTATTTTTCTCTTTTCTTTTTTGGAGACAAGGTCTTGCTCTGTTGCCCAGGCTGGAGGGCCATGGCGCAATCATAGCTCACTGCAGCCTTGAACTTGAGTGATCCTCCCGCCTCAGCCTCCCAAGCAGGTGGAACTTCAGGCGTCTGCCACCACACCCAGCTAATTTTTAAATTTTTTATAGATATGGGGGCCTCGCTATGTTGCCCAGGCTGGTCTTGAACTCCTGAACTCAAGCGATCCTCCCACCTTGACCTCCCAAAGGCCTGAGCCACTGCACCCAGCTGAAGTTTGTAATCGACCCATAATCGTCTATTACTTACGTAACTGAATTCCTATGAAAAGCATAATAAAGTGGAGATCATAAAGGTGCTGACTTCCAGGCTGTTGTAAGATTTCGGTGCCACACCTGGCACAGAAAAAGCATGGAGAACAGGAGGGCAGTGAACGTCAGCCGGCACAGGTTGGCTACGTGCCAGGATTTCCCTAAATGCTGCACAGGTATTCATCCTATGATTCCCATAAGCCTCCGAGGGCTGTACTCACATGTCATCCCTGACCTGCTGATGAGAAGTTCAGTCAAAGGCCCAAGGTCACAAATCAAGCCAGCCTAAGACTGGAACCCACGGAGGAGAGGAGGAGGAGGAGGGGAAGGAGAGAAAGGTTTATTGTCCGTCTCTCTCTCGTTCTCCGCACACCCCTCACCTCCAGGGTTTTCAGTCTGTCTCTGGACTATCCTCCTCCTCTCCCCTGCCCCATTCTCCAAAAACCCAAAGGGGTGACTTGTAGGCTGAGGTGTGTGTGTGCCTAGTACAGAAAGTCAGGGCGGTACAGGGTGGAGGCAGATGACAGCGTGGGAGTGGTTTCGGTCCCACCGAGATATGGAAAGGTGGGCGTCAGAGAAGAGTGCACTCTTTCATTTCTTCATCATCACAGCCCAGAGGGACCACTCCGTTCTGGGCATGTTGGGGGGTAGGAGTGGAGCAAAAAAAAATGCCCCCAGACGAAGAGAGTAGTGGGAGAAGGAGAGAAGGAGCATCCCAGAGCCATAGACACTTAGGGGCTGTGTGACTCTGGGCAGGTGACCTAGGGTCCTTGAGCCTCAGTTTCCTCATCTGAAGATGAAGATGATATGTCACTATCGCGCTCAGAGGAGGACTAGGTACAGTTATAAGCCTCATTTACAGATGAGGAAAACCGAGGTTGGACAACTTGGCTAAAGTTACATAATAGACACAGTGGGGTGCTCCCTCAGCACGACTCTCCGGCCAAGAAATCCGGCTGCAGAGGAGGATGGACTCCAGGAGAAAGAACAGGCTGCCATTCCCATGGTTCGGCATGGACATCGGTGGAACGCTGGTTAAATTGGTCTGCTTTGAGGCCAGGAGCGGCGGCTCATGCCTGAAATCCCAGCACTTTGGGAGGCCGTGGCGAATGGATCACCTGAGGTCAGGAGTTTGAGACCAGCTTGGCCAACATGGTGAAACCCTGTCTCTACTAAAAATACAAAAATTAGCTGGGTGTGGTGGTGCGTGCCTGTAATCGCAGCTACTCGGGAGGCTGAGGTAGGAGAATCACTTGAACCCAGGAGGTGGAGGTTACAGAGAGCTGAAATTGCACCACTGCACTCCAGCCTGGGCGACAGAGCAAGATTTTTTTCTCCGAAAAAAAAAAAGAAAAGAAAAGAAAAGAAAAAGGCAGTGGTGTGAACAGGGAAATGAGTTGAATTCCAGTAACTCTGGTTCCCCTGTGTTTCCAGAACAGAGCTTCCAGCCCCCAGACCTCAAGCTTCGGCATCCACGGCATCCACGCTCCTCTCCATTCCATCCCCCAAACATGTTCCTGCTAAACTGTTAAACTCCAGTTCCTGCCTATCCCACTACCTACCCACCACCCCTCTTCCACTCCCCCTGTCTCCACTAACCTGCCAATCCACATATTTTCATCAGCCAAGATCGCTGTCCACCTATGAGCAAGAAGCCAGTTGTTGAGACAGGTACATTTTCATCCCATTTAATGACTGTGTCTTCCTCATCTCATGGCAGGCCTAGGGAAGGCAGACAAGCCCTGTCCCTGCACTCACCCCACTTTGGGCTAGGAGAGGAAACCAGCTCAGACAAATAATATAACAAATAATAATAACAGCAGATGCCCGCTGTTTCAAGATCCTCTGGCTGCAGAGAAGAGGGTGGAGGGGAACTGAACGTGGAGGCCTGGGGCTCTGAGAGGAGAATGGGTGGGGCCTAGATGGGAGGGGAAAGAGCCAGAATAGAATGTACGGAGGGCAGAAGCCGGCAGATCAAAGCCAAATGCTAGAGGCAGAAGAAAACAGAACCCCATGACTCAGGTGTTTGAAATGAGGGAATTCTCAACCCAGAGACAGATGCAGAACTGATTCTAAGAGGAAAAGATCAGAAACGACCTAGAGATCTGATCAGATGGGAGATTAAATGGATGGAGATGTTGTGCCAAAGCCTTCTCTGAAACACCTCCCAGGCGTTAAAATTAGCAATCCAGAGCCAGCTGTATGGATATGAATGAACCATTTTTTCTTTTCTTTTCTTTTCTTTTTTTTTTTTTTTGAGACAGAGTCTCACTCTGTCGCCCAGGCTGGAGTGCGGTGGTGTGATCTTGGCTCACTGCAATCTCTGCCTCCTGGGTTCAAGCAATTCTCCTGCCTCAGTCTCCCGAGTAGCTGGGACTACAGGTGCCGGTGTTTTGCATCTCAAAAACAGAAAAAAAGGAAAAAAGAAAACGTTTTATATATTTAACCAACAATTTAAAGCGTACTATAGGCTGGACGCAGTGACTTAAGCCTATAATCCCAGCATTTTGGGAGGCCGAGATGGGTGGATTGCTTGAGCCCAGGAGTTTGAGACCAGCGTGGACAACATGAGACCCTGCCTCTAAAGAAAAGTTTAATATAAGCTAGGCACTATTAAGTGTTTAAAATGTTAACTAATTTAATATGTATACAGTACTCTAATAAAAAAGCAGGGCCTGGGATGGGGAAGGGAGTTAAGCTAATTCAGCTCGTGTGGTCTGGGAGGGTCTCTGCTGGAAGGGGGCTGATCTTTGAGAAGGGATCAGAATGAGCCAACCTCAATTTCCAGGACAAGCACTTCAGACAGAGGACAAGTGCAAAGGCCCTGAGGCTGGCTAGACATCGGAGAAACAGAAACAAGTGATGTATTATAAGCAGAGAAGACAGTGGGCCAAGATGATGTCAAATTCAGCAACCAATGGACAGATGCTGAAGGGCCTTGTAGGTCACCATGAGGGGCTCGAATTTTATTACCACGATAGTGGAAAGTCTTGTTCTGGACTCTTTTTTTTTTTTTTTTTTTTTTTGAGATGAAGTCTCACTCTGTAGCCCATGCTGGAGTGCAATGGCGTGATCTCGGCTCACTGCACCCTCTGCCTCCTGGGTTCAAGAGATTCTCCTGCCTCAGCCTCTATAGTAGCTGGGATTATGGGATTGCAGGCATGTGCCACTGCACCCAGCTAACCTTTTGTACTTTTTTAGTAGAGATGGGGTTTCACCATGTTGGCCGGGCTGATCTTGAACTCCTGACCCCAGGTAATCCGCCCACCTCAGCCTCCCAAAGTGCTAGAATTACAGGTGTGAGCCACCACACCCAGCCTGAAATCTTTATTATTTTATTTTATTGAGAGACAGGGTCTCACTGTGTTGTCCAGGTTGGGGTGCAGTGGTGCCATCACAGCTCACTGCAGCCTCGACCTCCTGGACTCAAGTGATTCTCTCACTGCTGCCTCCTGAGTAGCTGGGACTACAGGCATGTGCGACCATGCCCGAATAATTTTTCTTTTTGGAGAGATGGGGTCTCACTATATTTCCCACTATATTGAACTCCTGGGCTCAAGCAATCCTGCCTTTTTTGAGATAGCGTCTCACCCTGTCACCCAGGCTGGAGTGCAATGGCATGATCTCAGTTCACTGCAACCTCCACCTCCTGGGTTCAAGTGATTTTCCTGCCTCAGCCTCCTGAGTAGCTGGGATTACAGGTGCATCGCCTGACTAATTTTTGTATTTTCGGTAGAGAAGGGGTTTCACCATATTCAGGCTGCTCTCAAACTCCTGACGTCGTGATCCGCCCGCCTCAGCCTCCCAAAGTGCCAGGATTCCAGGCATGAACCACTGCACCCCACGAGAACTTTTAAGTTTTCTTATCTATAGGATGTTGCAATCATCATCATCTTTAAACATTAGACTTGGAATCTTTATAGTCCTGCTATATAGCAGGACTATAAAGAATCATATATATATATGCATATATATACATATATATGACTCTGAGTCTCACTTTATTGCCCTGGCTGGAGTACAGTGGCACAATCTTGGGTCACTACAACCTCCAGCTCCTGGGTTCAAGTAATTCTCCTGCCTCAGCCAACCGAGTGGCTGGGCTACAGGAGTGCACCACCATCCACCACACCCAGTTAATTTTTTTTTTTTTTTTTTTTTTTTTGAGATGGAGTCTCGTTCTGTCGCCCAGGCTGGAGTGCAGTGGGGAGATCTTGGCTCACTGCAACCTCCTCCTTGCGGGTTCAAGCAAGCAATTCTCTGCCACAGCCTCCCGACTGGCTGGGATTACAAACGCCCACCACCATGCCTGGCTAATTTTTGTATTTTTAGTAGAGACGAGGTTTCACCATCTTGGCCAGGCTGGTCTTGAACTCCTGACCTCGCGATCCACCCACCTCGGCCTCCCAAAGAGCTGGGATTGAGAGCAGGCATGAGCCACTGCGCCCGGCCAGTTAATTTTTGTGTTTTCAGTAGAGATAGGATTTCACCATGCTTATTAGGCTGGTCTCAAACTCCTGACCTCAGGCGATCCACCTGCCTTGGCCACTGTGCCTGGTCAACATTCTTGCTATTTTTATTCTAGGCTGGAGACCTTTCTCTCAAGAACAAAATGAGAATGCTCCCTGGAGTCCGTACTGATCCCTCCTCCCTCCCACCGTACATTAGTTTTCTCCTTGCATTTAAAAAGATCTTTCTGGCTGGCATCCAGTGAATGAATTGTGGAGGAGTGGGAGAAGGAGAGAGGAAGCAGGTAGCTCAGTGGGGAGGCTACTGCAAAATCCTGGCAAGCAATGACAGTACCTTGGATCAGGGCTGGTGTCAGTTAGATCAGGGTGGTAGGGAAAGGAGGAAATGGATACATTTGGAATATATTTGGAGGTAGAGCCAGCAGGATTTGCTGACAAATTGGGTTTAAAGTCAAAGAGAGAAATCAAGGTTAACAAATGAATAAAAACAGATGTGGTCTCAGGTGAGTGGAGACATTATGCAAAAAGACTATTGCAACAGGGGAAAAGATGGCTGTAAAAACAATGAACAACACCAGAATCTGATAACCCAAAAGGATGTGTTGTCTAATGAAACTAATTTTTTCCCCTCCTCCTTTTTTTTTTATTTTGAGATGGAGTTTTGCTCTTGTCGCCCAAGCTGGAGTGCAATGGTGCGATCTCGGCTCACTGCAACCTCCGCCTCCCAGGTTCAAGCGATTCTCCCTGCCTCAGCCTCCCGGGTAGCTGGGATTTCAGGCATGCGCCACCACACCTGGCTAATTTTGTATTTTTAGTAGAGGCGGGGTTTCACCATGTTAGCCAGGCTGGTCTCGAACTCCTGACCTCAGGTGATCTGCCCACCTCGGCCTCCCAAAGTGCTGGGATTACAGACATGAGCCACCGTGCCCAGCCTCTCCTCCTATATTTTGCTGTCATCAGCAAGTGAAAAGATGATGATACCTTTTACAGAGGTAAGGAAGGAGATGAGAGAAAGTATTCCCAGAGGGGGTGGGAAGCTGGTAGAGCCCATTTTGCAGGAGGTGGGGGAATCGGGAATTCTTCTGGATCCATGAAGTTTGAGATGTCTGTTAGTTCTCCCAGGGGTAGAACAGAGTGAGCAGACAGGCTCAAGGTTGGATTTGGGACATCCTAGAAACCTTTCAGAACAAGGCAAAGGAGGAACTGAGAACTGGCATTTACTTCATGGCAAGAGCATATGAGCCTCCCCACCCCTCCTCCTTCGGCTTCGGGGCACCCCTGGGTGTCAGAGGATAGAATCAATGCTAGAGAAGACCACAGTCAAGGATTCCCTAGACTCCAGGGAGCATTCTGCTATGCTCTTGAGGGAAAGGGCTCTGGACTAGAATAAAAATTGCAAGATTGAAGTCCGGGCGCAGTGGCTCATGCCTGTAATCCCAGCACTGTGGGAGGCCGAGGCGGGTAAATCGCCCGAGGTCAGGAGTTCGAGACCAGCCTGGCCAACATGGTGAAACCCCAACTCTACTAAAAATACAAAAGGTAGCTGGGAGTGGTGGCGGGTGCTTGTAATCCCAGCTACTCAGGAGGCTGAGGCAAGAGAATCACATGAACCCGGGAGGTAGAGGTTGCAGTGAGCCAAGATCATGCCACTGCACTCTAGCCTGGGCAACATAGCGAGTCCCTGTCTCAAAAAAAAAAAAAAAAAAAAAAAAATTGTGAAAATTCTAAGAGTCTAATATTTTAAAACTCCAGCATATGCATGTCAAAGCTCATCTAATTATACACTTAAGAGGTATGCATTTCGGCCGGGCGCGGTGGCTCAAGCCTGTAATCCCAGCACTTTGGGAGGCCGAGACGGGCGGATCACGAGGTCAGGAGATCGAGACCATCCTGGCTAACACGGTGAAACCCCGTCTCTACTAAAAAAAGACAGAAAACTAGCCGGGCGAGGTGGCGGGCACCTGTAGTCCCAGCTACTCGGGAGGCTGAGGCAGGAGAATGGCATAAACCCGGGAGGCGGAGCTTGCAGTGAGCTGAGATCCGGCCACTGCACTCCAGCCTGGGTGACAGAGCGAGACTCCGTCTCAAAAAAAAAAAAAGAGGTATGCATTTCATTGTATATAGGATACCTTGAGGAACAAAAAGTATCTGCAAACAAATACTGAGCTCTAGCTACTGATATCCATGCTGATGTATTTGGGAGTGAAGTGTCCTGGTGTCTGCAACTGACTTTGAAATGCTTAAAACACGGACGCCGGGCGCGGTGGCTCACGCCTGTAATCCCAGCACTTTGGGAGGCCGAGGCGGGCGGATCACAAGGTCAGGAGATCGAGACCACAGTGAAACCCCGTCTCTACTAAAAATACAAAAAATTAGCCGGGCGCGGTGGCGGGCGCCTGTAGTCCCAGCTACTCAGGAGGCTGAGGCAGGAGAATGGCGTGAACCCAGGAGGCGGAGCTTGCAGTGAGCCGAGATCGCGCCACTGCACTCCAGTCTGGGCGACAGCGTGAGACTCTGTCTCAAAAAAAAAAAAAAAAAAAAAAAAAAAAAAAAAAGTAAAAAGGCTAGGCACAGTGGCTCATGCCTGTAACCCCAACACTTTGAGAGGCTGAGGCCAGCAGATCATTTGAGCCCAAGCATTTGAGACCNAAAAAAAAAAAAAAAAAAAAAAAAAAAAGAAATGCTTAAAACACATCAATGAATAGATAGGTAAAATTAATAGATATGTAATGAAAAATGGGCCGGGCACAGTGACTCATGCGGGTAATCCCAGCACTTTGGGAGGCTGAGGAGAGAAGATCACCTGAGGTCAGGAGTTTGAGACCAGCCTGGTCAACATGGCAAAACCCCATGTCTACTAAAAATACAAAAAATAGCCAGGCGTGGTGGTGCACGCCTGTAATCCCAGTGCTACTTGAGAGGCTGAGGCAGGAGAATTGCTTGAACCCGGGAGGCAGAGGTTGCAGAGATTGCATGCCATTGCACTCCACTCTGGGCAACAGAGTGAGACTCTATCTCAAACAAAAAACAAACAAACAAAAATAGAATAGGCAACAAAGAAAGGATAATAAAATGGTGGAATCTGATGGGTATACAGGTACTCACTGTAGGTTTGAAATTTTAATATTTTTATAATATATGAAATGAAAATGCAAAGCAAAGTAACTGCCCGCTGAAAACCCCTCCAGACAGCTTCTATTTGCAATAGAAATAAAATGCAATCTTTTCCAAGACGTTGCAAGGAAGTCCCCTGCAGACTTCATGAATCTTGTCTCCTAAATTCAATCTTTGAAGATATAACAAATATTTATTGAGCGCCTACTGTGTGTCAGGCACTGCACTACATGCTGGGGATACAGCAGTGAACCAAACCTGTAATAATTCATGCACAAATGGCTCTAACATTCTTCCTTCTCAAGAAGCGCATTCCCCTGGCCGGCCTTCTCACTTCCTGAAATTGTCTTCATCTCGACTTCATCTGCATGTGGATATGAGCTCAGGAAGGTCAGAGCCCTTCTCTCTGTCGCTCATAGCTGCATCCTCGGGTCTAGAACAAAGTCTTGTTTACAGTAAGACCTCAATAACAATTAGTTGCAGAAATACTAGCTAACATCTATTTAGTGCTTGTTACATGTGCACCTGCGTCTGCTTTAAATTGTGTGCACAGATGTACTATTTAATCCTGAAAACTAGCCCCATTTTACAAGGCTAACAGAGGCACAGAGGAGTTAGGCTGTGAATTCAAGCAGTCTGGCTTCAGCCATCACCGTCCTAACCGCTCTGCAAACTGCCTCTAAGTGAATGAATGAATGACTCAATCATTCTGACTCGCTCAAGTCGAAATCTTAACTCTGCCACTCAGCCGAGTTGACCTGGGACCAACCGATTTATCTCCCTGGACTTCAGATTGTTTATCCTTAAAGGTCAAGTCCTTCCTCTCGGTTCGTGAAGATGTAAGATGCTGGAGAAAATTGGCTCAAAGACACCCCATACACGCATGCACACACGAACCCACTCCCGAACAATGAATGAGGGAGGTAGAGCTGGGGAGGGTGGCGCGGGGTCAACGCCAGATGCAGGGTGTGGCAACCTCTAGGCGGCCAAAGTCTCTGGCTTCCAGGTTCTTCTGTTTGCTTCCTCCCTACCCGGGGGCCCAAGGCGCTGTCTCCGCCGCCCGAGCCCCGCGTAAATCTGGGTGACCTCCGAGACATCCGTTGGAGCATGAGCTCCCGAAATCAGGCGGCGGCGGTGGTCCGGGAGAAACCCGGCGGCGGGGAGATAAGCCTGCCCAGCAGGCAGGGGGCTGGGCTAGCTGCCCCGCCCCGCGCCTGACTTTGCTGGGGAGGGAGACGCCCGGCTCCCGCCCCTAACTAGCCCAGCCGCGCGGAGCGCCTGGGAGAGGAGAAGGAGCCGACCTGCCGAGATGGAGGCGACCGGCACCTGGGCGCTGCTGCTGGCGCTGGCGCTGCTCCTGCTGCTGACGCTGGCGCTGTCTGGGACCCGGGCCCGAGGCCAGCTGCCCCCCGGGCCCACGCCGCTGCCACTGCTGGGAAACCTTCTGCAGCTACGGCCCGGAGCGCTGTACTCGGGGCTCATGCGGGTGAGGGGCCCAGGGGACGTCCTGGCTAAGGGCTGGGAGTCCCTGGGAGAGAAACGCGATTGCCAGGGCGAGGGGGTTTTCGGGTATCCTAGGGAGGAGGCAGGGGCAGGGGTCCCAAGGCAAAGGGGCTGCAGCTTTCCTGGGGTGGGGGCTGCAGCAGGTTGTCCAGGGCTGAGAACAGGAGAGGTGCCCGGGAGAGAGGATCGGGGGGTGGGGGACCAGGGCTAGGAGGGGCAGAGACCTCTGCCTACAGAATCCTGGGAAGGTGATGGGCAGGGACCGAGGCTGAGAGAGACAGGAGTCCTCCAGCCAAGGAGAAGCTGATGCGGCTGGGCTTGCCCCAGAGGGAGAGGTAGCTGGAGCCATACAGGTGGGGCATGCTGAAGAGGGCACAAAGAAGAAAAGGGGGAGGCGTCCCTGCGGGAGTTGGAGGCAAAGAGGCTGGAGGATTGCAGGCTCAGAGAGGGGGTCCCGCTGAAGGAATCTGTCTGCTCAGAATGCGGGATGGGAGGATGGGTGGAGCTCAGCTGGGAGGTCCTGGGAGGGGGGAGGGTAGGAGAGCAAGAAAGAAGGCAGAGGCAGCCCCAGCCTTAGGGGATAGCGGGTGGGAGTGGGAAGAGGCCTGAAGTTTCCCATTCAAAAGGATTCTGGGTGACTTCAAGGACATAGAAAAAGGGGTGGGGTCGTGGGGGAAGAGATGGGGCAGATACTCAGCAGTGTCTGCTCTAGAATTTGAGGGTTTTGCGGTGACTGAAAAGGGTGGCTGGATATTTGGTGGGTAGGGGGGCCCTAAGGAATTAGGGGAGACCCAAACTGCTTCTGGATTGCCCAGTGTCAGAAGTTAAGGTTCAGTAGGAAGCAAGGGAATGACAGGAAGTTGGGGGATGCCACTGAAGGACGTACTGAGGGAGGAGGCCCGGGAGCCTAGTACAAAAAGAGAACTGAGCCTCAGCTATTTCTGCTGGGGTGGGGGCAGGTTCCTGGTAAAGGGTGTAGAAGCTAAACTCGGTGGCTCCTCCAGTGACAGGGGCCATGATGGAGACAACTTGGCTGGAAGAGGTCACAGCATCCTCTTCTGTCTTCCTCTCTGTGCCCAGCTGAGTAAGAAGTACGGACCGGTGTTCACCATCTACCTGGGACCCTGGCGGCCCGTGGTGGTCCTGGTTGGGCAGGAGGCTGTGCGAGAGGCCCTGGGAGGTCAGGCTGAAGAGTTCAGTGGCCGGGGAACCATAGCGATGCTGGAACGGACTTTTGATGGCCATGGTAAGTCAAGGGCTGCTAGGCCCTCCACTCACAGCCTGCCACCACTAACCGGTGTGTGACCTTTGCACATGGCTTAATGCCTGTTTCCTCATCTGTAAAATGGAGTGATAACAGTGCCCATCGGCTGGGAGGCAGTGGCTTATGCCTGAAATCCCAACACTTTGGGAGGCGGAGGTGGGTGGATCACTTGAGGTCAGGAGTTCGAGACCAGCCTGGCCAACATGGCGAAACCCTGTCTCTACTAAAAATATAAAAATGAGCTGGGCATGGTGGCATGTACCTGTAATCTCAGATACTCAGGAGGCTGAGGCAGGAGAATTGCTTGAACCCGGGAGACAGAGGTTGCAGTGAGCCAAGATCATGCCACTGCACTCCAGTCTGGGCAACAGAGCGAGCCTCCATCTCAAACAAACGAACAAGAAAAAAGCAGTGCCCATCATGTGGGACTGAGTGATTGAGTGAGGACTGAGCCTTGTGCAGAGTGAGCATTCACTAATCACCAGGTTGTGGTATCAGTGATAACCATCAGTGATCCAGGTAAAGCCCTGAGGGTTCAGAAAGATTCCAGAGCGCTTTCAAGGTGCTGAGGATTGGTGGGTAAGCCCTCCAATGATAGAGGCAGTTCTCTGTGTTACAACAGAAAGCAGGAGGCCCATGCTGGGTGCTGCCAGGAACTCAGCAGTGACTAAGACAGCACTGGTGCTGCTTCCCCAGAGCACCAAGGCCAGTGGGGAAACAGACTCACGACATGGTGCCAGCCCAGAGTGATCAGGGCCAAGACGGGGAAGCACAGGGGGAAAGGTCAGGGTGGGATGGGGAGGGGTCAGGGCAAGAGGGATGAGGGCCAGGCTGAAGGAAGCCCTAGGACTGTAGGAATTTAGAGGAGGTACCTGACCCAGCTCGTTTGACGAGGGAGATTCAGAAAGTCTTCCTGGAAGAGAGGCTGTCAAAGCTGAGACTCATAAGATGAGTGGGGAGGGTGTTCCAGGCAGAAAGACCAGCACCTACAAAAGCATGACTTTGAGAGAAGCATTCATTCGTTCAACTGGTGAATTTTCAGGCTGGGCATGGTGGCTCATGCCTGTAACCCCAGCACTTTGGGAGGCTGAATTGGGAGGATGACTTGAGCCTAGGTGTTTGAGACAAACCTGGGCAACATGGTGAGACCCTGCCTCCACAAAACACAAACAAACATAAAAATGATCATTATGCCCGGTCCTATACTGAGTACCAGGTACACGGAGATGACTCAGACAGGTGTGGTGTCCTCTCCTACTGTGGGAGAGGCGGGCTTGTACTGCAGTAAGACAATAGAGGGAGGGAATATAATCCTAAAATGAGAGGGACAGATTTGAGAGCAAACACAGGGCACAGGCACCTGTACGAGGGTAAAGAGGGAATCAGGGAAGGCTTCTCAGAGGAGGTAGCATTTGAGCTGGGCCATGAAGGATGAACGAATTAGTTCACCAAGGATGGGATGGAAGCGGGTGAGAGTGACGCAGGCAGAGGGAACTGCAGGATCACAGGCCTAGACAGGGGATCCTGACCCCTTTGAGGAAGTGAGAGACCAGTGCAGTCGTAGTGGGCTAAGTAACAAAGCTGAGAAGCCAGGGAAATCCCTGGTCATGCGGGGCCTGTGAATCATGCCAGAGTGTTCGGGCTTTTGTTTTTCCTGGGAGCAGTCAGTTTTAAGCAGGGAACAGCTGTAGTCAGCGTTGGGAAGATCCTGTGGTTGCTGCCTGAAGGGGATGAAAATGGAGGCTAGGAGCCCAGGGTGATGGACCAGGGCTGGGGCCAGGGGATGGGAAGGAAGGAGTAATTGGGAGAGTCCTGGGGCTCTGGCCAGGGAATGGATGGTGGGCTGAAACAGAGAAAGGAGAGATGCTGAGATCACTTTGGAACACAGTGGGGCCAGGGCAGGAGACACCCAAGGGGAGGTGCCCAAGAGGCCACGACAGGCTGGCGTTGGACAGGGAGAGTCTGTCTGGAACAGGTGTCTTGGATAAAGGAGGAAAATGATACAGTTCCATCCTCCCTCTGTGTTCAACCTCCGAATTACATGGGGCACAGGACCCAGGACCCAGTGGGACTCCATAAATGATGGGATGGTTGGATGCAAGGAAAGAAGAAAGGAAGAAAGAACTCTTCATTCATCCTGGCTAATTACAGAACAGGCCAGGTGTGGTGCTCGCACCTGTCATCCTAGTACTTTGGGAGGCTGAGGCAGATGGATCACCTCAGGTCAGGAGTTCAAGACCAGCCTAGACAACATGGCAAAACCCCATCTCTACTAAAGATATAAAAATTAGCCGGGTGTAGTGGTGTATGCCTGTAATCCCAGCTAGCTGGGAGACTGAGGCAGGAGAATCACTTGAACCTGGGAGGCAGAGGTTGCAATGAGCCGAGATCGTGCCATTGCACTCCAGCCTGGGTGACAGAGCGAGACCTCGTCTCAATAATAATAATAATTACAAAACAGAAGGAGCCTGGGTCATCCCAGCTACCTACTTTTCAGGAGAATGTACTCCCTTACCCAAGGGCAAAGGATGGGAGAACCAATTTGATTATGCATTTATTGAACACCTACTAAATCCTCATCCCTGGGCTAGGCTGGAATGGACTCAGATGGAGCCTGAAGAGTCCCCCCTCAGAGAACCTCGCTAGAAAGAAGGGGGAATCGGCCGGTCGCAGTGGCTCACGCCTATAATCCCAACACTTTAGGAGGCTGAGGCGGGCAGATCACGAGGTCAGAAGATCGAGACCATCCTGGCTAACACAGTGAAACCCCATCTCCACTGAAAATACAATTAGTTGGGCATGGTGGCATGCACCTGTAGTTCCAGCTACTCAGGAGGCTGAGGCAGGAGAATTGCTTGAACCCGGGAGGCAGAGGTTGCAGTGAGACAAGATCACGCCACTGCACTCCAGCCTGGGCAACAGAGCGAGACTCTGTCTCAAAAAAAAAAAAAAAAGAAAGAAAGAAGGGGGAATGGGCAGAGGGGCCGGTCCCTCTTTGAGTCTAGCCTTCTGCGCAGGGGTTTTCTTCTCCAACGGGGAGCGGTGGAGGCAGCTGAGGAAGTTTACCATGCTTGCTCTCCGGGACCTGGGCATGGGGAAGCGAGAAGGCGAGGAGCTGATCCAGGCGGAGGCCCGGTGTTTGGTGGAGGCATTCCAGGGGACAGAAGGTCAGCATGGCGGGGTCACCCCAGGGTCTCCAGCCGAGTGAAAGGGAAAACTCTCCTACTGTGGCTGGGGGTGGCCCCAACCCAGGTCCTGGAATGGGCGGGAGGGGAAGCCTTGGACTCTAGGGCTGGCCTGGGGGTTCTGTTCACCCCTGCCCTCTGTCTCTGTCCCACTGTCTCTCCAAGGCTGTCACGACATCTCTCTGTGTGTCCCTGGTGCTATCATCCCATTCTTCCTGGGTCTCCATCTCTCTCTCTCTGTCTCTTTTCTTTCTCTCTCCTTTCCTCTATTTTTCGGGCCCTAAGTCTATCTCTGTTTCTCTCTCCTTGTCCGTGTGATGGTCACTCAGTTTCTTTCTCCCTGTCTGTTTCTCTGTCCCTATCTGTCTGTCTCCTTCTTTGCCTGTTTAGCTCTCTCCCTGCACTGTCTGTCCATCTGTCTTTCCCTGCCTCCCTGTCTCTCTCTGGTTGGGTTCAGCCCCAACCTACTCCCCTCTGCCTGGCTCCATCACAGCCTACCTCCCTGCCCCCATTCCCCCCAGGACGCCCATTCGATCCCTCCCTGCTGCTGGCCCAGGCCACCTCCAACGTAGTCTGCTCCCTCCTCTTTGGCCTCCGCTTCTCCTATGAGGATAAGGAGTTCCAGGCCATGGTCCGGGCAGCTGGTGGTACCCTGCTGGGAGTCAGCTCCCGGGGGGGTCAGGTGAGTGGGTGGGACCCCTTTCCAACTACCTTCCCTGGAGGTTCCTGCCAAGGTCCCATGAGAACTAGCCGTCCTTCTCCCCACAGACCTATGAGATGTGTTCCTGGTTCCTGTGGCCCCTGCCAGGCCCCCACAAGCAGCTCCTCCACCACATCAGCACCCTAGCTGCCTTCACAGTCCGGCAGGTGCAGCAGCACCAGGGGAACTTGGATGCTTCAGGTCCCGCACGTGACCTGGTCGATGCCTTCCTGTTGAAGATGGCACAGGTGCGGGAAGGGTGCAGGGACCCCCTCTCTGAATGGGTGTGGTAACCTGGTAGGTCCCCAGCCAGGTGTCCCTGGGGACCTCGACTGGGTCCCTCTCTCTTTCTCTCTCTGCATGTGTCTGTGAGTATGAGTGTCTGTGTGTGTGTGCGTCCCTTCTCTGCACATCTGTCTGTCTCTTTCAGGGAGTTGCTTTCACTGCCTCTCCCACCCCCAACCTGGGCATTTGTGCCGGGCTCTCTGTCTCTCCAGCATTTCTCCTCTTTCTCCCTCCCACCTCGGCCCTTGTGTTCAGGCCCCACGCCCAGGGTCCCACACCATCAATTCCCAGGATCACTTCATCCCACCCCCTGCAGCCTCCCCAGGCTTTTATGTAAATTCACAATTTTATGTGAATTATGGTCATTTATTAGGAAGCCTTGCAATATCAATTTATGTTAGTAAAATCCACTTTATTAATTACATGAGAACAATATTTCTTTTTCTTTCTTTCTTTCTTTTTTTTTTTTTTTTTAAAGAGACAGGATCTCTTTCTGTGGCCCAGGCTGGAGTACAGTTGCAAAATCATAACTCACTGCAACCCTGAACTCCTGGGCTCAAGCAATCCTGCTGCCTCAGGCTCCTAAGTAGCTGGGACAACAGGTGCGCACCACCACACCTGGCTAAATTTTTTTTTCTTTTTTTTTTTTTTTTTTTTGAGACGGAGTCTCGCTCTGTTACCCAGGCTGGACTGCAGTGGCTGGATCTCAGCTCACTGCAACCTCCGCCTCCCGGGTTTACACCATTCTCCTGCCTCAGCCTCCCGAGTAGCTGGGACTACAGGCGCTCGCCACCTCGCCCGGCTAGATTTTTGTATTTTTTAGTAGAGACGGGGTTTAACCGTGTTAGCCAGGATGGTCTCGATCTCCTGACCTCGTGATCCGCCCGTCTCGGCCTCCCAAAGTGCTGGGATTACAGGCTTGAGCCACCGCGCCCGGCCAATTTTTTTTTTTTCTTTGTAGAGACGGACTCTCACTATGTTACCCAGGCTGGTCTTGAAATCCTGGGCTCATGTAATCCTCCTGCCGCCTTGAACTCCCAAAGTGCTGGGACTATAGGCATAAGCCACCATGCCCTGTAAGAAAACTAGAATTAAGGGGACTCCTAAGGAAATAAATAGTTTTTAATTGTACGAACTTTGGAAGAATGGGGCTACATTCTTTAATTAAATGCAGCCTCCCTGTTTGTGGAGAAAGAAAAATTTTTCTTAACTCTATTGCCCCATTTCTTTTCTCTTTTATTGCATTTCTTTTTAGTTTTAACTATAGTTAAATATACATAACATTTACCATCTTAACCATTTTTAGGTATGCAGTATAGTAGTGTTAAGTACATTCACATTGTTATGCAGTCTCCAGAACTCTTCATGTTGTGAAGCTGAAACTCTATACCCATTAAACAACTGCCTGTTCCTCTCTTCCCCAACCCCTGGCAGTCACCCTTTTTTTTTTTTTCTTTTTTTGTTTTTTGAGACAGAATCTCACTGTCACCCAGACTGGAGTGCAGCGGTGCAGTCTTGGCTCACAACAACCTCTGCCTCCTGGGTTCAAGCGATTCTCCTGCTTCAGGCTCCCCAGTAGCTGGGACTACAGGCGTGCGCCACCACGCCTGGCTAATTTTTGTATTTTTAGTAGAGGCGGGGTTTCACTATGTTGGCCAGGCTGATCTCAAACTCATGGCCTCAAGTGACCAAGCTGCCTCAGCCTCCCAAAGTGCTGGGACTACAGGCGTGAGCCACTGTGCCTGGCACCTTTCTACTTTGTCTATATAGATTTGACTATTCTAGGTGCCTCATATGAGTGGATTCATACAGTATTTGTCCTTTTGTGACTGACTCATTGCATTTAGCATAATGTCCTTAAGGTTCATCCATGTTATAGCTTGTGACAGGATTTCGTTCCTTTTTAAGCCTGAGTAATACTCAACTGTGTGTATATACCACATTCTCTGTATCCATTCATTCACTGATGGACATAGGTTGCCTCCAGTTCTTGGCAATTGTGAATAATACTGCTATTAACATGAGTGTATCTCTTCAAGTCCCTGCTTTCAATTCTTTTTTTTTTTTTCTTTTTTGAGATGGAGTCTTGCTCTGTTGTCCAGGCTACAGTGCAGTGGCACGATCTCAGCTGACTGCAACCTCCACCTCCAGGGTTCAAGTGATTCTCCTGCCTCAGTCTCCCAAGTAGCTGGGACTACGGGTGCCCGCCACCACACCCAGCTAATTTTGTTTTTGTATTTTCTGTAGAGACAGGGTTTCACCATATTGGCCAGGCTGGTCTCGAACTCCTGACCTCAGGTGATCCACCTGCCTAGGCCTCCCAAAGTGCTGGGATTTCAGGCGTGAGCCACCGTGCCCAGCCTCTGCTTTCAATTCTTTTGGTTATATCCCTAGAAGTCAAATTGCTGGATTATATGGTAATTCTATAATTCTAATTTTTGTTTGTTTGTTTTCTGAGATAGGGTCTCATTCTGTTGCCCGGGCTCTAGTCCAGTGGTTCAATCATAGCTCATTGCAGCCCTGATCTCCTGAATTCAGGCAATCCTTCTGCCTCAGCCTCCTGAGTACCTGGAATTACAGGTGTGCCCCACCACACCTGGCTGATTTTTTTTATTTTTAGGAGAGATGAGGTCTCTTTATGTTCCCCAGGCTGATCTCAAACTCCTGAGCTCCAGCAAACTACCTGCCTCAGCCTCCCGGAGTGCCAGGATTACAGATGTGAGCCACCACTCCCATCCGTATTTTTGATTTTTTCAGGAACTGCTGTACCATTTTCCACAGAGCTGCATCATTTCACATTCCCACCAATGGTGTACATGGGTTTCAAAGTCTTCACATCTTCATCAATGCTTATAACTTTCTGTGTTTTTGTTAGTAGTATTCTCTTTCATTTTAAAAAATATTTCAACCAGAGAGAACTAACATCAAGAGTCTACTTCTCGGCCAGGTACAGTATCTCACACCTGTAATCCCAGCACTTTGGGAGGCAGAGGCAGGTGGATCACCTGAGGTCAGGAGTTTAAAACCAGCCTGGCCAACATAGAGAAACCCCGTCTCCACTGAACATACAAAAATTAGCCGGGCGTGATGGCACGCACCTGTAATCCCAGCTACTCGGGAGGCTGAGGTGGGAGAATTGCTTGAACCTAGGAGGCAGAGGTTACAGTGAGCCAGGATCGTGCCACTGCACTCAGCCTGGGCGAAAAAGCAAGACGCTGTCTCAAAAAAAAAAGAGTCGACTTCCCAACCTTCCCCAAAATTTACCTAAACCCCGTGACAAAACTCGTAGTGCTGACCCCAGGCTTGGCTGTTCTGGACATTTACTTCCCGAAGGCTGTGTTCTCTCAGCCCCTCTGCCTGGTTTCTTTCAGGAGGAACAAAACCCAGACACAGAATTCACCAACAAGAACATGCTGATGACAATCATTTATTTGCTGTTCGCTGGGACGATGACGGTCAGCGCCACGGTCGGCTATACCCTCCTGCTCCTGATGAAATACCCTCATGTCCAAAGTAAGAGCCTTTTCCACCTTGGGAACAGAAGTGAGGGTTCTTGGCTGAGCAAGGTGGCTCACGCCTATAATCCCAGAGCTTTGGGAGGCTGAGGCGGGCTGATCACTTGAGAACAGGAATTTAAGACCAGCCTGGGTAACATAGTGAAACCCCATCTCTACTAAAAATACAGGTGGTGGCATGCACCTGTAATCCCAGCTACTCGGGCGGCTGACGAATGAGAATTGCTTGAGCCCAGGAGGTAGAAGTTGCAGTGAACTGACATCACACCACTGCACTCCAGCCTGGGTGACAGAGCGAGACACTGTCTCAAAAAACAAAAAGTGAGAGTTTTAGAGGGAAGAGTGGGCAGGCCGAGCAGACAGGCTGAGCTAGATCTTTGAGGCATCAATGGGCATGGCGTTTGGGATGTCCGGGAGCCAGAAGAGGTTCAGGAGTTGCTGACTGCAGTATGAGGCATAGTGAAAGACAACGCAGGTGTCTGCGGGCCTCGTCGCCTTAGTGATACGTTAGGTGCCTTATGCTGAGCCATGGGGAGCAATGGAATGACTTTGAGCAGGGAAGGGCAGGGTCAAATTGGTTTTTTATTTTTATTTTTTATTTTTTTATAGGGGATAGAGTCTCCCTGTATCGCCCAGGCTGGAATGCAGTAGTGTGATCTCGGCTCACTGCAACCTCCAGCCTCCCGGGTTCAAGCAATTCTCCTGCCTTAGCCTCCGAGTAGCTAGGATTACAAGCGTGCACCACCACACCCAGCTAACTTTTGTACGTTTAGGAGAGACAGGGTATCCCCATGTTGGCCAGGCTGGTCCCGAACTCCTGACCTCAAGTGATCTGCCCATCTCGGCCTCCCAAAGTTCTGGGATTACAGGCATGAGCCAAGGCGCCCAGCCCAACTCCAGCATTTTAGGGTTAGGCAGCTGCTGCGGGTCATGGGGATGGGCTGACCTGGAATATGGGAGTTGAGGTCCTGGTAGTGTTGCAGGAGTGGAACCAGCTGTGACTTCTGGCAGTGACTTGGGTTCTCTGAGTCTCAGTTTCCTCATCTAGGAAATGGGGATAGATAACAATACCTATCTCACAAGGGTGCTATGGGAATTAAGAAAGTATAGATGAGCCAGGCATGGTGGCTTATGCCTGTAATCCCAGCACTTTGGGAGGCTGAGGTGGGAGGATCACTTGAGGCTAGGAGTTCAAGATCAGCCTGGGCAACATAGTGAGGTCCTGTCTCTACCAAAGATAGAAAAGTTAGCTGGGCGTGGTGGTGTGTGCCTGTGGTCATAGCTACTCAGGAGACTGAGGTGAAAGCATCACTTGAGCCCATTAGGTGAGGTGAAGGCTATTACAGTGAGCCATCATTGCACTGCTGCACCAGCCTCGGCAACAGAGAAGACTCTGTCTCAAAAAAAAAAAGAGAAGGCTGGGTACGGTGGCTCACGTCTGTAATCCTGGCACTTTGGGAGGCCAAAGCGGACGGATCACCTGAGGTCAGGAGTTTGAGACCAGCCTGGCCAACATGGCAAAACCCTGTCTCTACTAAAAATACAAAAATGAGCCGGGCATGATGGCAGGCGTCTGTAGTCCCAGCTACTCGGGAGGCTGAGGTAGGAGAATCTCTTGAACCCAGGAGGCGGAGTTGCAGTGAGCCGGGATCGTGCCACTGCACTCCAGACTGGGTGATAGAGCGTGTAATCCCAGCTACTCAGGAGGCTGAGGCAGGAGAATCGCTTGAATCCGGGAGGCAGAGGTGGTGAGCCGAGATCGCGCCATTGCACTCTAGCCTAGGCAACAGAGCAAAACTCGGTCTCAAAAAATAAATAAATAAAATAAAATGAGAGAGAGAGAAGATAGATGGAACACCCAACACACAAGATGTGTGGTCTTTGGGCTCAGTGAGGGCTGGGGGACTACTCCTCCCCACCTGTCAGCCTCACCCCAAACTACAGCTATGCAAGCAGATGGGCTTCTGCGAGGAGGATCCCTGGGCCCTACCTGCTGTCTGACTCCCGCCCTCCTCTTGCTTGCAGAGCGGGTACGTGAGGAGCTGACTCGGGAGATGGGGTCTGGCCAGGCACCAAGCCTAGGGGACCGTACCCGCCTCCCTTACACCGACGCGGTTCTGCATGAAGCGCAGCGGCTGCTGGCGCTGGTGCCCATGGGAATCCCCCGCACCCTCATGCGGACCACCCGCTTCCGAGGCTACACCCTGCCCCAGGTGGGTATGCGTGCAGCCGCAGCCCATGGCTCTCTGCCTCGGGGCCTGAGCCCGGGTTGGTTGCTATCAGTGTCTCCCTGACTTTCTCTGATCTTAGTCAGTCTGTCTCTCTCTCTCTCTCTCTCTCTCTCTCTGTCTTCCTCCTCTATTCCCCACTGCATCTTTCTCCTGCTTCTTTCTCTGACACTCGCTCCCTTTCTGCATCTTTTAACTCTTTCTGTTTCTTTTTGGTTTATGTTTTCTTGCCCTTTGACTCTATCTCTGGGCCCCATCTGCCCCAGAGATCTCCTAATTCTATCTCCTTCCAAAGTGGTTGGGACAATCGAATGAGGTAACATACAGAGAAGCAGCTTGAAAACTGAGGAGCAAGTCCAGGACTAAGGGAAGCCCTCTTGACCCTCAGCCCCTGCTGCAGACACATTCTCTCCTCTGTGTCTCTCCCTCAATCTCAGTGCCCTTCACTGGAGAGCAGCTCCGATGCAGAACCAAAAGGGGGCGATGTTTCCCCAGAAACCCCAGCGGTTTAGTGCAAGCAGCTCCCTCCACCTTCACTGCAGAATCAAATCTGTGGCTGTTAGGATCCAGTGCTGCTTTGCTGCTATTTTCTTTTTCTTCTTCCTTTTTTTTCCTGAGATGGAGTCTCGCTCTACTGCCCAGGCTGGAGTGCAGTGGCACGATCTCGGCTCACTGCAACCTCCGCCTCCCGGGTTCAAGCGATTCTCTTGCCTCAGCCTCCTGAGTAGCTGCGATTACAGGTGCGCACCACTACACCCAGCTAATTTTTGTATTTTTAGTAGAGACGGGGTTTCACCATGTTGGTCAGGCTGGTCTCAAACTCCTGACCTCATGATCCGCCCGCTTCGGCCTCCCAAAGTGCTGGGATTACAAGTATGAGCCACCGCGCCTGGCCTACCCCCTCCTGTTTTGTAAATGGGGCCTTGGGCAAATCACTTCTCCCTCTGAACCTCAATATATCCCTCCTCTAAATTAGAAACAATGATAGTATCAACTTGGAGCTGTAAGATAATGCTTGTAAAACAAACACCAGCTCAGCTCTTGGGAGCCAGTCCTGTGTACCAGGCAGCAACACTTGAATGATGATAATGACAGGTATCCAGGTTTGAGGACCTGCTGTGCGCCAGGGGTTATTCTGAGTGCTTTCCATATCTGTTATCTGATTTAATCTTTAAAGCAACCCTATACCATTATCACGCCCATCTTACAGATAAGGAAACTGAGAGCTTGAAAAGTTTCTAGAAGGCCGGGCGCCGTGGCTCAAGCCTGTAATCCCAGCACTTTGGGAGGCCGAGACGGGCGGATCACGAGGTCAGGAGATCGAGACCATCCTGGCTAACACGGTGAAACCCCATCTCTACTAAAAAAAATACAAAAAACTAGCCGGGCGAGGTGGCGGGCACCTGTAGTCCCAGCTACTCGGGAGACTGAGGCAGGAGAATGGCGTAAACCCAGGAGGCGGAGCTTGCAGTGAGCTGAGATCCGGCCTCTGCACTCCAGCCTGGGCCACAGACCGAGACTCCGTCTCAAAAAAAAAAAACAAACAAAAAAAAAGAAAAGTTTCTAGAAGATTTGCCAAGGTCACCCAGCCCGCATATAGTATTCTTTGCCCCTCTCTCTTTCTTTTCTTTTTTTTTTTTTTTTTTGA
>NC_037687.1:38813691-38827313 GCF_003255815.1 Theropithecus gelada | reverse complement strand
AGTAGAGACGGGGTTTCACCGTGTTAGCCAGGATGGTCTCGATCTCCTGACCTCGTGATCCGCCCGTCTCGGCCTCCCAAAGTGCTGGGATTACAGGCTTGAGCCACCGCGCCCGGCCCCAATTTAATTTTTGTATTTTTAGCAGAGACAGGGTTTCACCATGTTGGCCAGGCTGATCTCGAACTCATGACCTCGTGATCCACCTGCCTCAGCTTCCCAAAGTGCTGGGATTACAGGTGTGAGCCATGGTGCCTGGCTAATTTTTGTATTTTTAGCAAAGATGGGTTTCGTCATGTCGCCCAGGCTGGTCTCAAGCTCCCGACCTCAGGTGATCCTCCTGCCTTGGCCTCCCAAAGTGCTGGGATTATAGGCATGAGCCACTGTGCCCGGCCCCTCCTTTATTTTTCTTCACTGCACATCTTGCAACATGATAAGTATTTATGTGAGTGTTATTTCTCTTCCCCTTTGAATGGAAACTCCAGGAGGATGTGGACTTGTCTGCTCATTGTAGAAGCCCCACCCGTAGCACCACCAGTCCATCTTTCCTCTTCTTTTTTTTTTTTTTTTTTTTTTTTGGAGATAGGATCTCGCTCTGTCATCCAGACTAGACTGCAGTGGTGCCATTATAGCTTGCTGCAGCCTCAAACTCCTGGGCTCAAGCGATCCTCCTGCCTCAGCCTCCCCGAGTAGACAAGACTATGTGTGCAAGCACGCCTGACTAATTAAAAAAAAAATTGCCATCCTGGCTAACACAGTGAAACCCCGTCTCTACTAAAAATACAAAAAATTAGCTGGGTGTGGTGGCGGGCGCCTGTAGTCCCAGCTACTCGGGAGGCTGAGGCAGGAGAATGGTGTGAACCCGGGAGGCAGAGCTTGCAGTGAGCCAAGATGGCGCCACTGCACTCCAGCCTGGGTGAGAGTGTGAGACTCCGTCTCAAAAAATAAAAATAAATAAAAAATTAAAAAAAAATTTTTTTTTGAAAGACACAAAGTCTGGCTATGTTGCCAGGCTGATCTTAAACCCCTAGCCTCAAGTGATCCTCCTGAAGTGTGGGATTATAGGTGCGACCCACTGGGCACAGCCCCATCTCTTTTTCTCTTTTTGGGGGGGAAGGGGAGATGGTCTCTTGCTGTCACCCAGGCCGGAGTGCACTGGCGCAATCCTGGCTCACTGCAACCTCCACCTCCCAGGTTAAAGAGATTGTCCTGCCTCAGTCTCCCAAGTAGCTGGGACTACAGGTGCGCACCACCATGCCTGGCTAATTTTTTTTTTTTTTTTGTATTTTTAGTAGAGATGAAGTTTTTAAAAGTTGGCAAGGCTAGTCTCGAATTCCTGACCTCAAATGATCTACCCACCTCGGCCTCCCAAAGTGCTGGGATTACGGGCATGAGCCACCACGTCTGGCCCCCGTCTCATTTTTTAAAATGCATTTCAAAGTAAATTGCAGGCACATAGCAGGTACTCAGCAAATGTTTGATATTGTTCATGAGTGAATGAATTCACAGGTTCAAGTAGGCCATCAACCAGCTGGGTCCACTGAGCCCTTGGGTGGACAGGGGCCCCCCAACAAATATGTGAGACCTTTGCACATATTTGCACCCCTCAAAAATGCCACAATAGGCCAGGCGTGGTGGCTCACACCTGTAATCCCAGCACTTTGGGAGGCTGAGGCAGGAGAATCACCTGAGGTCAGGAGTTCGAGACCAGCCTGGCCAACATGGTGAAACCCCGTTTCTACTACAAATACAAAAATTAGCCGGGCATTGTGGTGGGTTCCTGTAGTCCCAGCTACTCAGGAGGCTGAGGCAGGAGAATATCTTGAACCTGGGAGGTGGAGGTTGCAGTGAGCTGGGATTGCACCACTGTAATCCAGCCTGGGTGACAGCAAGAGAGCATCCCCCCAACCAAAAAAAAAAAAGAAAAAAGAGATGGGCTTGGGCACAGTGGGTCACACAGTGGGTCACGCCTATAATCCCATAGTTTAGGAGGCCCAGGTGGGATGCTTGAGGCTAGGAGTTTAAGACCAGCCTGGCAACATAGCCAGACCCTGTGTCTCGCCCTGTCACCCAGGCTGGAGTGCAGTGGCATGATCTTGGCTCACTGCAACCTCCACCTCCCGGATTCAAGTAGTTCCCTGCCTCAGTCTCCCGAGTAGCTGAGATTACAGGCGTCCGCCACCGTGCCCAGCTAATTTTTGTATTTTTAGTAGAGACGGGGTTTCCCCATCTTGGCCAAGCTGCACTTGAACTCCTGACCTCATGATCCACCCACCTCAGCCTCCCAAAATGCTGGGATTACAGGCATGAGCCACTGTGCCCGGCCTAAAACAGTTTTGTTGTTGTTGTTCTTATTTTATTTATTTATTTATTTATTTATTTATTTAGAGACGGAGTCTGGCTCTGTCACCCAGGCTGGAGTGTAGCGGTGCAATCTCAGCTCACTGCAAGCTTTGCCCCCCGGGTTCCCGCCATTCTCCTGCCTCAGTCTCTGGAGTAGCTGGGATTACAGGCACCCGCCACAATGCCTGGCTAATTTTTTGTATTTTTAATAGAGACGGGGTTTCACCGTGTTAGCCAGGCTGGTCTTGATCTCCTGACCTCGTGATCCGCCCGCCTTAGCCTCCCAAAGTGCTGGGATTACAGGCATGAGAGCCGCCGCGTCTGGCCCCTAAAACAGTTTTTTAAAATTAGCCAGGTGTGCTTGCACACATAGTCTTGGCTACTCGGGGAGGCTGAGGCAGGAGGATCACGTGAGCCCAGGAGTTTGAGGCTTCAGCAAACTATGATGGTGCCACTGCATTCCAGTCTGGATGACAGAGCAAGATGACACAGCAAGATGACAGAGTGCTTGAACTGGGAAGTGGAGTTTGCAGTCAGCTGAGATATAGCCACTGCACTCCAGCCTGGGCGACAGAGTGAGACTCCGTCTCAAGAAAAAAAAAATTTAAAAGCCACAATAAGGAATTGTCCCCTTTATGGCAGGCCTTTTACAGGGTGGCGAAGATGCAACAGTGCCCAAAATATAACCAGTCCCTGCCCCCGCAGAGCCCACAGACCAGTGGGAGGAGACAGATGTGAGACACATAATCATGCCAATAAATATATAATGACAACCCAGGCAAAGTGTTACCAAGGAAAGGGACAGCGTGTTGGGGAGTGAACAACACGAGGACCCTAGATTGGGCTGTGGGGGCCAGGCAGTGATGTGATGGAGAAGGGAAGATAGAGTTGGGGACAAAGTGCTGCAGGAGGTTGCTCCAAGGCCTCTGAGGGGGTCCTTTGGGTGAGAAAGCGAGAGAAGCCTGGGGAGGCGAGGGGAGGGTCACAGAAACATAAGAAGTTTAGGGTTTTGCTGAAAGGTTTGGGGCAGAGGAGGGAAAGGGTTTGGTTTGAGATTGGAAAGAAGCCTTCTGACTGTCGAGTGGGAGACAGGTTCGAAGGAGCAACAGAAGCCAGCAGCCCATGGCTGGCGGGGTGGCTCACGCCTGTAATCCCAGCCCTTTGGGAGGCCGAAGCAGGCAGATCACCTGAGGTCCCAGACCAGCCTGGCCAACATGGTGAAACCCCGTCTCTACTAAAAGTACAAAAATTAACCTGGGTTGGTGGTGCACGCCTGTAATCCCAGCTACTCAGGAAGCTGAGGTGGATCACTTGAACCCAGAAGGTGGAGGTTGCAGTGAGCCAAGATCAAGCCACTGCACTCCAGCCTGGGCAACAGAGCGAGACTCTGTCCCCAAAAAAAAAAAAAAAGACACAGCCCAGGGAGACAATGGTGAAGGGCCCTAAGTGGCCAGTGACAAGGAGCTGGGCGCTTGCCCTGTGGGCAGCAGGAGGCCATGGGCAAGCAGAGAAGGGACGGGGTAGGATTTGACTTTCAGAAACAGTCCTCTGGTTGCTAAATGGGAGAAAGGAGTGAGAATATAGAGGCAGGAGAAGGGAGGATCAGACTAGGGGTGCTGGCAAGGGGCAGGTAGAAGAGACATCAGGAGGTCAAACAGATAGGACTTTATGATGCACCATAGGGATACCAGTACCCAAACAGAGGTGGCCAAGAGCAGAGGGATAGATGCCCAGCCTCCTCCTCACAGACGTCCAGACATGCAGAGCCCTCCACATGCCAAACACACAGGGCAGAGAAATGGAGGTGCAGCAGAGCCGATACGTAGGCAGCAGGTCTGCAACAACCAGGATACACAATCCCACCAGAAGGACAGAGCAGTGGAATGATCAGGGCTCGCTGCAGCCTCGATCTCTTGGACTCAAGTGTTCCTCTCACTCCAGCCTCCCTAGTAGCTGGGACCACACGCACATGCCATGATATCCAGTTAAGTTTTAATTTTTATTTATTTATTTATTTATTTTAATTTTTTATTTATTTTATTTTTTTATTTTTTTATTTTTATTTTTTTTGAGACGGAGTCTTGCTCTGTCACCCAAGCTGGAGTGCAGTGGCCAGATCTCCGCTCACTGCAAGCTCCGCCTCCCGGGTTCACGCCATTCTCCTGCCTCAGCCTCCCGAGTAGCTGGGACTACAGGCGCCCGCCACCTCGCCCGGCTAGGTTTTTTTTTGTATTTTTTAGTAGAGAGGGGGTTTTACCATGTTAGCCAGGATGGTCTCGATCTCCTGACCTCGTGATCCGCCCATCTCGGCCTCCCAAAGTGCTGGGATTACAGGCTTGAGCCACCGCGCCTGGCCTCAAGTTTTAATTTTTAAACTTCTTATAGAGATGGGGGTCTCGCTGCATTGACCAGTCTGGTCTCAAACTCCTGGGCTTAAGTGATCCTCCCACCTTGGCCTCCCAAAGTGCTGAGATTACAGGAGTGAGTTACTGCCGGCCAACAACTATTCTTATTCCCATTTTACAGATGGACAAACTGAGGCTCAGGAGGCCAGTCACTTGCCAGTAGCCCACAGTTAGTGGTAGCACTGGGATTCCAACTTGGGTCCCCTTCCGTGTCGCCTGTATATTGGTGTCTCATTTAGGCGTCCACGCAGGTTTTGGCGTGTCTGAAGATCTGTGTCTCCCTAAGTAAGTGCCCCCATGGACGCCCACCCAGTAGTGTCCTCCTGTCTCTGAGGTTTCTCCAGGAATTGAGCTCCTGGCCCGGCTTGTCTGTGTGTCTGTGGGCCAGCAGCATGCCCCTGCCCGTCTGGGTCTCTCTGCGTGTCTCTGCTTGTCCTAGCCTCTGCGTGTCAATGACGTCTAAGAGTGTGTGTGTGTGTGTGTGTCCTTGTCCGAGGAGCCGTGAGAGTGAGGGGGAGTGAAGGGCCAAGGAGGCCTGGCTGGGGCTGGGCTGGGGGTGGAGGCGGGGAGAGGGGCGTCACGGCCTGAGCTGAGAGGGGAGTGGAGTTCTGGAGGAATGTTTACCAGACACAGAGCCCAGAGGGACAGCGCCCAGAGCCCGGATAGAGAGACACGGCCTCACTGGCCCAGGACTGGGGGCACAGCCACCAGGGTCCCCTTCCCCCTCCTCAGCTCCCTCCCTGGCCCCTTTAAGAAAGGGCTGATCCTCTCCTCTCTTGAGTTAACCCTTGACTGTCCAGGTGGCCCCTGGGCTCTGGCCCTGGTGGGCGGAGGCAAAGGGGGAGCCAGGGGCGGAGAAAGGGTTTGCCCAAGTCTGGGAGTGAGAGAAAGAGGCAGGGGTGCTGAGAAGGCGGCTGCTGAGCAGAGCCGGTGGTGGCGAGGGCCTCCCCTGCCACTGTGCCAGGCAGGCAGTGCCAAATCCAGAGAGCCCGGAGCTGGGGGGAGGGCCGGGGACAGCCCGGCCCTGCCCCCTCCCCTGCTGGGAGCCCAACAACTTCTGAGGAAAGTTTGGCACCCATGGCGTGGCGGTGCCCCAGGATGGGCAGGGTCCCGCTGGCCTGGTGCTTGGCGCTGTGCGGCTGGGTGTGCATGGCCCCCAGGGGTGAGTGATGGGGGCTCCTTGGGGCAGGGACCCCCTCGGAGGGGCTGGGGCAGGGGTAGGAGGTGGGGGATGATGGCAGGTGTGGGGGGGGCTGGGCTGGCTTAGGGAGTTTCCCTGGGACCACAGAAAAGGAACTTCAAGAGAAGGAGACAGATTCAGAGACACCAAGTGCAGCAGAGGGAGAGAAAGACAGAGAGAGGAACTGAAGGGCAGGGGGTACGGAAGAGAGGACCCAGAGAGACAGACAGACAAGGAGAAGCTGAGGGCAGGGGTGGGGGCTGGACCTGAGAAGGGGGCCATGGGAAGAGGGGCTGAGCTGGGGGTTGCCGAGAAGGAAGAAATCTTTCCCAAGTGGACCGAGTCAGGCGGCGGGATGAGGAGGGCTCTGGAGCCCTGGGGGAAAAGCCTTCTCCCTGCCAACACCCCCCTCCAACTTGTCCCTACCCCACCAGTCCACGCCATCTCTGGGGAGGAGGCTCTCACTTTGTCTCTCTGTCTCTGCCTCCAGCTCTGCTATCTCTGTGGGTCTCTGTTTCTCTCACAGTCTCTGCCTCTCTCTCTCCCCGCTCTCTAAGTCTCTCTGTCTTCTCAGCCTCCCTCTGTGACTGTATCCCCCCTCCGCGCCCACCTTGTCTTCTCTCTTGAGGGCTGTTTCTTCATTTTTTTCTGTCACTCCTTGTATCTCTGCTCCTTCTGTCTCATCTCCCCTGCTTGACTTTCTTTGGCTTCTCACTCCTCCGCCACCCTTATCTCTCTCCTCCACCACCCTTATCTCCCTCCCCCGACCCCTGATTCTTCCCCTCCATCCACCAGCACCAGCATGATCTGTTAAGTCTCTAGAGACCTAAGAGAGGACGGAGGGGGCAGGGGCTGGCCCTGCCAGGCAGTGCAGGGCGTGGGAGGCTGCCAGATCCCGAGCCTCCTTCCCGATGGGATGGACGCTGGATCCCAGTCCCCTGGGAGGACTCCCATCCTCCCCTCAGAGCCTCCGCCCTCCACCCCGCTCTGAGGTCACTCTGCAACTATGTGGGCCTAAGGGCCTGGCAGGGTCCTGGCGGCCGGTGGGCAGGCAGGGACAGGGTGGAACTGAGGGCCAGAAGGAGCTGGGGGGTTCCTAAGCTAACTCTTCCCATCACCCCTGCAGGCACACAGGCTGAAGAAAGTCCTTTCGTGGGTAACCCAGGGAATATCACAGGTGCCCGGGGACTCACAGGCACCCTTCGGTGTCAGCTCCAGGTTCAGGGAGAGCCCCCCGAGGTACACTGGCTTCGGGACGGACAGATCCTGGAGCTCGCGGACAGCACCCAGACCCAGGTGCCCCTGGGTGAAGATGAGCAGGATGACTGGATAGTGGTCAGCCAGCTCAGGTGTGTGGCCATATCCCCAAATCCCACCCTCACCTCCGTCACGCAGGGGACAGAAAGCCCACCTGGGTGGGAACCCCAGCTCGACCACTTGTCAGCTGTGCGGCTTGGAGTGTGTGATGGAACCTCTAGGTTTCGTTTTCCTCTTCTGCAAAATGAGTTAATAATAGGAGCTACTTCGTGGTTGTCACGAGCTTCCAGGCTGGACACCCTCTTTCCGTTCTGACAGACCCCCTCCCAGTGTCCAACTCTGACCCGAACCTCTCTGTCTCTCCTCTTGCCCTGTCAGAATCGCCTCCCTACAGCTTTCCGATGCGGGACAGTACCAGTGTTTGGTGTTTCTGGGACATCAGAACTTCGTATCCCAGCCTGGCTACGTAGGGCTGGAGGGTGAGCTCTGGGGTCAGGGGTCCTGAGGGGTCAGAGGATGTGTGGCACTCACAGGTTGCGGGAAGTCAGGAATCCTGAGGGGTCAAAGGGTGCTGGAGGATTTGGGATGACCGTAGGTGACATACAGTAAGAATGTCAGAGTTTTGGGGGGTCAAGAAGCTGGGAGTCCATATAAGTTACGGGGCCAAGGCTGGGGGAATTATATGCTTTGGGTGAAAAGACTTCTTGGGGGTGGTTGGATGTCCTAGGCATGAGACACGATCAGGTCACAGGACGCCATTCTGGGCATCAGATAAGGCATCAGAGGCACGCAACGTACCCCTCTCCCCACGATCCCAGCGGTGTCATTTTTCTCATCTGTAGAGTGAGATGAGGATGAGCTGTCAGACATTCTGGAAGAGAGACATGAGGAGCTCAGCTATCTTGGGGGGTCTGACATGGGAGGAATCATATATTGGAGTCACGTGTGTTGGGTATGGCTCAGGTGCCCTCGGGGGATCAGATACAGGCAGGTCAATGACCCTGCAGGGTGAGTTTGCTGCCCAAAGCCTACAGCATCCTAGTGTGGGTCAGACATCTTGGGGGCTCAGAGGGACCCCAGCCTCTACCACTGCCCACCCCCACAGGCTTGCCTTACTTCCTGGAGGAGCCTGAGGACAGGACTGTGGCCGCCAACACCCCCTTCAACCTGAGCTGCCAAGCCCAGGGACCCCCAGAGCCCGTGGACCTACTCTGGCTCCAGGATGCTGTCCCCCTGGCCACAGCTCCAGGTCATGGTCCCCAGCGCAACCTGCATGTTCCAGGTGAGTCCGGGGATGTGGGTCAGCTCTGCACAGGGGGCCGGGCAGGGCTGGAGTCAGGAGCAAGAGAGCATTGCTACCTCTGCGTGGGTGTCTGACTGTCCTTCTGTCCCTCACTGTCTGTCTCTCTGTTTCTCCCTCTGAGTTTGTCTCTGCCTCTCTGTCTCTACTTACCTTGTTTCTCTCCGAATGCCTTTTTCGGTCTTTCTGTCTCTCGGTGTGTGTGTCCTTCTGTCTCTCTCTGTATGTGTCTCTTTCTCTGTCTCTCTGCTTCTCTCTCCCTCCATTCACCCTAGCCTCTCTCTGAATAGAATTCTTTGTCCTGGGTTCCCTCTGAGCTGTTCCATGGCCTGAGTGTGTGTGGGCCTGGTGCCCCTTTGTCAGCCCTTGACCCAAGCAGGGCACCAGAATCAACTGTGCCCTCCTCTCTTCCGCCTCCCTCCACAACCAGCCCACCTCCTGCCCTAACAAGCCCTGCTGACCTCGGTCAAAGGGAGGATGTCCAGCCCAGTCCCCACTGGGGAAACTGAACCCAAAGAAGAGAGAACAGGAAGAAAGTGGGAGACAGAGGCCGGGCGCGGTGGCTCAATCCTGTAATCCCAGCACTTTGGGAGGCCTAGGCGGGCAGATCACGAGGTCAGGAGATCAAGACCATCCTGGCTAACATGGTGAAACCCCGTCTCTACTAAAAATACAAAAAAATTAGCCAGGCGTGGTGACAGGTGCCTGTAGTCCCAGCTACTTGGGAGGCTGAGGCAGGAGAATGGTGTGAACCCAGGAGGCGGAGCTTGCAGTGAGCCCAGATCTCGCCACTGCACTCCAGCCTGGGTGACAGAGCAAGACTCCGTCTCAAAATAAAACAAAACAAAAAAAAGTGGGAGACAGAGAGAGACAGAAAGACACTGGAAGGGACAGGCCACAGTGACCCAAGTTGTACATAGACAGGACAGGGAAGCCGGGCATGGTGGCTCACGCCTGTAATTCCAGCACTTTGGGAGGCTGAGGCAGGTGGATCACTTGAGGCCAGGAGTTTGAAACCAGCCTGGCCAACATGGTAAAACCCCGTCTTTACCAAAAATACAAAAATCAGCCAGGCGTGGTGACAGGCATCTGTAGTCCCAGCTACTTGGGAGGCTGAGGCAGGAGAATTGCTTGAACCCAAGAGGTGGAGGTTGCAGTGAGCCAAGATCGTACCACTGTGCTCCAGCCTGGGTGACAGAGCAAGACTCTGTCTCAAAACAAAAAACCAAACAAAACAAAAGACAGGACAGGGAAGTTTGAGTGACAGAAACCCTCTCCTTCTTGGTGACCATTCCCTTCTGCACCATGCAGACAAGGCAGGACAGAGCTCAGGGTTGCACAGTGGTCAGAGGCATCACTGGGGGACCCTGGACTCAGGGGGTTCTCCCTACTGAAGGAGGAAAGACTGAGGAGCAGATGGCAGAGGCTCCACAGAGGAAGGAGGCTACAGCCTTGAGGGCATCAGCTTCCCACACTCCCAACCTGCTGCCTCTCTCTGCTGGAATGAGGAGGGGCCTCCTGGCTGGGGGTCTCCAGGGTGGAGGGAGGAGCTCACATTCTTAGCATTCCTGGGACCCTGAGTTGCAAGGAAGACCTGGTGAGCATGCTGACCCCAGAGGAGTGACTCAGGCCCATGGCTCGAGTGCCTGAGTAGGGACCAGGGTTGGGGATGGGGCATGAGTCAGCCTGGCAGGTCCCATAAGAAGGGGAGGGAAGGGAGAGGAATGAGGGCTGCACAGGTGTGAGGGTCTGTGCATGTCTGTGTGGTGTGGTGGGGTGTCTGGATATCCGTGTGTTCTGGATCTGAGTGTTAGTGTATCCGTCAGCACAACCTCTGTGTGAGGGTGTGCCTTGGTGAGGGTGGGCTTCTGTGGATGTCCTGTGTGTGGTATGTGTGTGTGTGTGTGTGTGTGTGTGTGACTAAGTATATTTCCTTCAACTTGGGTTCTGTCCCAGTGTGTGTTTGGATCTTCATAGTATGTCTCTCTCTATACGTTTCTTAGGGGTTGCCCGTGTATGGGTGTCTGTGTATGTGTGCATGACTGAGTATACCAGTGTCAGCCTGTGTCTGTCCCTCTTTTTTGTGTTTGTGTGTTCACAGCTGAGACTCACTGTATGAAAGTAAAGTGTGCATGGAGGGTAGTGGGTTTGGGGCTATGCTGCACACCTCTCTGTATGCAGGTGGTAGTGTCAGCCCACAGGTGTGCAGCTATGGGTGTGAGCGTGTCCTAGTGAGAGCTTCTGTTCCCTTGCAGAATCAGCATGTGTCCATGGATAACTTGTGTTTCTTACCAGCATTTTTTTTTTCCCTTATTTTTTTTCAAGACAAGCTCTCGCTATGTAACCCAGGCTGGAGTGCAGTACTGTGATCATGGCTCACTGTAGCCTCCACCTCCTGGGCTCAAGCAATCCTCCTACCTCAGCACCCACCCACCCCTCAAGCAGCTGGGACTACAGGCATGCGCCACCATACCTGGATAATTTTTATATTTTTTGGTAGAGACGGGGTCTTGTCATGTTACCCCAGCTGGTCTTGAACTCCTGGCCTCAAGTAATCCCCCCACCTCGGCCTCCCAAAGTGTTGGGATTTACAGGCGTGAGCCACTGCACTCAACCCTCAGCCTCTTACCAGCTTTGTGTGTGTGTCCATAGATGTCTCTGTGGCATGTGTATATATGTCACAGGGTAAGGCACGTTGGTGTATGACTGTCGTCACAGATCTGTGTGTGTGTGTGCAACAGCCCTCTCTGCTTCTCTCTGGTCTCCCTGTGTGTGCACTGGCCCCTGCTGCCTCTGAGTACATGACCCAAGGATGCTTACCAGCCAGCGTATACATGTGTGTCTGTGTCAATCTATGTGTCCATGGCAGTGTCTCCATCCTTGTGTCTGCATCAGGCCTGCGCATCTACGAAACTGTGTTTCTTTGTTTTTTGTTTTTTGGTTTTTTTTTTTTTTTTTTTTGAGACAGAGTCGCACTCTGTCACCCATGCTGGAGTGCAGTGACACGAGCTTGGCTTACTGTAACTTCCGCCTCCCGGGTTCAAGCAATTCTCCTGCCTCAGCCTCCTGAGTAGCTGGGATTACAGGCACGCCCAGCTTATTTTTGTATTTTTAGTAGAGACAGGGTTTCACCCTGTTGGCCAGACTAGTCTCGAACTTCTGACCTCAAGTGATCCACCGGCCTCGGCCTTCCAAAGTACTGGGATTACAGGCGTGAGCCACCGCACCCAGCGCAAATGTGTTTTTGTATCAGTCTGTGTCTCGGTGAACATGAAACCTGGGTGCATCCAGCTCCATCTTATGGCATAGATAAAGGCTGTGTATTGGTACGTATCAGTGTGTCTGTGTCTGAGCAGGTCACCATAACCCTTCATTGTGTCCTGGTGTGCATCTGTCCACCTCAACTCCATGTATGCTGTTGTGTGGTGTGTGTCTCTCAATATACAGGGACATTTAGTTTTGTGTGTGTGTTGGCATCAGCCTAGATGTATATTGCGCTGCTAGGTGTTTGTAATCAATCTGTACACATGCGACTGTGTGTTGATGTGTTTGTCCCACGTTGGCTTGTATGCATACATGTCTCTTTATGAACGTACATCAGTGTCAGTCCGTGTGTATATGTGTGAGTCACGGTGTTTTTGTGTCACTGTGTTTGTGACATCAGCCCTTGCATATCTGTGTGCTGTTAACTTACCAAGTGCTGCGTTTTCTGTGCTAATAACAGCCCCTGTGTGTTTAAGTGTGAGTCATTGTGAGTGTGTTGGGGGGGTTGCTGTGTGAAGGAATTTTGTCCGTTTGTGTGCTTCTGTCCCTCTATCTGACTCAGGGCGTGCCCCTCCTCCTTCCATCCCTCTCATTCTCTGGAAAAGCTGGGGCGGAGAGCAGGGGTTGGGGGGGGATGGTCAGGACATCTGGAAAGCACATCTGGAGTCGGCCTGCTCCTGTCCTCCTGCGGTAAAGCAAGAGAATTCTGGAAGGGAAGGGGTCCCAGTTCCTCCTGTCCCCTTCACTCAAGGTGCGGCCGTTGGGGCCTGGGAAGGGGTATCCCGGCTCTGGCTCCGCGCCCCTGAAGCCGGCCGGAAGCGCTGGGGTGGGGAGGTGCCCCCGGTGACTCACGCGGGGGCAGGAATGCTGCGGTCGGAACGGGACCCGGCTCCAGAACCCACCTCCCGCCCCAGGGCTTCTCCGGCCGGAGGCGCCAGCTCCCGCGCGCTGACCCTGGCGGGGCCCCACGTGCCAGGTGGCTGGACCCGACCCAGGCTCCCCGCCCCCTCTCGGGCCTCCAGCCCGGGACTGTACTGTTTCTCCTCCTGGCGGCGCGGGGGCTGCGGGCGCGGGGCCTTCGGGGTGCGGGGGCTGTGGGAGCGGGCACCTGACCTTGGCTGGGAACGGCCACCTAGGAAGCGGCGACTGAGGAGCTCCCCTACCCACCCGCTTCCGGCCTCTGCAGACTTTGCCCCATTCCACTCCCTCCGCTGATGGAGAAAAGGAAACTTTGTGTCTGCGGATGGAGAGCCTCCCTTGCGAACGCGGTGGGAACACAGGCATACACGCACGGAGGAAACACGAGAGACACGCACACAGATACTCAACATACGCACATACATGCCATCCACAGATACACGCAGGATCACAAACATACCGTCTCAGAAACACAGACGCAGATGCACAGGCACACGCGTAAACAACACGGAGAACTGCAGTTGCACTTACAAGACCTGGTCCCGGGTCCAGGCACGGAGTGGCTCAGCCTGCAGTTCCAACAGTTTGGGAGGCCGAGGCGGGAGGATCGCTTGGGGCCAGAAGTTTGAGAAAAGTCTGGGCAACATAGTGAGACTCCCCTCTTCTCTACAAAAAAATTTAAAAGTTAGCGAAGTGTGGTGGCCTCCTGTAGTCCCAGCCACTCGGGAGGATGAGACAGGAGAATCGCTTGAGCCCTGAAAATCAAGGCTGCAGTGAGCCGTGATTGTGCCACTGCACTCCAGCCTGGGTGACAGAGCAAGACCCTCTCTCAAAAAACAAAACGATCAATAAGCCGGGCGCGGTGGCTCAAGCCTGTAATCCCAGCACTTTGGGAGGCCGAGACGGGCGGATCACGAGGTCAGGAGATCGAGACCATCCTGGCTAACACGGTGAAACC
>NC_037687.1:38769400-38813350 GCF_003255815.1 Theropithecus gelada | reverse complement strand
GCCGGGCGCGGTGGCTCAAGCCTGTAATCCCAGCACTTTGGGAGGCCGAGACGGGCGGATCACGAGGTCAGGAGATCGAGACCATCCTGGCTAACACGGTGAAACCCCGTCTCTACTAAAAATACAAAAAACTAGCCGGGCGAGGTGACGGGCGCCTGTAGTCCCAGCTACTCGGGAGGCTGAGGCAGGAGAATGGCGGGAACCCGGGAGGCGGAGCTTGCAGTGAGCTGAGATCCGGCCACTGCACTCCAGCCTGGGTGACAGAGCCAGACTCTGTCTCAAAAAAAAAAAAAAAAAAAAAAACAAAACGAAAAACTTGATCCTTCTTACACCCTAGCACAGACATTGTGTGTGTGTGTGTGTTGGAGGGCTGACTATGTTTCTATGTGTATCTGTGTTGAGGGGTTCCCCTTATTCACCAGGATACATTCTCTAAGACCCCCGCAAAAGCCTGAAATAATGAATAATACTAAGCCCTATGTATACTATGCATAACTTTCTTTTTCCTTCACAATTTCGCAGATAGATTGTTTTCTTACTGTAGATCTTACCTACCTCAGTGTACGTGATTATCATTTTTTTTTTTTTGAGACGGAGTTTAGCTCCTGTTGCCCAGGCTGGAGTGCAATGGTGCGATCTCCGCTCACTGCAACCTCCACCTCCCGGGTTCAAGCAATTCTCCTGCCTCAGCCTCCTGAGTAGCTGAGATTACAGGTGTGCACCTCCATACCTGGCTAATTTTTGTATTTTTAGTAGAGACAGGGTTTCACCATGTTGGTCAGGCTCATCTCAAACTCCTCGTGATCCACCCACCTCGGCCTCCCAAAGTGCTGGCATTACAGGCGTGAGCCACTGCGCCCGGCCATTGATTATCTTTTTCTAAGTGGAGAACTTTCGCCTTTTCACTTAAAAGGAAGCACTTTAAGGCTTCTCTTTGGCCTATCCGAATTGCAGCCATCATTATTTTGCACATTGGGGCTTTTTTTTTTTTTTTTTTTAAGACAAAGTCTTGGTCTGTCACCTAGGCTGGATCTCGGCTCACTGCAACCTCCGCCACCCGGGTTTTAGTGATTATCGTGCCTCAGCCTCCCGAATAGCTGGGATTACAGGTGTCCGCCACTATGCCTGGCTGATTTTTTTTTTTTTTGTATTTTTAGTAGAGATGGGGATTTCACTATGTTGCCCAGGCTTGTATTAAACTTCTAACCTCAAGTGATCCACCGCCTCGGCCTCCCAAAGTGCTGGGATTGCAGGCGTGAGCCACAGCACCCGGCCAGGCCATTATTTAGAAAAATAAGAGTTTCTTGAACACCAGCACTGCAATACCAGGACAGTCGATCTGATAGCTAAGTGACCCACAGACAGGTATCAGCTATAGCACTGAGATGCTGGACAAAGGGGGGATTCATGTTCCAGGCCAACCAGAGTGGGATGGCATGAGGTTTCATCACAGTACACAGAACGGCATGCAATTTAAAACTTAGGAGTTATATCTGGAATTTTCCATTGAATATTTTTAGACTAAGAGTAACTGAAACCTCAAAAAGTGAAACTTCGGATAAAGGGGGACTGATGCATGTTGTATAGCGGTGTGTGTTGGGTATCTATGTGTGCTTGCAGGTCTGTGTCTCTTGTGTTTGTCTCTGTACTTGTATGTGCTTCTGTGTGTGCACGCCTGTGATACCAACGCCACCACCACCACGTTAGGGAGTGAAGGCAATCCTCCTTCATTCAAAAACAGTTACTCAAGGCCGGGCACGGTGGCTCATGCCTGTAATCCCAGCACTTTGTGACGGTGACGTGGACAGATCACTTGAGGTCAGGAGTTTGAGACCAGCCTGGCCGACATGGTGAAACCCTATCTCTACTAAAAAACACAAAAATTAGCCCGGTGTGGTGGCGCGCTCCTGTAATCCCAGCTATTCAGAAGGCTGAGGCAGGAGAATCACTTGAACCCGGGAGGCGGAGGTTGCAGTGAGCCAAGATTATCCCACTGCACTCTAGCCTGGGTGACAGAACGAGACTCTCAAAAAAGAAAAGAAAAGAAAAAAACAGTCAAGACACAATACATGAACTCCCCTGTGGAATTACACACACTCACATTTCTGCACCTATGCCCAGGGATACTCAAAAGTACACAGCTGAACGCACATTCACTCACTCGTTCAACATGCATTTATGGCACATCTATTGTGTGCCAGACCATCCTGACACAGCAGGGGACGAAACAGACACAACCCCTGCCCTCCTGGAGCTGACATTCTAGTGGGGGAAACTGACAATGGACAAGGTACCTGGGTAACAGGTAAAGTATGCTGGGCTATGAGAAGAACCAAAGAGGAAAAGTAAAGCGAGAAGGGGGTAGATTTGCAGGGGAAGCTCCAGTTACCTCCAATTTTATTTTATTTTTTATTTATTTATTTTATTTTATTTTATTCTTTTTCTTTTTTTTTTTTTTAGACAGAGTTTCGCTCTTGTTGCCCAGACTGGAGTGCAATGGCGTGATCTCAGCTCACTGCAGCCTCTGCCTCCTGGGTTCAAGCAATTCTCCTGTCTCAACCTCCTGAGTAGCTGGGATTACAGGGGCCTGCCACTACGCCCAGCTAATTTTTTGTATTTTTAGTAGAGACGAGGTTTCACTATGTTGGCCAGGCTGGTCTCCAACTTCTGACCTTAGGCGATCCACCTGCCTCGGCCTCCCAAGACTGGGATTACAGGCGCGAGCCACTGTGCCCAGCCTTTATATTTCATTTTATTATTTTTAATTTTTTTGAGACAGGGCCACACTTTGTCGCCCAGGTTGGAGTGCAGTGGCACGATCACAGCTCACTGCAGCCTCCACCTCCCTGGGCACAGGTAGTCCCCCCACCTCAGCCTCCCAAGTAGCTGGGACTACAGGTGTGCACCACCACACCCGGCTAATTTTTCTCTTTTTAGTAGAGATGGGGTCTCACCATGTTGCCCAGGCTGGTCTCTAACTCCTGGCCTCAAGCGATCCTCCTGACTCGGCCTCCCAAAGTGCTGGGATTACAGTCATGAGCCACCACGCATGGCCAAGCTCCAATATTAACAGGGTGGCCAGGCCCAGCGGACTGAGAGGTGTTGTTGAGGAACAAAAATGAAAGAAGAGGGTGCGAGTCACGTGGACATTTGTGGAAGACTGTTTTGAGCACAGGGAACAGTGCACAGTTCTCGGGGTGGAAACATGCTTCATGTATTCGTTCCAGAGACCCTGGAGGCCAGTGTGGCCGGAGCAGAGCGTGTGACGGGGAGAGCGGGAAAGGGGTTGGTAGGAGGCGAGCTTAGAGATGAACAGACACGTCTCCATTGACGCACAGCCATGGGCCGGTTTCCTTAAGTGTGTCTAGCAGGAGTGTGTGCCCATACGTGTGACCCCGTGAGTTAGGGTGCCTGTGTTTGTGCATGTGTGTGCATGTTTGTGTGTCTCCTGTGTGTGTGTGTCTGTGTATGCTTTTGTGTGTCTATGTGTATGTATATATGTGTCTATGTCCATATATACGAGCATGTGTGTTTCTGTGTGTCTATATATGTATATATGAGTATGTATCTAGGTGTAGGAATCTGTGTGTGTGAGACAGACTGTGTGTGTGTGTATGGCTGTGTCTCTGTGGCTGTGCATGTGTGTGAGTATGTGTGTTTATATGTGTGTCTATGAGTATGTGTCTCTATCTGGGGTGTAAGAATGTGTGTGTGTGCCTGTGTGTGGCTGTGTATGTGTCTGTGTGAGCATGTGTGTGCATGAGTATGTGTCTCTGGGGTATAAAAATGTGTGTGTGTGTGTGTGCGCGCCTGTGCCTGTGTGTGCCTGTGTGTGGCTATGTGTGTGTCTGTGTGAGCATATGTATCTATGTGTGTGTCTATCTGGGGTGTAAGAGTGTGTGTGACTGTGCCTGTGCCTGTGTGTGGTTGTGTGCCTTTGTGTGTGTCTGTGTATGTGTGTCTATGTGTGTGTATGAGTGTGTGTGCCTGTGCCTGTGTGTGTCTGTGTGAGTCTTTGTGTGTGTCTGTGTGAGTATATGTCTATGTGTGTGTATAAGTGTGTCTCTGAGGTGTAAGAATGTGTGTGAGAACGTGTGTGCCTGTGCCTATGTGTGGCTGTGTGTGTCTGTACTATGTGTGTCTGTGTGGCGGGAGGTTAGGGCTGAAGCCAAGCCATCCTTGCGTTTGGGGATGGAGGCTGTGTTCCTAACTCATTGCCCTCAACTCCGCTAACTCTCCCTTCAGGCAAGTGCCTGTGTGGGCTGCACTGACCCTGGTCAGGCAGGCCGTGGTACGAATGGCCCGGCATGGCCCGGGAGCCCTTCCTGCCCCTCTCTGATACTGGGCCCTTCCCTCATGTGACTCCCTAGGGCTGAACAAGACATCTTCTTTCTCCTGCGAAGCCCATAACGCCAAGGGGGTCACCACATCCCGCACGGCCACCATCACAGGTGACAGGGTTGGGAGGTGGGGAGCTGGGCATCAGAGGGTAGGGCTTGGGTCTGGGGTCAGAGTGGGGGCAGAGAGCAGGGTAGGGAGCTTTGAGCAAAGGCTCCCCAGGGTCAATCCCTCCTGTTTGTCCACAGTGCTCCCCCAGCAGCCCCGTAACCTCCATCTGGTCTCCCGCCAACCCACGGAGCTGGAGGTGGCTTGGACTCCAGGCCTGAGCGGCATCTACCCCCTGACCCACTGCACCCTGCAGGTGAGACGCCCAAACTTGGTTCATTTCAGTCTCAGGCCTCCTTCCACCCACATCCACAACCCTCATCCTCTCCCTGGGGATCCACCACTTCTCCGCCACTGTTGAGAAGCAGTAGAGCCTGGGGGGGGGTTGAGCCAGATGTCCTGGGTTCGAATCCTAGCTCCACCACCTTCTGACTGTGTGAGCCTGAGTAGGAGGCTTAATCTGTCTGGGGCTCAGTTCTCTCGTCTACAAATTGGACATAATGGTAGTGCCTACCCGGAATGCTTAGTGTGAAAATTCAATGAGTGAATTGAATTCAATGAGTGAATGCAAATTACCAACTTAAAATGGTATATCGAACATAGGAAACAAGCTTAACAAAATTGGCCAGGCACAGTGGCTCATGCCTATAATCCCAGCACTTTGGGAGGCCGAGGTGTACGGATCTTTTGAGGTCAGGAGTTCGAGACTGGCCTGGCCAACATAGCGAAACCGCATCTCTACTAAAAATACAAAAATGAGCTGGGCCTGGTGGCATGGGCTTGTAGTCCCAGCTACTCAGGGGGATGAGACAGAAGAATTGTTTGAAGCTGGGAGGCAGAGGTTGCAGTGAGCGGAGGTTGCAGTGAGCCAAGATCACGCCACTGCTCTCCAGCCTGGGTGACAGAGTGAGACTCTGTCTTAAAACCAAAAAACAAATTTAACAAAATGAAAATGATCAGGTGTCTAAATTATTTTCAGTATTAGTGATATTAACTCTAGCCAGAGTGGGAGTCCTGAGACAGCAGGATCTGGAGCCATTTCTGTCACCACTGGGTACCCAGAACCCTCCACTTCTCCCATCCCAGCCCTGGCTACTCTGTGTGGTCACTGTCCAGGGATGGGTCTGTCCCCTACTGGAATGTAAGCTCTGATGGGCAGGGCTGGAGCTGTCCCAGTCACCACTGGCTCTTCATTCTTGCCCAGCACAGGACCAGACATACAGTAGGGAATATTTGCTAGAAGGATATATTACCACCCAGATGAGCTAGACCCAGACTCTGCCCTCAAGTTGCTCCTAGAGTAAGAAAACTAAAACCAGGCCAGGTGTGGTGGCTCACACCTATAACCCCAGCACTTTGGGAGGCCAAGGCGGGTGGATCACCTGAGGTCAGGAGTTCGAGACCAGCCTGGCTAACATGGTGAAACCCCATTTCTACTAAAAATACAAAAAATTAGCCAGGTGTGGTGGCACACACCTGTAATCCCAGCTACTCGGGAGGCTGAGGCAGGAGAATCACTTGAACCTGGGAGGCAGAGGTTGCAGTGAGCCGAGATCATGCCATTGCACTCCAGCTTGGGTAACAAGAGCGAACTTCCGTCTCAAAAAAAAAAAAAAAAGACAGAAAGAAGAAAACCAAAAACCAAAACCAAACTCACAGATCTGTAAATATAAGGCTGAATTCTGGTCTGAAGTTCTCTGAGATTAGAATGTTGGAGATAGGGGGTGGACAGTGCCTATGGTGGTAGATGACAGTAATGAAGAATGACCAACTTCTACTGAGTGTCCGCTGTGCACCAGGCCTTGCATTAAAGTTTTACGCACACCTCCTCGTGTGTTTGTGAAGGAGGGTCTATGGATACATCCATTTTCCAGATGAAGAAACTAAGGCTCAGAGTGGTTAACCAGCTTGTCCAAGGTCATAGCAAACCCATGTCATGCTCCTAACTTCCTTATAAACTGTTTTTTGTTTTTTTCTTTTCTTTTCTTTTCTTTTTTTTTGAGACAGAGTCTCGCTCTGTCACCCAGACTGGAGTGCTGTGACATGATCACAGCTTATTGCAAGCTCAGCCTCCTGGGTTCAAGCAATTCTCCTGCCTCAGTCTCCTGAGTAGCTAGCTTACAGGTGCCCGCTACCATGCCCAGCTAATTTTTATATTTTTAGTAGAGACAAAGTTTCGCCATGTTGGCCAGGCTGGTCTCGAACTCCTGACCTGAAGTGATCCGCCCACCGCGACCTCCCAAAGTGCTAGGATTACAGGCGTGAGCCACCGTGCCGGGCCCTGAGAAAATGTTTAGAGTCAGTGCTTGATTAAACAGGAATTGTCTTATACTTACATGCCCTGAGCACAACCCCATCTGCTTGTCATTTTAAACCTAGAAAATAGTGGCTGTTGGCTGGGCATGATAGCTCACGCCTGTAATCCCAGAACTTCATGGGGCTGAGGCATGTCTGTACAAAAAATTCAAAAAATTTAGCTGAGCATGGTGGCACACACCTGTAGTCCCAGCTACTCGGGAGGCGGAAGTGGGACAATCACCTGAGCCTGACAGTCAGGACTGCAGTGAGGCATGATTGAACGTCTGCTCTCCAGCCTGGGTGACAGAGTGAGACTCAGTCTCAGAAAAAAAAAAAAAAAAAATAGTGGCTATTAATCTTCCCTTTTTCAAGGTAAGGAACTGAGGCCCAGAGAGGGGAAGTGACCTTTCCCTACCCTCCACCCCTCCCCGGGGCTAGAAAGCCTAAGTTGAGATTCAATCCCAGAGGCCAGCCGGATTCGGGAGACCTCAAATGCCAGGTCAGGCATCAGCTGCACCCCTGCCCACATCCACCAAGTGTTCCCAGGAAAGCAGAAGTGTGTCCTCTTCCCTCTCCAGGTCTCACTTCCTGCTGCACACAGGCTAGGGCTGAAGAGTTCCAGTGGGAGGGTCACAGCCGTCCCAGGGAAAAGAGAAGTGGGAGCAGGCACGGGGAGACCAACTGTCTGTACCCATCTCCCCTCTGTCCTGGTAGAGGTTCCTCTTCCTGTTTGTCACTGTGGGTCAGAGAGCAGGCATGGTGACAGCCTCACCCCTCCTTGTACCCACCATCTGCCCCTAGTCCTCCCCAGGTCTCGTGGTGGTGTCATCTCCCCCCATGGGGGCTGTGTGACTTTGCGCAAGTTGCTGAACCTCTCTGGGCCTTGGCTTCCCTGTCTGTACAATGGGGATGAGAAAAGAAATTGACCCCATAGGGTGGTAGTGCAAAGTCAATGAGTTCATCCAGGAATGTGCTTGACAGGGAGCTTGGTACATATTTGGCACTCAAGAAATGTTTGCTAGGCCGGGTGCCATGGCTCACACCTGTAATACCAGCCCTTTGGGAGGCCGAGGCAGGTGGATCGTTTGAGCCTAGGAGTTTGAGACCTGCCTGGCCAACATGGTGAAACCCCGTCTCTCCAAATAATTAAAAAATTAGGTGGGGCTGTCATTGCACCACTGCACTCCAGCTTGTGTGACAGAGTGAGACCCTGCCTTAAAAAAAGAAGAAAGAGGCCGGGCGCAGTGGCTCAAGCCTGTAATCCCAGCACTTTGGGAGGCCGAGACGGGCGGATCACGAGGTCAGGAGATCGAGACCATCCTGGCTAACACGGTGAAACCCCGTCTCTACTAAAAAATACAAAAAACTAGCCGGGCGAGGTGGCGGGCGCCTGTAGTCCCAGCTACTCGGGAGGCTGAGGCAGGAGAATGGCGGGAACCCGGGAGGCGGAGCTTGCAGTGAGCTGAGATCCGGCCACAGCACTCCAGCCTGGGCGACAGAGCAAGACTCCGTCTCAAAAAAAAAAAAAAAAAAAAAAGAAGAAAGAAAGCAAGAAAACAAATGTTAGCTGTTGATAATTATAACGTGCAAAGCAGTTTATATGCATCATGTCATTAAACCTTATACCCTGACAAGTAGGAACTGTGATGCCCATTTTCCAGAGACAGACACTGAGACTCAGAGAAGTTAAGACACTCACTCTAGATCACACAGCAAACAGCATCCAACCCAGGACTTAGATCCAAGGAATCTGGCTTTAGATCCCACACCCTGTGGCAGTAAACTGCTTCCTGACATACTGTGTGGCTATATGGCTGGGGTCTCCAGGGTGAAGGGGAAGTCCTTGGCTGCAGCATTCCTGAGGTGCGTGGCTGTGAGTTGTGTGGTTATGGGGGTTTTGTGGTTCCATGTGGCAGGGCTATACAGATGTGTACACCAGCGGTGGCCCCCTCCACCCTGAGTGTGCCATTCCTGGGGCAGAATAGGTGTGGGAACTTGTGCTGCTATGCAGAGCTTGACACTTGTTACCAGGAAACACACATAAAATAATAAGTGACAGGCTGGGCGCGGTGGCTCATGCCTGTAATCCCAGCACTTTGGGAGGCTGAGGCGGGCAGATCATCTGAGGTTGGGAATTTGAGACCAGCCTGACCAACATGGAGAATCCCTGTCTCTACTAAAAATACAGAATTAGCCGGGCGTGGTGGTGCACGCCTGTAATCCTAGCTACTCAGGAGGCTGAGGCAGGAGAATCACTTGAACCTGGGAGGTGGAGGTTGCAGTGAGCTGAGATCACGCCATTGCACTCCAGCCTGGGCAACAAGAGCGAAACTCCATCTCAAATAAATAAATAAATAGATAGATAGATAGATAAATAAAATAATAAATGCCACTCCGTATGCACAAGCAGTCTTCTAAATGCTTATATGCCCCAATTCAGTCAACCCCATGAGGTAGGGAGCCACTGTCATCCCATTTTACAGATGAGAAGACTGAGGCACACAGCTAGGGAATGGTAGAGCCTGGATTTGAGCCCCAGATCCAGCACCCGTGCTCCTCAGCACAAGGCTAAACTGCCTCTGTGCACAGACAAGAGGTATTATTACCATTACTGATATTCTTACCGCCAGTAGAGTGAAGACTATGGGGACAGGATGGGGTTCAGGTCCCAGCTTCATCACTGATAAACGGATGACCTTGAGCAAGTGATTCCATCTCTCTGGGCCTCAGTGTTGTCATCTGTACAGTGGGAATAAGCATAATACTTACCACAGGACAACAGGGTTGATGTGACGGCCAAATAAATTCAGATTTGTCAAGGGCTAAGAATGGCACTCAGTAAATGTTGGACATGTTTTTCTTTTTTAATTAAGATAATATATGACATGACAGGCATAGTGGCTCACGCCTGTAATCCCAGCACTTTGGGAGGCCGAGACGGGTGGATCACAAGGTCAGGAGATCGAGACCATCCTGGCAAACACGGTGAAACCCCGTCTCTACTAAAAAATACAAAAAACTAGCCGGGCGAGGTGGCGGGCGCCTGTAATCCCAGCTACTACTTGGAGGCTGAGGCAGGAGAATGGTGTAAACCCGGGAGGCAGAGCTTGCAGTGAGCTGAGATCTGGCCACTGCACTCCAGCCTGGGCGACAGAGTGAGACTCCGTCTCAAAAAAAAAAAAAAAAAAAAAAAAGATAATATATGACATGACAGGCATAGTGGCTCACGCCTGTAATCCCAGCACTTTGGGAGGCTGAGGCGGGTGGATTACCTGAGGTCAGGAGTTTGAGACCAGCCTGGGCAACATGGTGAAACGCTTTTTCTACACAGAATGCAAAAAAAGCCGGGTGTGGTGTCTCACACCTGTAATCCCAGCCCCTTTGGGAGGCCGAGGCAGGCAGATCACTTAAGATCAGGAGTTTGAGACCAGCCTGACCAACATGGTGAAACCTCGTCTCTACTAAAAATACAAAAAAGTTAGCCAGGCATAGTGGTGCATTACTGTAGCCCCAGCTACTCGAGAGGCTGAAGCAGGAGAATTGCTTGAGCCTGGGAGGTGGAGGTTGCAGTGAGCTGAGATCGTGCCACTGCACTCCACCCTGAGTGACAGAGCAAGACTCCGTCTAAAAAATAAAATAAAATAAAAAAAATTAGCCAAACGTGGTGGCTCATGCCTGTAATCCCATCTATTTGGGAGGCCGAGGCACGAGAATTGCCTGAACCTGGGAGGTGGAGACTGCAGTGAGCTGAGATCATGCCACTGCACTCCAGCTCGGGTGATGAAATGAGACTCATAGGCCAGGCATGGTGGCTCACACCTGCAGTCCCAGCACTTTGAGAGGCTGAGGCGGGCGGATTGCCTGAGGTCGGGAGTTTGAGACCAGCCTGACCAACATGGTGAAACCCTGTCTCTACTGAAAATACAGCAATTAGTCGGGCATGGTGGTGCCTGTAGTCCCAGCTACTTGGGAGGCCGAGGCAGGAGAATTGCTTGAACCTGGAAGATGGAGGTTGCAGTGAGCCAAGATCTCGCCACGGCACTCCAGCCTGGGCAACAGAGCAATACTCCATCTCCAAAAAAAAAAAGTAAAGAAAAAAAAAGAAATGAGACATATGACACGCATAATCTTCAGTCTACATCTAGATCAAGGTCGTCTAACACATGTGGCCCAGGATGACTTTGAATGAGGCCCAACACACATTCATAAACTTTCTTAAAACATTATGAGATTTGTTTGTGAATTTTTTTTTTTTTTAACTCATCAGCTATCGTTAGTGTTAGTGTATTTTATGTATGGCCCAAGACAATTCTTCTTCCACTATGGTCCAGGAAAGTCAAAAGATTGGACACCCTTGAGATTGTGTAATACACATATTCACCATGTAACCACCGTCCAAATCAAGACATAGACCCTTCCAGTCCCCAACAAGGCTCCCTCAGGCCCCAGAGATGACCACACTTCTGCTTCTAGAACAATGCTTTTGCCTGTAGTATAATGTCATATAAATGGAATCTCACAATATCATGCTATTATTATTATTATTATTATCATTATTATTTGAGACAGAGTCTTGCTCTGTTACCCAGGCTGGAGTGCAGTGATGTGATCTCAGCTCACTGCAACCTCTGCCTCCCAGGTTCAAGTGATTCTCCTATCTCAGCCTCCTGAGTAGCTGGGATTACAGGCGAGCACCACCACACCTGGCTAATTTTTTATATTTTTGGAAGAGACAGGGTTTCACCACGTTGGCCAGGCCGGTCTCGAACTCCTAACCTCAAGTGATCGCCCACCTCGGGCTCCCAAAGTGCTGGGATTACAGGCGGGAGCCACTGTGCCCAGTCTATTTGCATTATTATTGTCATCACACTATGCATCATTATTATCGGTGCTGACCACCCGCCATGCACTGTGGCATCCTTTGGGCATAACTACATTTAATCTTTAAACAATCCTGTAAGGCATTTGATCCTCTAAGGCCCCATTTGCCCGAGGAGAAAACTGAGGCTCAGAGAGGGAAGAGTCTTGCTGGAGGTGGCTTTTGGAACCGCGTCGTATACAACCAAATGATCTCCTTGGTTTGCAAATCCAGGTGCCTGTGTTATCCCAGCATGGCGCTGCAACACACACACACACACACACACCCTTGCAAAGTTGTGTAGTCACACTAGAACCACCACCACTGGGAGCTGTGTGACCATCTCATGTGATTGCTTGGTCGTTCTGTCCTCACACCCTTCCCTCTCCCCAGGCTATGCTGTCAGACAATGAGGTGGGCATCCAGGCGGGAGAACCAGACCCCCCAGAGGAGCCCCTCACCTTGCAAGCATCTGTGCCCCCCCACCAGCTTCGGCTGGGCAGCCTCCATCCTCACACCCCTTATCACATCCGTGTGGCGTGCACCAGCAGCCAGGGCCCCTCATCCTGGACACACTGGCTTCCTGTGGAGACGCCGGAGGGAGGTAAGAAAGGCTGGGGAGGGAGACATCACCACTACCCCACTGGACTTTGCTTACATCAGTGCCACCCCCATTGTCCATTTTCACCCCTTTACCCCTCATGGCCTCAATCTCCTTCCCGTCCAATCTCTGACCCCTCAGCAGCACTGCCCACTGGCCTCTCTCCCAGCCCTTCTGTCCCCTGTGCTTCCGCTCATGGGAGGCCTCCACGAGTTGCCCACGTGTGTGCCCTTGGCACCCTGCACCCATTTCCTGGGAACAGGGGAGGGGGTCAGGAAGAGGTGGGGGTGCCAGCTTCCCCTCTTCCCTGTCCTCCAGTGCCCCTGGGCCCCCCTGAGAACATTAGTGCCACGCGGAATGGGAGCCAGGCCTTCGTGCATTGGCAGGAGCCCCGGGCGCCCCTGCAGGGTACCCTGTTAGGGTACCGGCTGGCGTATCAAGGCCAGGACACCCCAGAGGTGGGTGCTGCTGGTGGGACTGGAGTGGAGTGGCTGGGGGAGGAGGGAGACAGGGAGGAGAAGATATCAGGGCAGACATGGACGGTTGTGCACGTTGGGTAGTACGCAATTGCTCTATGCCTAGAGGGGCACGTTCAGGGAAGGTTCATATTCACATTCTGGGGAGAATAAGGGGGTCTAGGGGAGGGCATGGGGAATGGCTATTTTTGAACCACTGCAAAAGCATTTCAGCAGACTCGTATTTACTATAACGATTTCACAGCAGATAGTTGTATAGCACCTTGGGGAAGGGGTACCTTTTCCCAATTTGCACAAAGGCACTGCTATCAGGGCTAGCAATACCCTGACGTAGGGAGAGAGGATGGAAAGGGAAGCTAGAAGGGGTTGGAGGGATACAGGTTAAAGGATGAGGATGAGAGATGAAGGGGAGGACAAGGAAGGATGAGGAGTTGGAGGATGGAGAAAGGGCTTTGAGAAAGAGATGGGGCATTGAGCCCAAGAGTGAAGGCTTAACAGCTGGGGGTGAGGCTCTACCCTGATGCCACTTCTGGACCCCCTAGGTGCTAATGGACATAGGGCTAAGGCAAGAGGTGACCCTGGAGCTGCAGGGGGACGGGTCTGTGTCCAATCTGACAGTGTGTGTGGCAGCCTACACTGCTGCTGGGGATGGACCCTGGAGCCTCCCAGTACCCCTGGAGGCCTGGCGCCCAGGTAAGTCCAAAGCCATGCCCAATCTGCTTTAACCCTATTTCTCCCTGACAGCCCTGACTTACTCCCTGTACCTTTCAGAGTTACCGCAACCTAGGCCCTGTTCCTACCCCGAGCGTTACCGAGAGCCGCCCTCACTCCCTTACCCATGCCATGGCCTCACTCCTTTACCCGTGCCACACCCTCACTCCCTTACCTGTGCCACGCCAGTCTTGTCCTCTCTGAGCATGTCTCCTCTGTCCTTTCTTCTCACAGGGCAAGCACAGCCAGTCCACCAGCTGGGTAAGGGCTTCCACACCCCGTCTCCTCCCTCCCTCCCCTCAACACCTAGTGGGAGTGCTGTCACCATACATACTCATTGCACATCCCTTTCATGTTTCTCGAACTCATCACTCTAACCTACTTCTTGAGTTTGTGTGGTCCTTGATGGAGGTGCCTATAATGGCCTAGCATAGCACATTGTAGGTATTCAGGGAATGACAGGTGGGTGGGTGGATGGATGAACAAATGGATGGAGGGTGGATGGGTGGGTGGGTCAATGGATGAATAGAGGGTGGATAGGTGGGTGAACAGATAAATGACTGGATGGTGAGTGGCTAAATGGATGGCTAGACGGATGGGTGGATGGATGGATGGATATATAGAGGGTGGATGGGTGGGTGGGTCAATGGATTAATAGATGGGGTGGATAGGTGGATGAATAAAAGATGACTGGGTGGTGAGTGGATCCATGAATGGGTAGATGGGTGGATGGATGGATGGTTGGATAAATGGATGGATGGACAGATGGATGGATTTGTGAGTGGATGAATGGATGAAGGGATGGGTAGAAAGGTGGATGGATGGAGGAATGAGGTATCCTCCTCACATCCATCTCTCTCAAATATTTCTCTAACAATTCTCAAACATTCCTCCTACACTCATTATCTCCTCTGGGCACTATTACAGCCCACTCTTGTAACTCAACCCACTAGCCTTCAGTATTCCTCACATCCCTTCCTACATTTCTTCACATATCCTTTCCAAGCTCATTCCACCCTCCTTTCACATACATCCCATTATAATCCATTCCTCCCACATGAATCCCAAGGCCCATTGCACAACCACACTTCTCATTCACAAACTCTGCACACCTTGTATGCACTTACCATACCTTCCACATTGCAAACACTGAAAAACATTGTCCACAACTTTCCCACACCCGATTCTCCTTGCATGCTTACCCCACACTCCATAGACATCATTCCCTCACCCTTCACTAATCCCAACCCATCTCACTGTCTGCACACTCACCCTGAACCCCTTGCACACTCAGCACATAACGATCTTTATTTCTTACACACTCCATTCCACCCCTGCCCTTTTTATACCCCCTTTCTGTGCACCCCATACTCCTCATCTGCCCTTCTCACATCTTTTGCATGCTCACTGCACACTTCTGTCACACTGCAATTACATCCTTAAAGTTCCTTGCTCACTCCTTGTATCAAGACTTCATGAATACTCTTCCCACTTCACACACCCCCAACTTTTCCAGCAGCCATTCAACCCTGTATATGCTTATCATACCCCTTTGGATATTTATTTCACCCTCATTCCTTGCTTTATGGAAACCCTTGTGGCCGGGTGCAGTGGCTCACGCCTGTAATCCCAGCACTTTGGGAGGCCTGAGACAGGTGGATCACCTGAGGTCAGGAGTTCAAGACCAGCCTGGCCAGCATGGCGAAAACCCATCTCTACTAAAAATACAAAAATTAGCTGGGCGTGGTGGTGCGAGCCTGTAATCCCAGCTACTCGGGAGGCTGAGGCACAAGAATTGCTTGAACCTGGGAGGCGGAGGTTACAGTGAGCCAAGATCATGCCACTGTACTCCAGCCTGGGCAATAGAGCAAGACTCTGTCTCAAATTTAAAAAAAAGAAGAAAGAAAAGAAAAAAAAATTAGCCAAGTGGCACAGACCTGCAGTCCCAGCTACTCAGGAGACATGGTGAAATCCTGTCTCTACCAAAAAAAGAATACAAAAATTAGCCGGGCATGGTGGTGCACACCTGTAATCCCAGCTACTTGGAAGCTGAGGCAGGAGATTTGCTTGAAACTAGGAGGCAGAGGTTGCAATGAGCTGAGATTGGGCCACTGCACTCCAGCCTGGGTGAAAGAATGAGACCCTGTCTCAAAAAAAAAAAAAAAAAACAACAACAGAAAAAAAAAAGAGAGAAAGAAAATCCTTTTGTAGTCATTGCATTCTCCTCAAAAGATATTCCTTAGTCCTTCATTCACCAGCCTCGCCCTCCGTGCACACGCTTCATGCACCGTCCTACACTGCAAGGATCTCCTTCCCCACTCACCTGTTTATCTATACTCTAGTCCATTCTCCTTGCACAATCATCACATTTCTCACACTAACCTATGCTACTTGAGGTTTCTCCACACCCATCTCATGTTCATCTAGCCCTCCTGGCACACTCATAACCCGTTCCACACATCTCTCTCTCCCATTCCACACTCAATGCACACTCCTCAAATATCCATTCCACTCTTCTGTTTTTTTGGATCTTGGTGGGGTAATATGTGGTAGCTTAAAGTAAGGAAAACTACAAACGCCCAAACAGGGACTTGAACCCTGGACCACCAGGTTAAAAGGCTGATGCTCTACCAACTGAGCTGTGCTGGCACTCGCTCTTTTTTTTTTTTTTTTGAGATGGAGTCTCGCTCTGTCACCCAGGCTGGAGTGCAGTGGCGCGATCTCGGCTCACTGCAACCTCTGCCTCCCAGATTCAAGCGATTCTCCTGCCTCAGTTTCTGAGTAGCTGGGATTACAGGTGTGCACCAGCACCCCAGCTAATTTTTGTATATATATATAAGTAGAGACAGGGTTTCACCATGTCTGCCAGGCTGGTCTTGAACTCCTCGCCTCAAGTAACCCACCCGCCTTGGCCTCCAAAAGTGTTGGGATAACAGGCGTGAGCCACTGCACCTGGCCTCCATCCCACTCTCAACTCACCCATCCTACAACTTTCACACACTCCTGCCTTAACATGCACTTGTATCACATCCATTGCATACCCTGTCCAGCCCAGCCTATTCAGATATGTGAATGCATCCATCACACACCGCATCAAGTATGTGCACATCTTTACCGAGGCCTTCTGCCTCCCTCCAACATCACCCCTTTGGGTCCCAGAGAGCTGGATCCAAGGCCTCATCCATGACCTGTTCCTCGTACCCCCGATAGTGAAGGAAACTTCAGCTCCTGCCTTCTCGTGGCCCTGGTGGTATATACTGCTAGGAGCAGTCGTGGCCGCTGCCTGTGTCCTCATTTTGGCTCTCTTCCTTGTCCACCGGCGAAAGAAGGAGACCCGTTATGGGTAAGTTGGAACCACATGGGGAGGCTGTGTGGCCTGGGATGGAGAGGCTGGAGGCAGGGAGGCCAGTGAGGAGGCTGGTGCAGGAGGAGTGATGACCAAGAATTGGAATGAGGGCAAGGGAAGCCAGGCGCGGTGGCTCACGCCTGTAATCCCAGCACTTTGGGAGGCTGAAGCGGGTGGATCACTTGAGGTCAGGAGTTTGAGACCAGCCTGGCCAACATGGCGAAATCCTGTCTCTACTAAAAAATACAAAAATTAGCCGGACGTGGTGGCACATGCCTGTGGTCCCAGCTACTTGGGAGGCTGAGGCACAGAAATCACTTGAACCCAGGAGATGGAGGCTACAGTGAGCTGAGATCGCACCACTGCACTCCAGCCTGGGTGACAGAGTGAGACCCTGTTTCAAAAAAAAGAATGAGGGCAAGGGGGTGTGTGGAGTGAACGGAAGGCAGAAGGTAGCTGTCCAAGACATGCTCAGCAAATGCTAGCAGAGAGGGCAGGCAGGGCTTGAGGCTGAGATGGTACTTGCTCAACTGGTTGGGGAGGGGGTTCCACATGGTTTTTCCTTGCCCTCACCTACTCCCCCGCCTCCCCCCCCAGAGAAGTGTTCGAGCCAACAGTGGAAAGAGGTGAACTGGTAGTCAGGTACCGCGTGCGCAAGTCCTACAGTCGCCGGACCACTGAAGCCACCTGTAAGTGAACCCTGTGCCCCACTGCCCTGGCCTGGAGCTAAAGGCTATAGAGAATCTGACTGCTGGGCTTCTATAGATGTGTCAGCCAAATGTTTCTGAAGGCCTTGGGATACTAGCATGGCAGAATCACAGCCCCTAGAAATAACAGATTTGTGGAACCACAGAGAACTTTCAAGGAATAGAATCTTAGACACAGTAAATCTTAGAAACACCAAGGCTAGGTGTGGTGGCTCATGCCTGTAATCCTAGCACTTTGGGGGGCCGAGGTGGGAGGATCACTTGAGCCCAGGAGTTCGAGACCAGCCTGGGCAGCATGGTGAAACCCTGTTTCTACCAAAAAAAAAAAAAAAAAAATTAGCCAGGTATGGTGGCATTCCCCTATAGTCTCAGATACTCGGGAGGCTGAGGTAGGAGGATCACCTGAGCCCAGGGAGGTCGAGGCTGCAGTAAGCCATGATCACACCACTGCACTCCAGCCTGGGTGACAGAGCAAGACCCTGTCTCAAGAAAGAAAATAAATAAATAAATGAAAGAAAAGAAACACCAAACCTCAGAGCCATTGGATCTTAGAAGATGCAATGATGATGATAATGATGAAGATAATGACAATCACGAAGAAATGATGATGATGAAATAATGTTGAGATTAGATGGTGATGATGTGATAATAATCACAGGCAACCCCAGCACTACCTACGTGGCAGGCTCCATTCTAAGCATTCTACATGTATCATTTAACCCTCAGAGCAACCCAAGGACACGGGTTTCTTTTTTCTTTTTTTTTTAGACAAAGTCTTGCTCTGTCACCCAGGCTGGAGCACAGTGACACAATCTCAATCTCAGCTCACTGCAACCTCCACCTCCCGGGTTCAAGCAATTCTCATGCCTCAGCCTCCCGAGTAGCTGGGATTACAGGCACATGGCACCACGCCTGGCTAATTTTTGCATTTTTAGTAAAGATGGGGTTTTACTAACCCCGTCTTTCTTGGCCAGGCTGTTCTTGGAATTCCTGGTCTCAAGTGATCAACCTGCCTTGGCCTCCCAAAGTGCTGGGAGAATAGGCGTGAGCCACCGCGCCTGACTGGAGGTGGGTTTCTTATCACCTTCACTTCACAGATGAGGCAGCTTTGGAGCAGAGTGATTAAGTCACTTGCCCAAGGCCACACAGCTTGTAAATTGGATAGCTGGGATTTGAACCCAGGCACTTTTGCTCTGAAGTCTATACTTTTTTTTTTTAGACAGAATCTTGTTCTGTCACCTAGGCTGGAGTGCAGTGGCATGATCTCGGCTCACTGCAACCTCCGCCTCCTGGATTCAAGTGACTCTCCTGCCTCAGCCTCCCGAGTAGCTGGGACTATAGGCGCATGCCAAAACGCCTGGCTAATTTTTGTGCTTTTAGTAGAGACAGGGTTTCACCATATTTGCCAGGCTGGTCTTGAACTCCTGACCCCATGATCCACCCACCTCGGCCTCCCAAAGTGCTGGGATTACAGGCATGAGCCACCGTGCCCAGCCTGAAGTCTATACTCTTCACTGCCACACTCTACTACCTCTTGGAATTATAGATTGGTAGAGAGAGAGAATCGATCTTGGCCTGAAAAGTTATATGCATATACTCTACACCCTTATATTTTTGAAATAATAAAATCTTAGAACTATAGACTCTCCATTAGAAGACTTGAAAGTCATGGAAGGTCTCAGCTAAGGAAGGGATCTCAGAAGCCCAGTCAAATCTCTTCTTTCGGCCAGGCGCAGTGGCTCACGCCTGTAATCCCAACACTTTGGTAGGTCTAGGCAGGCAGACACTTGAGGTCAGGAGTTCGAGACCAGCCTGGCCGGCATGGCAAGACCCTGTCTCTACTAAAAATACAAAAATTAGCCAGACGTGGTGGTGCACATCTGTAATCCCAGCTACTCGGGAGGCTGAGGCAGGAGAATCACTTGAATCCGGAAGGTGGAGGTTGCAGTGAGCCGAGATAGTGCCACTGCACTCCAGCCTGGGCGATAGAGAGAGACTCTGTCTCAGAAAAAAAAAAAAAAAAAAAGAATCTCAGGCGAGGCGCGGTGGCTCATGCCTGTAATCCCAGCACTTTGGGAGGCCAAGGCGGACAGATCACGAGGTCAGGAGTTCAAGATCAGCCTGACCAACATGGTGAAACCCCATCAAAAATTAGCCAGGTGTGGTGGTGCACGCCTGTAGTCCCAGCTGCTTGGGAGGCCGAGGCAGGAGAATTGCTTGAACCTGGGAGGCAGAGGTTGCAGTGAGCCGAGATCAGGCCACTGCACTCCAGCCTGGGTGATAGAGCAAGACTTTGTCTCAAAAAAAAAAGGAGCTCATCTTTCAGTTAGGGAAACAGAAATTCAGAAAGAAAATGGAAGAGCTAGGTCTCTTCCTAGCACACAACGAGAAAGCCGCCAGGGCCCCAGGGGGATGTTTGGAAAGGGCTGGGAAAGACATTTATTTAAGAAGAGAAGGAAGAAGCAACGATGTTCCGGTGATTTAACTGAGTAACATACAGCAGCCATTCTCAGGGTGTGAGCCTGGTCCCCTGTGGTCCCCGAGACCTTTGCAGGGGGCCCATAAGGTCAAATCTATTTTCATACTATTACCAAGACATTATTTGCTCTTCTGCTTTCTCATTCTCTCACGAGCATTCAGTGCAGTTTTCCAGAGGCTCCCTGATGTGGGATGATGTCATCCATCACTCTGACAGCCGATGGACCTTGTATATTCTTGTTTTAAAAATCTATCAGGCTGGGCGCGGTGGCACACGCCTGTAATCCCACCACTTTGGGAGGCCAAAGCGGGCAGATTGCTTGAGGTCAGGAGTTTGAGACCAGCCTGGACAACATGGTGAAACCCCATTTCTACTAAAATACAAAAATTAGCTGGGTGTGGTGGTGCATGCCTGTAATCCTAGCTACTCGGGAGGCTGAGGAAAGAGAATCGCTTGAACCTGGGAGGCGGAGGTTGCAGAGAGCCGAGATCGCACCACTGCACTCTAGCCTGGAGAACAAGAGTGAGACTCTCTCTCAAAAAAAAAAAAAAAAAAAAAAATTAAATAAACCTCATAGGTTTTCTTTTGAGGCCTAGGAGTTTGAAACCAGCGTGGGCAACATGGCAAAACCCCACCTCTACACTAAAAAAAACAAACACAAAAATTTGCTGGGTGTGGTGGCACACGCCTGTAATCCCAGCTGCTCAGGAGGATGAGGCAGGAGAATCACTTGAACCCAGGAGGTGGAGGCTGCAGTGAGCTGAGATTGTGCCACTGTACTCTAGCCTAGGCGACAGAGTGAGACTCTGTTTCCAAAAAAAATTTTTCTTTTTTTAGAGATGGGGTCTGGCTATGTTGCCCATGCTGATCTCCAACTCCTGGCCTCAAGTGGTCCTCCTTCCTTGGCCTCCCAAATTGCTGGGATTACAAGCGTGAACCACTGTGCCCAGCTAGTTTTATTTTTGAATACAGAAATATTGATATATATATACACACACACATATATATATGTAACTCACATAAACAAAAGCTCTTTCTAGTCCTCAATAATTCTAACAATGTAAAGGTGTCCTGATGTCAATTTGTTTGAGAATGATCATATAACAATGAAAATGGATAAATTACAATTACACCCAACAACAACTAGATTATAACTATTTCATAGATATCATGTTGAGTGAAAGAAGCCAGACACGAAAGAGAATATACTATGTGATTCCATTTTTATAACATTTCAAAACTAATCTATTGTAACAGAAATCAAGAAAGTGGCTACCCCTAGGAGGGCAGGTCATGTTCTCTTCTTGTCCTGAGTGCTAGTTACACATTTGTGTTTGATTTGTGAAAATCCACTGAGTTGGCCGGGCGTGGTGGCTCACGCCTGTAATCCCAGCACTTTGGGAGGCCAAGATGGGCAGATCACCTGAGTTCGGGAGTTCCACACCAGCCTGACCAACATGGAGAAACCCTCTCTCTACTAAAAATACAAAATTAGCCAGGCGTGGTGGCACATGCCTGTAATCCCAGCTACTCGGGACGCTGAGGCAGGAGAATTGCTTGAACCTGGGAGGCGTAGGTTGCGGTGAGCTGAGATTGCGCCATTGCACTCCAGCCTGGGCAACAGGAACGAAACTCCATCTTAAAAAAAAAAAAAGAAAAGAAAAAGAAAAGAAAATACACTGAGTTGCTTACTTACAATTTGTGCAGGTTATACTTCAATAGCAAGAAATATATATATATATATTTTTTTTGAGACGGAGTCTCGCTCTGCCGCCCAGGCTGGAGTGCAGTGGCCAGATCTCGGCTCACTGCAAGCTCCGCCTCCCGGGTTTACGCCATTCTCCTGCCTCAGCCTCCCGAGTAGCGGGGACTACAGGCGCCCGCCACCTCGCCCGGCTAGTTTTTTGTATTTTTTAGTAGAGACGGGGTTTCACCGTGTCAGCCAGGATGGTCTCGATCTCCTGACCTCGTGATCCGCCCGTCTCGGCCTCCCAAAGTGCTGGGATTACAGGCTTGAGCCACCGCGCCCGGCCAGCAAGAAATATTTGTGTGTGTGTGTGTTGTTTGAGATGGGGTCTTGCTCTGTCACCCAGGTTGGGGTGCAGTGGCGTGAACTCAGCTCACTGCAACCTCCACCTCTGGGCTCAAGTGATCCTCCAACCTCAGCCTCCTGAGTAGCTAGGACTACAGGCATGTGCCACCATACATGGCTAGCTTTTGTATTTTTTCTAGAGACGGGGATTCGCCATGTTGCCCAGACTGGTCTTAAAGTCCTGGACTCAAGTGATCCGCCAACCTCAGCTTCCCAAAGTGCTGGGATTACAGGCATGAGCCACTGCATCCGGCAAAATAAATATTTGTATTTTATTTTATTTTTGAGACAGAGTCTTACTCTGTCACCCAGGCTGGAGTGAAGTGGTGTGATCTCAGCTCACTGCAACCTCTGTGTCCTGGGTTCAAGCAATTTTCCTGCCTCAGCCTCCCCAGTAGCTAGGACTACAAGCATGTACCACCACACATGGCTAATTTTTGTATTTTTTTGTAGAGACAGGGATTTGCCATGTTGCCCAGGCTGGCCTTGAACTCCTGGACTCAAGTGATCCACCTGCCTCTGCCTCCCAAAGTGCTGGGATTACAGGCGTAAGCCACTGTGCCCGGCAAACAAAATATTTTTAACAACTGGTACAGCAGGGCACTGACCCATCAGGGTGCCCACTGGAGCAAGAGTGTGGCCAGGCTTTACGCCTTTAGTTCCCTTTGAGAGAAGGTTCAGGGGGTCCAGAGGAGGAGCTGGGGTGGAAGTGGCAGGTGCTGAGGGCAGTAGTTAATTTTGAATCAGTGCAGAAGTATATCAGTGTTTCAATAATGGGTCTATCCCTACTGGTGGGTGAATGGCACCTGAATGTCAGCCCTGCCCCATGGCTCTGTCCACCCCAACGTTGCATGCAGTGAACAGCCTGGGCATCAGTGAAGAGCTGAAGGAGAAGCTGCGGGATGTGATGGTGGACCGGCACAAGGTGGCCCTGGGGAAGACTCTGGGAGAAGGTGAGTCCCCCTGCAGCATACACACATCCTTCTGAACTTCTGAGATCCTGCACTTCCACACTCCCACCCAACTATAGGAAATACAGTCCCCACAGGCCATCTGAGGTCAGTGTCTCCCTCTGGCCCCCCACAGGAGAGTTTGGAGCTGTGATGGAAGGCCAGCTTAACCAGGACGACTCCATCCTCAAGGTGGCTGTGAAGACGATGAAGAGTGAGTTATATGCACATGTGTGGGACCCCCAGCCCCTTCCCTATGCCCCTGAGAAAGAAGAGAGCAGAAAAGTTAACAGCAAGTTAACCATAGCCTAGAACTTCTGGTGTTTCCAGATAGGCAATGGAGCCCCTGCCAGGTACTTCAACAGAAGGAATTGAATACGGGGAGATTAGTATAAAGGTGGGAAATGGGCTGAAGGAACATCTGGGGCAGGGAGGGAAACCAGAGATGAGCAGCAGCAGGAAGTCACTTCCACCCCTAGGCCTGAAGGACAGAGGGAGCAAGTGGTGTTACCAGAATCCACAGCTAGGGACACCAGGCAGGAGCTGGTATCACAAAGTTAGAGGTTGCTCTGTGGGAGCTAAAAACCCAGAAGAACACTTTGGGAGGCCGAGGCAGCAGATCGCTTGAGTCCAGGAGTTCGAGACCAACCTGGGCAATATGGTGAAACCACATCTCTATGAAAAAAAAAATAATATTAACAATAACAAAAAATTAGCTGGGTATGGTGGCACATGCCTGTAGTCCCAGCTACTTGGGAGGCTGAGGTGGGAGAATCGCTTGAGTCTGGGAGGCAGAGGTTGCAGTGAGCTATGATCATGCCACTGCACTCCAATCTGGGTGACAGAGTGAGACTTTGTTTTAAAAAAATAAAACACACATGGCTGGGCATGGCGGCTCAAGTCTGTAATCTCAGCACTTTGGGAGGCTGAGGCAGGTGGATCATCTGAGGTCAGGAGTTCGTGGCTGGCCTGATCTACATAGTGAAACCCCACCTCTACTAAAAATACAAAAATTAGCCGGGCGTGGTGGCGGGCACCTGTAATCCCAGCTACTTGGGAGGCTGAGGCAGGAGAATCGCTTGAACCCTGGAGACAGAGCTTGCAGTGAGCCGAGATTGCGCCACTGCACTCCAGCCTGGGCGACAGAGCAAGACTCTGTCTGAAAAAAAAAAAATTGAAACACACACATGCACACACGGGAGACACAACCACCACCAAGGGAATACCAGAAGCAGAGGGTAAAATACCCTGACTTCTCCCTTCCTCCCCGCTACCTGCCAGTTTCCCATCAGGGCCTACCTCTCATTGGCAAATCCCAAGAGGAAACCACTAGGAAAGGGAGCCAGGGAAATGTAGTTTTCAGGGGCTGGCCCGCTGTGATACATAGCGGAGCGGGAGAAGCTCTAGAATGAGGAATACCTGGCTGAATCATTTACCAGCCATGCGATCTCAGGCAAATGACTTTCCCTCTCTGAGCCTCCCACCTGTCATCTGGAAAAAAGGACCCTAATGTCCTCATCTTCCAAAGCTGTGAGGCAAAGCACTTCATGCTGAGGGTGGCAAGTAGGACATGCTTGTTAATGTGGACTAGGACTATATTATTTACATCATCAGAGAGGGCAGGAGCCATTTCAGGGTTACATAGCAGAGGAAGTCCAGGGCTAAGTTCGTCACACACAGGGAAGGAGAAGCATAGGGGGTTCAGATTGGGGCTGGTGGTGAGTAGAGAATGATCCTTTCTGAACTACAGGGCTTAAAAGCTTGGGCTATGAAGTCATTACCCACTCATTCATTATTGAGCACCTCCTGTGTACCAGGTTATTTTTGTTTGTTTGTTTCTTTTGCTTTGTTTTGTTTTGAGAAGGAGTCTCACTCTGCTGCCCAGGCTGGAGTGCAGTGGCGTGATCTCGGCTCACTGCAACCTCCCCCTCCTGAGTTCAAGCGATTCTTCTTCCTCAGCCTCCCAAGTAGTTGGATTACAGGCGCACGCCACCACGCCTAGCTAATTTTTGTATTTTTAGTAAAGACAGGGTTTCACTGTGTTGGCCAGGCTGGTCTCAAACTCCTGACCTCAGGTGATCTGCCTGCCTTGGCCTCCCAAAGTGCTGGGATTACAGCCGTGAGCCACTGCACCCAGCCTCAGGTTTACGTTTTTTGTTTTTTGGTTTTTGTTTTTTGAGACAGAGTCTCACTCTGTCACCAGGCCGGAGTGCAGTGGCATGATCTCGGCTCACTGCAAGCTCCGCCTCCCGGGTTCACGCCATTCGCCTGCCTCAGTCTCCCAAGTAGCTGGGACTACAGGTGCATGCCACCACGCCCAGCTAATTTTTGCATTTTTAGTAGAGATGGGGTTTCACCATGTTGGCCAGGATGGTCTCGATCTCTTGACCTCGTGATCCACCCGCCTCAGCATTCCAAAGTGTTGGGGTTACAGGTATGAGCTACCACACCTGGCCTACGTTTTTTGTTTTTTGAGACAGAGTCTTACTCGTTGCTCCGGCTGGAGTGCTGTGGCAGGATCACAGCTCACTGTAGTCTCAACCTCTGAGGCTCAAGCGATCCTTCCCACACAACCTCTCACTGGTTATAGTCTTGGCCTGGGTCTGAATCCCAGCAGTGCAACCTTGGGCAAGTCATTTTGCCTCTGTGAGCCACAGTGTTCTGAACTGTTAAATGGGATGATACTTGTATGGGTCCCCAGGGAAGGTAGGGAAGTGCTAGGGAGCAGCCTGGGTGGTTGTGAACAGGTGGACCCTGGAGCTAGACTGCCTGGGTTTGAGATCTGCCTCTTCCACCTCCAAGCCGTGTGTTCGTTCCCTTAGGCAGACTCTGTAACCTTTCTGTGCCTTGCTTTCTTCATCTTTAAAGTAGAGATAGGCCAGGCACAGTGGCTCATGCCTGTAATCGCAGTGCTTTGGGAGGCCGAGATGGAAGGATCACTTGAGGTTAGGAGTTTGAGACCAGCCTGGACAACATAGCAAGACTCCCTCTCTTAAAAAATTGGCCGGGTATGGTGGCTAACACCTGAAATCCTAGCACTTTGGGAGGCCAAGGTAGGCAGATCACTTGAAGTGGGGAGTTTGAGACCAGCCTGACCAACATGGTAAAACCCCATCTCTACTAAAAATACAAAAATTAGCCGGGCGTGATGGTGCATGCCTGTAATCCAAGCTACTTGGGAGGCAGAGGCATGAGAATCTCTTGAACTGGGGAGGCAGAGGTTGCAGTGAGCCAAGATTGCACCACTGCACTCAAGCCTGGGGGACAAGGGCGAAACTCCATCTCAAAAAAAAAGAAAAAATATATATATTATATATATGTATGTATAAATATATATATTTTATATATGTATGTATAAATATAAATTTTATATATGTATGTATAAATATATATATTATATGTATGTATAAAAATATATATATATATGTATGTATGTATATCCGGGATGGTGGTGCGTGCCTGTGGTCCCAGCTACTCAGGAAGGCAAGCCTAGGAGTTTGAACCCACAGTGAGCTGTGATTGCTGTGATCACATCCATCCTGGGTGACAGCACAAGACCCTGTCTCAAAAACAAAAAACAAAACAATAAAATGGGAATGATAATAGTAGCACCTGAGAAGATTAAATGAGTTAATATATACAAAGTTGGCCAATCGCAGTGGCTTACTCCTGTAATCCCAGCACTTTGGGAGGCCGAGGCGGGCGGATCACGAGGTTAGGAGATCGAGACCATCCTGGCTAACACGGTGAAACCCTGTCTCTACTAAAAATACAAAAAATTAGCCAGGTGTGGTGGCATGCACCTGTAGTCCCAGCTACTCGGGAGGCTGAGGCAGGAGAATTGCTGGAACCCGAGAGGCGGAGTTTGCAGTAAGCTGAGATCGAACCACTGCACTCCAGCCTGGGCGACAGAGTGAGACTCCATCTCAAAAACAAAAAACAAACAAACAAACAAAAAAACCCACTCTCTCTCTATATATATATATATACACACACACATAAAATGCTGAGTACGGCACCTGGTACTTACTAATCATGTTTGATGAAGATGAGTGATCATGATGATGATGATGATGATGATGGAGAGGAGGTGGAGAGAGAGTCCTCCCTCTCCTCCCCTCCACCACACCCACCTTTCTCTCTCCCTCAAGTTGCCATCTGCACAAGGTCAGAGCTGGAGGATTTCCTGAGTGAAGCAGTCTGCATGAAGGAATTCGACCATCCCAATGTCATGAGGCTCATCGGTGAGAGAGGAGCAGATTCAAGGGGTCTACAGGCCCCATGGGGGCCATTGCAGAGGGAAGACCCCTTCTTCTGGCCATGGGAAGATCAAACTTCCAGGCTTCCTGCTCCCCGCTCCTTCAGGGTCAGCAAGCTTCCCCCTCCTACTCTCCCTCAGCTTGGAATGTGACCTCTGACCAGTCCCAGAAATAGCTGAGGTCCCCAGGAGGGCTCCGGAAACGTCCCTGGGAACTGTGCTGGAAACGGCTTCTCTGCAGCTCGGTCCTTGCCACTGCCAGTACCCCCCAGACAATATGGTGGCCAGATTGGATGGGGAGTGAGAAGGAGACGCTGGAGGCTGGTTGGGAGGGGGCTTGGCTTCCCCTTCTGCCCAGTAGGAGTGACAGGGCTATCTGGGGGGCTCAGGTGTTTGTTTCCAGGGTTCTGAACGAGAGAGCTTTCCAGCACCTGTGGTCATCTTACCTTTCATGAAGCATGGAGACCTACACAGCTTCCTCCTCTATTCCCGGCTTGGGGACCAGCCAGTGGTAAGGGGCATTTAGTCATCCAGTCTACAAATATTAACTGAGTATCTATCAGGTACCCAGGGCTGCTCAGACCCTGGGAAGACCATGGTGACCAGGAGCTTACTCTCCTGGAGCATGTCTTCCAGCAGGGGAGGGGCAGACAATAAACAAGCTAATAAATACCTGAGCAAGATGATTTAAGTGTTTCAGTGCTAGGAAGGAAATACACTAGGATGGATGATAAGGAGGCCAGGCAGTGAATTTGGGTGGACGTGGAAGATCTTGCTGAGGAGGTGATTGTGAAGGAGTTGGGGCTGGGGGGATGTCTGGAGATCTGGGCAGGAAGCGATCCCAACAGAGTGCACAGCATAGGCAAAGGCTCAAAGGTGGGAATGATCATTGTTTGTCTGAAGACCAGAGGGGAGTCTGGGGAGTGTCAGTCAAGGGCAAGAACATAGGCGATCAAGTCCGAAAGGAAGGCTGGAGCAAGTTTATAGGACCTTGCAGGCCATGGAGAGGGGTTGGGTTGAATTGTCAGGGCCATGGGAAACCAATTCGGGCAGAGCTAGAATTGCACAAAGGGATAGAGGGAGGAGGGATCACATCAGGGACTCTGTTGACCTCTCCTCCCACCTGCCTTGGCTCCCCAGTACCTGCCCACTCAGATGCTAGTGAAGTTCATGGCGGACATCGCCAGTGGCATGGAATATCTGAGTACCAAGAGATTCATACACCGGGACCTGGCGGCCAGGAACTGCATGTGAGTGCCTTTCAGGACACCCCCACGCTGCTCCCACACTCCCTGAGGGAGCTCCCTCCCTCCTTCTTAGGATGGAAGCGGGGCTAGACACCCACGAAGGGCAGGTCAGAACTCAGGGCCAGGAAAGTCAGTAAGGGGGTCTGGGAAGGCTTCCTGGACGAGGTGGGTCCTGAACTGAGATCTGGAAGGAGCATTTGGATGTGGAGAGGGAAGAGACCAGAAAGTGGGCTCAGTGCACAGCATGAGGTGAGCAAAGGGACTGAGGTGACCGATGGGGGTGGGGACATGTGAGCCCCATCTCTGTCCCGCTCCATGCTGGGTGACTTGCCTGGGGCTGCCCTTTGGAAGCGGCCACACTGTATAAGGAAACCAAACTCCCCACCAATGAACAAGCAGAAAACAGGCCAGACAGGGCGCGGTGGCTCACGCCTGTAATCCCAGCACTTTGGGAGTCCGAAGCAGGTGGATCACTTCAGGCCAGGAGTTCGAGACCAGCCTTGGCGAAACCCCCTCTCTACTAAAAATACAAAATTCATCCGGGTGTGGTGGTGTGTGCCTGTAATCCCAACACTAGAATTGCTTGAACCCGGGAGGTGGAGGTTGCAATGAGCCGAGATCACATCACTGCACTCTAGCCTGGGTGACAGAGCGAGACTCTGTCTCAAAAAAAAAGAAAGAAAGAAAAAAGAAAATAGTAACCTGTAATCCCAGCCATTCCTAAGGCTGAGGTGGGAGGATTGCTTGAGCCTCGAGACCAGCCTAGGTAACAACAGTTAGACACCATCTCAAAAAAAAAAAAAGAAAAAAAGAAAGAACAATAAATCCCCCAAAAGCCAGAATAGAGGGTAAGGGGAGGGTAGAGGGTGGAGGGAATGGAACCACAGAGTTAGAATATTAATCTCGGCCAGGTGCCAAGCCAGGTGCTCGCACCTATAATTCCAGCCCTTTGGGAGGCTGAGGCAGGAGGATCACTTGTACCCAGGAGTTCAAGACCAGCCTGGGCAACATAGTGAACCCTGGCTCTACAAAAAATAAATTATCTGGGCATGGTGGTGTATGCCTGTGGTCCCAGCTACTTGGGAGGCTGAGGTGGGAGGATTGCTTGAGCCCAGGAGGTTGAAGTGAGCCATGATGCTATCACTTCACTACTGTCTGGACAACAGAGCAAGACCTCATCTCCAAAAAAATTGATGTATATTTTCCATACACTAAAATATACACATCGTATATGTGCAAGCTCAGCTCACTGAATTTTTATGGGTATAGACCCATGTAACCACTAGATCAAGGTAAAGAATATTTGTTAGCCCCAGCAGGCTCCTTCATGCCTCTTCCTCTTTCCAATCACTACCGCCGAGTGGTACCCACTATCCTGACTTCTCAGTGTTAGTTTCGCCTGTTCTGAAAAGTCATACAAATGGGATCATGCAGTTTGTACTGCTTTGTGTCTGGCTTCTATGGCTCAGCATGATGTTTTTGAGATGAATCTGTGTAGGAGTAGTTTGCTCTTTTTCTTTGCTGTGTGGTATGGTATTTCATCGTATGAATGTCCTGTCCCATGGATTTTCTTTCTTTTCTTTTTTCTTTTCTTTCTTTCTGTCTCTCTTTCTTTCTCTTTCCTTCCTTCCTTTCTTTTTTTCTTTCTCCTTCCTTCCTCCCTCCCTCCCTCCCTCCCTTCCTTTGTTCCTCCCTCCCTCCCTACCTCCCTCTCTCTCTTTCCCTTTCTTTCTCTTTCGTTCCCTTTCTTTCTTTTCTTTTTTGTTTTGACAGAGTGTTACTCTGTCCTTTAGCGTGGGGTGCAGTGGCATGATCATAGCTCACTGTAGCCTCCAACTACTGGTTCAAGCTATCCTTCTGCCTCAGCCTCCTAAGTAGCTGGGACTACAGACATGTACCACCATGTCCAGCTAGTTTTTAATTTTTTTTGTAGAGACAGGGTCTTGTTCTGTTTTCCAGGTTGCTCTTGAACTCCTAGCCTCAAGTGATCCTCCCACTTTGGCCTCCCAAGGTGCTGAAATTACAGGCTTGAGCCACTGTGCCTGGCCTTTTTTTTTTTTGAGACAGAGTCTCACTTGCTCTGTTGCCCAGGCTGGAGTGCAGTGGCGCGATCTCAGTTCACTGCAACCTCCGCCTACTGGGTTCAACTGATTCTTTTGCTTCAGCCTCCCAAGTAGCTGGGATTTCAGGTGTACACCACCATACCTGGCTAATTTTTGTACTTTTAGTAGAGACAAGAGTTTCACCATGTTGGCCAGGCTGGTCTGGAACTCCTGACCTCAAGTGGTCCACCTGCCTTGGCCTCCCAAAGTGCTGGGATTACAGGCGTGAGCCACCGTGCCCAGCCATGTTCTGTTTTTTAATCTGGCTGCTGGTTACACGGGTGTGTGTGTGAAAATTCAGTGAGCTGCTCACTTACGACTTGTGCACATTTCCGTATGTACAGTATACTTCAAGAAAAAAAAAATGCTTTTTCATCAAGGAATCAAACTCAAGGAAGGACCTTAGAATCTAGCAAAGAGCCAAAGTTGGGAAGGCCTGAGGAAGCCCTTTGTCCCATCCTCATTTGACAGAGTGAACAAGAAGTAAAGCAGTTCCCTTCTGGAATGGGGTGAAGATTTGGGAGACATATCCCCACCCCGCAGCCAGGACAGTGAGGGGAGGAGGTGCAGATGTGTCTGAGAGCCAGGGCAGACTTCCTGGTGGAGGTGACCGATGCCCTGACCCTGTTCCTTTCCCCAATCCAAACAGGCTGAATGAGAACATGTCCGTGTGTGTGGCGGACTTCGGGCTCTCCAAGAAGATCTACAACGGGGACTACTACCGCCAGGGACGTATCGCCAAGATGCCAGTCAAGTGGATTGCCATTGAGAGTCTAGCTGACCGTGTCTACACGAGCAAGAGTGATGTGGTACGTGCATCCCCACCAAGAGTGGGGAGCCATGGGAGGGCATGGCCTGACTGGGCGGCTGTGAATGCAAGGGTCACAGGGACATGTTGGCTTCCCTTTGCAGGGGCTTGTCTACATGGGCTAGGCATGTCTTGGAGTATGGTGGGCATCTCTGAACAGTGGTGCATACATGCCCAGGATAAATACAGGCCCATGTGTGCATGGTAGCAGTGTAGACAGTTTAGGTTAGAAGAAGCTGCAGTGATTATGTGTGCATGCACACACACTCGTAGAATGTGGACAGCCAGGGTGTGCAGAGTGGCACATGAGCTCATGTGTCCATGAAGTGTGTATATGCGTGTGATGGTGAGCATGTGTATGCATCCACAAAAGTTACTTATTCATGTGTATACCTGTGTCAAATACTTTACATATATTTTTTTTTCTTTCTTTTTTTTTTTTTCTTTTTTTGACATGGAGTCTCATGCTGTCATCCAGGCTGGAGTGCAGTGACATGATGATCTCGGCTCCCTGCAACCTCTGCCTCCCGGGCTGAAGCGATTCTCCTGCCACAGTCTCCCGAGTAGCTAGGGTTACAGGCGCCCACCACCACGCCTGGCTAATTTTTGTATTTTTAGTAGAGATGGGGTTTCACTACATTGGCCAGGCTGGTCTCAAACTCCTGACCTCAGGCGGTCCGCCCACCTCAGCTTCCCAAAGTGCTGGGATTACAGGCGTGAGCCACCGCGCCCAGCTAAAGTATTATGTTTCTGTGAATACTTGTGACGCTCCCAGAAGATGGTTGTGAACATGTGTACATAAGTGTGGGTGTACCCATGAACCTGGGTATTGGGGCAGGTGATTCTGTGCAGGAGAGACCGTCTAATTCCCTCCCCTCTGCCCCATACAGTGGTCCTTCGGGGTGACAATGTGGGAGATTGCCACAAGAGGCCAAACCCCATATCCAGGCGTGGAGAACAGCGAGATTTATGACTATCTGCGCCAGGGAAATCGCCTGAAGCAGCCTGCGGACTGTCTGGATGGACTGTGAGGACCCTTAGGTTTCCCCCAACCCAGAATTCATTCCAAACCCCTGACTACCCCCACATGGCCCTCACAGGTCCAGTACTCTCTATTACCCGGACAGAATCCCTGAGAATGCTGAATGACCCACTTGCCCCTCACCAATGCTCTGAGTAGGGCCACCACTGGCCAGTGGGGTGCAAATCAGCTGAAGACACCCTTTCCTCCTTTGTCTGTGTCTGGAATGCAGGCTGAATCAGTCCCCTGGCTCCCCACCCCCAGGCCAGGTATCCTTGGGTAGTGAAGAAGAGCACAGTCTTACCTGGCGGCCCTGCCGTTGGAACATGCACTCCCAGAGACTTCTCATTCCAGACTCCTGAGCACACCATGCTTCCCCCACCTGCTCCTCAATACCCAGGACTCTCTGCAAAACCCTCCAGTTTGTTTTATTGACCTTCTCCAGACTCAGGTCTCCTCTGAGATGTTTGCAGGATCCTTTAGGGAATGCTTATCAAACTCTGCAGTATTAGAGCATGCGGAGAAGGCCGTGACATTTAGCCAGCACTTTGAGGGTAAAGAGAGGAGGCTGGCTGGGTCAGGAGGAGAGAGCCTGGGGCTTCAGACTCCTCAGTCCACCTTGGGTACTCCAAGAGCTGAGAGGAGTAAAAATAACAGTTAACATTTTTTTTTTTTTTTTGAGACGGAGTCTTGCTCTGTCGCCCAGGCTGGAGTGCAGTGGCCGGATCTCAGCTCACTGCAAGCTCCGCCTCCCGGGTTTACACCATTCTCCTGCCTCAGCCTCCCAAGTAGCTGGAACTACAGGCGCCCGCCACCTCGCCTGACTAGTTTTTTGTATTTTTAGTAGAGACGGGGTTTCACCGTGTTAGCCAGGATGGTCTTGATCTCCTGACCTCGTGATCCACCCGTCTCGGCCTCCCAAAGTGCTGGGATTACAGGCTTGAGCCACCGCGCCCGGCCAACAGTTAATATTTTTATAGAACTGACTAGAAGGCACTGTTTTAGGTGCCTGGCATGTGTTAGATCATTTGGTCCTTACCACAGCCATATGGTGTGGAGAGGTATCATTACGATTCCCATTTTGCAGATGAGAAAATCCAGTCCTACAGGGAGGGTAATTTATTTTTATATATTTATTCGCGTCTTGCTCTGTCGCCCAGGCTGGAGTGCAATGGCTTGATCTTGGCTCCCTGCAACCTCCCAGGTTCAAGCGATTCTCTTGCCTCAGCCTCCCAAGTAGCTGGGACTACAGGCACATGCCACCACACCCAGCTAATTTTTTTTTTTTTTTTTTGTATTTTTAGTAGAGATGGGATTTCACTGCATTAGCCAGGATTGTCTTGATATCCTTACGTCATCATCCACCCGCCCCAGCCTCCCAAAGTGCTGGGATTACAGGCGTGAGTCACTGTGCCCAGTCTGGGAGGGCGATTTATTTGTCAAAGTTTGCACAGCTGGTGTGTTTATTATCTATATCCCCACATCGAGTAGTTTAAAACAGCAAACATTTATTATCTCCCATGGTTTCTGAAAGTTGGATATTGGGAACAGCTTATCAGAGTGATTTTGGTTCAGGATCTCTAATGAAGTTACAAAGATATTATTGGGGGCTGCAGTCATCTGAAGCTTGGGACTGGAAGATTGCTTTCAAGGTGGCTTACTCACATGGCTGTGGCAGGAGGCTTCAGTTCATTGCCAGGTGGAACCCTTGGTGGCACTGCTTGATCTTACTCACAACGTGGCAAGACAAAGTGTGAGGAAGCCGCATGCCTTTTATGACCTAGTCTCAGAAGTCACACACGCCATTGCTTCTGCCAAATCAGAAGCAAGTCACTAAGTCCTGCCCATGCTCAAGAGGAGACGATTTATTCTCCATCTTTTGCGGGGAGGAGGGTCAAAGAATTTATGGGTCTATTTTAAACCAGCACAGCTTGTAAGAGGCATAGCCAGGCTTTGATGCAAGTCTGCTCTGGGGAGCTGGGAAAGTCTGTTCTAGCAAACCCTCATCAGAATACTACTCCATACCCAGCCAGGTTTCCCAAGACCCTTCCCAGCTCCTGAGTCTCCCAGGACCCAACTCAGAAACTCTTGGGAATTCCCAAATCCCCATAGATGGCTTCAAACTGCTGAGGCTCCCTCCAGTCCCCTAAAATGCCCCCAGTCCCCTGAGTGTCCTAAAACATCCCCAGGCTCCCAGAATGCCCCCCTTCTGAGTCCCTGCTCAATCTCCCAACCCTCGTTTTGCTGCCCTAGGTATGCCTTGATGTCACGGTGCTGGGAGCTAAATCCCCAGGACCGGCCAAGTTTTACAGAGCTGCGGGAAGATTTGGAGAACACACTGAAGGCCTTGCCTCCTGCCCAGGAGCCTGACGAAATCCTCTATGTCAACATGGATGAGGGTGGAGGTTATCCTGAACCTCCCGGAGCTGCTGGAGGAGCTGACCCCCCAACCCAGCCAGACCCTAAGGATTCCTGTAGCTGCCTCACTTCGGCTGAGGTCCATCCTGCTGGACGCTATGTCCTCTGCCCTTCCACAGCCCCTAGCCCTGCTCAGCCTGCTGATAGGGGCTCCCCAGCAGCCCCAGGGCAGGAGGATGGCGCCTGAGACAACCCTCCGCCTGGGACTCCCTCTCAGGATCCAAGCTAGGCACTGCCACTGGGGGAAACTCCACCTCCCCACTTTCCCATCCCAGGCCTTATCCCCACCTGAAGCCCTATCTTCCTACCTATCCCACCTCCATCCCAGACAGGTCCCTCCCCTTCTCTGTACAGTAGCATCACCTTGAAAGCAGTAGCATCACCATCTGTAAAAGGAAGGGGTTGGATTGCAATATGTGAAGTCCTCCCAGGTATTAACATTCCAAGACTCTAGAGTCTAAGGTTTAAAGAGTCTAGATTCAAAGGTTCTGGGTTTCAAAGATGCTATGAGTCTTTGGTTCTAAGGACCTGAAATTCCAAAGTCTCTAATTCCATTAAAATGCTAAGGTTTTAAGGCCTACTTTTTTTTTCTTTTTTCTTTTTTTTTTTTTGAGATAGAGTCTCGCTCTGTTGCCCAGACTGGAGTGCAGTGGTGCAATCTTGCCTCACTGCAACCTCCACCTACCAAGTTCAAATGATTTTCCTGCCTCGGCCTCCCAAGTAGCCGGGATTACAGGCACCCGCCACCACACCTGGCTCATTTTTGTATTTTTAGTAGAGACAGGGTTTCATCATGCTGGCCAGGCTGGTCTAAAACTCCTGACCTCAAGTGATCCACCCACCTCGGCCTCCCAAAGTGCTGGGATTACAGGCATGAGCCACTGCACTCAACCTTAAGACCTACTATTCTAAGGCTCTGAGATTCTGTGGTTTTAGATTTTCTGGTTCTCATATTTTTGTTAAGGCCTCAAGGTTTTAGGTTTTAAAGCTCTAAGATTCTGATTTTAGGATCTAAGGCTCTATGATTCTAGATTTTTATTTTTCTAGGGTTCAGAGTCCTTAGAATGTAAGATTCTAGATTCTAAAGATTCTTTAATTCTAGACATGGAGGTTCTAAGGCCTAGTGTTCTAAAATATGATGTTTTAAGGCTCTGAGAGTCTAGATACTCTGGCTGTAAGACTCTAGACCATAAGCCTTCAAAATTTTATCTTCTCAAGTTCTAAGATTCTAATGATGATCAATTGTAGTTTCTGAGGCTTTATGATAACACATTCTCTTGTATAAGATCTTACATCCTAAGGGTCAAAAGCTCTAGAATCTGTAATTTAAAAGTTTTAAGAGTCTAAAGATGGAGTTTCTAAGGTCCAATGTTCCAAGATGTGATATTCTAAGACTTACTCTAAGATCTTAGATTCTCTGTGTCTAAGATTCTAGATCAGATGCTCCAAGATTCTAGACGATTAAATAAGATTTTAATGGTTTGTTCTGTTTCAAGGCACTTTAGATTCCATTGGTCCAAGATTCTGGATCCTAAGTATCTAAGTTATAAGACTCTCACACTCAGTTGTGACTAACTAGACACCAAGTTCTAATCATTTCTAATGTTGGACACCTTTAGGTTCTTTGCTGCATTCTGCCTCTCTAGGACCATGGTTAAGCATCCAAGAATCCACATTTCTAAAATCTTATAGTTCTAAGCACTGTAGTTCTAAGGCTCAAATGTTCTAAGTTTCTAAGAGTCTAAAGGTCCACAGGTCTAGACTATTAAGTGCAATTCCAAGGTTCTAACCCTATACTGTAGTATTCTTTGGGATGCCCGTCTCCTTTTTAGCCATCATTGCTTCCTCCTCCCCTCCTGTGGGGGTGTGCCCCCTTCAAGCCTGTGCAATGCATTAGGGATGCCTCCTTTCCCGCAGGGGATGGACGATCTCCCGCCTTCCGGGTTATGTTGCCCCCCTGAGCCAATCCCTCATCTTCTGAGTATACAGTGTGGACTCTGGTGCCTTCAGAGGGGCTCAGGTCACATAAAACTTTGTATATCAATGAGCTTCTGTCTCCTCTTGTCTCCTTTTAGCTGTGATGTGGCCCCATTCCCTGGCAATTCAGTTTCCCCCATCAGAAAAAAGGCTTGGTGGGGTCTTGGAATTCGCTCCTCACTAAAGAGGGTAGAGATGAACATACAGATAGACAAAAAGACACACAAGCAAAGAGACGCAGGCTCGCAGAAACGCCCAGTGAGGAACTGGCATACGGACCCAGCATCACAGACACACACACACCTGTGCCCCGCAAAGTAACAGACACATGAATTAATGGACACACCCGGGAGGACCTGGTCACAAATAAAAAGACTGAAATTCAGATGCATAGAGTAACACAGACACACAGAATTACACAGACACAAATATATTTACAAACATGCTCAGGCAGATACCTGCCACGAATAGGAAGAGACACAGACCCAGAGTCAAGTGACACAAATACTCAAGAGACGTGGAGATTACAACAGGTACTCACAGCCCCGAACCTTCAGACTGACATAGAAACACAGGCACAGAACACCTTCGACCATCACGGACCCACAAGGGACCTCCAGCCAAGACCAACCCACCGTGTCTGGCATGCACTGGCGAGCAGGCGTTCGCGGGTGTGGCCAGCAGCAAATGGAGAAACCCTTGGCAGCGCCCGGACGCCCTCCAGTGGCGACTCCTGAGAACCAGGGACAGTTCAATCCGGGCCACAAACTTTTTTAGAACAAATCATTGTGGGAAGCTGGGAGGAGAGAGAGAGGAAGTCGGACGTGGGCGAGGGGCGGGGTGTCTGGACTGGAACCTCTGGGCCCACGTGAGTGTCTGTCCCGCTGCTGAGTGGGTGCTGTGTGTCTGGGTTGCTGTAGTGTTCGCTTGTAGTGCAACTATCCTGTGTTATCTTTATCATTCGATGCCGCCTGCCTCTGCGGACCGTAGTGGGCACCTCTACACTGCAGCTGGGTACCTTACCCAAAGCAGATCAGAATTGGGGCCGGGCGCGGTGGCTCACGCCTGTAATCCCAGCACTCTGGGAGGCCGAGGCGGGCGGATCACTTGAGGTCAGGAGTTCGAGACCAGTCTGGCCGACATGGTGAAACCCCTCTCTACTAAAAATACAAAAATTAGCCGGGCGCGGTGGCGGGGACCTGTAATCCCAGCTACTCGGAAGGCTGAGGCAGGAGAATCGCTTGAACACGGGAGGCGGAGGTTGCGGTGAGCTGAGATCGAGGCCCTGCACTCCAGCCTGGGCAACAAGAGCGAGACTCCGTCCCAAAAACAAAACAAAACAAAACAAAACAAAACAAAAAAAAAAAGAACTGGATGCGTCTGATCTGACGCACGCCTGTTTGTTTACGTCTGCGGGGTGTGCCTTTGTCTAAGTAGAGATGGTGTGTGGCTTCTGCGGGCTTAACGTGTGGCTCAGGAGGCAGTGGGCGTCTGCATCATGTATCCCGATTGCGTCTTACTCGAGTTTTGTTTTCTGAGTTAGAGGCGACAGGTGGTGCAGCATTAGACACAGGGAAGCTCTGTGGCTTTTGTATTCATGAGCGCGAAGGTTAATGACGGATCCGTGGGTTTGAGCTTGTCAATACAGACGCCAGACAGCCCGATTTACGGGAACAGCCGATTAGAGGATTGGAGAGGGCGGTCGGTGAACTTCTGGATGTCTTTCGTAAGGGGAAGGCTCTATGGTCGCGTGCAGAGCGCCCGTTCCACGTCAGGCACCGACCATAGAGCAAGGCCGCCGCGGACTACCCAAGGGAAGGGGAGGCCGTGTCCTTTACAACTAGCCTCCCGTTGTTAGTCTAGTCTCTATAGCCAAACCTTCGGGACTCTCTAAAGTCAAAATTTTGCTTTTACTAAAGGCAACTGGGTTCCTTCCAGATTACGAACTGTATATCCACTTAATATCTATTTCGTATACCTCCTCCTACAGCGAAATTTGTGAGGCAGTCCTCTGAAGCACGGCCAATCTGGGGCACTTTTCCTAAAACGAGCCATCTCTACGCTTTAGTGAGCTAAGACAATAACTGCGATTGGTGGGCAGATTGTTTTGAAACCGCCCTAACGGCAAGGGGCGGGCCCCTGGTGAATTCATCTCTTTCCGGTTTCTTAAAGGCAACAGGAAGGAGGGGTTTCTGACGACCCTCCATTTGATTGGTTCTAGTGGTTTTACCCGCTCGGACTCCTCAAGGGGCGGGAGATGTACACCAATCGGAATGTGTGTTACAGAGACACTTAGTTTGATGAAAGGACTGCGCAGGAAAGGCCGTCGGACGCTCATTCTGAGATCTCACCGCTGATTGGTCCAAAGCGTTACTCCCTTATTTTCATTGGGCTTTACTGCAGCCGGCGCGCGAGAGCTACCCAGTCAGCGCACGCTCCGCCTCCTGCCTTTTCCCGCCCTCCGCTCCGGCCTCGGCTTCGACGTAGGCCAACGCTTCCTACCCGGTAGCTCCTAGGCCTTCTCGTTGCCGTTGTTTTGAAAACCGCACTCTGATTGGCTAGGTTTCCGGGCCCGCGCCCGTTGCCCCATGCACTGACCAATTGGCACTCGTATTACATCGGACGAGGCACGGGTGAAGGGGGAGGCGGTGGCGGCGGCCATTTTGAGCCGCCGCCGCCATTGGAGTGGGCCCCCCCCCTTTCCCCCTTCGCCTCCTGACAGGAAAGGTTTAAGGGGGACAGAGCCCTGGGAGGCCGGGCCGGGCTCGGGGGCCACCCCGGGGGCCCGGGCCATGGATGTGCGCCGTCTGAAGGTGAACGAACTTCGCGAGGAGCTGCAGCGCCGCGGCCTGGACACTCGAGGCCTCAAGGCCGAGCTTGCTGAGCGGCTGCAGGCGGCGTTGGAGGCCGAGGAGCCTGACGACGAGCGGGAGCTCGAGGCCGACGACGAACCGGGGCGACCCGGGCACATCAACGAGGAGGTCGAGACCGAGGGGGGCTCCGAGCTGGAGGGGACCGCGCAGCCACCGCCGCCCGGGCTGCAGCCGCACGCGGAGCCCGGCGGCTACTCGGGGCCGGACGGACATTGTGAGAGTGCGCGGGGCGGGGGCCGGGGAGCCCGGAGCCTGGGCCGAGGAAAGGGCTGTGGGACGCGGGAGTCCAGCGCCTGAGGTCGGGGAGACGACCTGAGGATCGGGGGATCCCGCTACCCGCCGCCGAAAAGGATCTGGGGACAAGGGCCCCGGCACGACCGGAGGGTGGATCCAGACGCTCGGTGCAGGGGGGACACTGGGGGAGGGGCCTCTGGGTTTCGGAGGTGAGGGACGGGGGTGGCGGGGAGGATTCCTTACCGTAGGGATCGGAGACCGGAAACTGGTTTCTGGAGCCGAAGAGAGTCGGAAGAACAAGAGGTTTTCCATTTGGGTTGGGAGGGTCTCGAAAATGGAGATCTTGGGGTTCGGAGCTCCTTGGGCTTGGCGGCCTGGCCAGCCCAGCGTGTGGGCTGCGGGGTGGGGAGCCGTGTTTCCAGGGTGGGGAAAGAATGTCCAGGTGTGCGGGGCTGCGAGAGTTTTGAGGAAGCAGAATCCTGGAGTATGCTGCTGGATGCGATCCTGGGAGTTCTCCTATTTGCTTCGGGGGTGGGTGGGTGAGGTGGAGGCGCTGGTGTCTGTGGCTGGGGAGGGTCTAATGGACTCAGTGCTTTGGAGTTTGGCTGGTGAGCATTTAGGGGCTGCGGGAGATTGAACGAGGGGGCACCCCCATCTCTCTTCCGGGGCTGGAAGGCCACCCTTGAAGCAGGCACAGCCTGGACATTTGGTGCTGGGAGATCTGGGGACTTTCTGGTTGGCTTCTAGAAGAGGTGTAGGGAGCCCTGGTGCGGAGGGGGAGAGGATTTTTCCCTCAACAAAGGATCTGGGGGTCTAGAGCTAAGAAGACTGAGGACAAATAACTCTGAGGCTGCTGCTGAATGGTCTAGAGCTAACTGTGGGCTTTTTGGAGAACGGGGTAGCTGCGGGTGGGATGGGGGCAGATGAGTTGGTAACATTCCAAGTGGATGAAATATGTGGCGGGAGACAGAGGATCCTGTGTCCAGCACAGAAGGAGTATGTATCTGGCTTAGCGAATATGGGGAGGGGGGAGGCTGTAGGGAGCAAAGAGAAAGAAAACCTGTTGACTTCACTGGAGGCCTCAGAGTGGAGTGTGGGGAATGTTTCTGGACCTGAGCGTCTCCAAGAGATATGGTCGGTTCCCAGAAGCAGTTATTTGTGTACCCAGGGAGTGGGGGCCTTCAGCGGGAAGCACAGAACTCTGCATCAGCCAGGAGGTGTGACTCTGGGAATGGGTTCCGGTAGATCTGCGGTTGTCTGAGGAGAGGAAACCCTGGTATAGGACGGAGTGAATCTTCAGTTAGAAAAAAGCAACTTTCGGGCCGGGTGCAGTGGCTCACGCCTGTAATCCCAGCACTTTGGGAGGCCGAGGCGGGCGGATCACAAGGTCAGGAGTTCAAGACCAGCCTGGCCAACATAGTGAAACCCCATCACCCGTCTCTACTAAAAATACAAAAATTAGCCGGGCGTGGTGGTGGGCGCCTGTAGTCCCAGCTACTTGGGAGGCTGAGGCAGAAGAATCGCTTGAACCTGGGAGGGGGAGGTTGCGGTCAGCCGAGATTATGCCATTACACTCCACCCTGGGCAACAAGAGTGAAACTTTGTCTCAAAAAAGGAAAAGGAGCTTGCTTTCTTTCTCTTTTTTAAAAATACAGATGGGGTCTCGCTATGTTGCCCAGGCTGGTCTTGAACTCCTGGGTTCAAGTGATCTGCTCACCTCAGCCTCCTGAAGTGCTGGGATTACAGGCGTGAATCACTGCACCAGGCCTCAGGGCAGGTTTCTAGTAGGACTGGGAAATGGGGGGACTGGAAAGGTTAAGGAGTAAGTAGAAGGGATTCTGGCGTAAGAATTTGTGGATTTTTTCTGAAAAGAGGGCACCATGGGACTTGGGGCTAAGGGAATGAGGACAGAAATGAGGTAACAGTGGAGACAAGATTTGGGATTGGCATTGGATACTTGTTCATAAGAGATAGAGTTTCCCGGAGGGAGATAACTCGAGTGTGGATTTGGGATAGGCAATGGCCTAGAGATTATCTAGGATCCAGGTGCTGGAAAGAGAACTTCCCATTGCAGAGACTTGTGAAGAAAGGAGTGGGCCTGTGTGTGTGTGTCTAGAGCAGGAGGGACCGTGGCAGGAATGCCTAGCAAGAAAGGGTAGTGGGGTAGTAGTTACTTGGTGGTCTGGCCAGAGAGTCATCTCTGAGAGGAAAGCGAATTAGGCGCTTTGGGGCGTAGATTCTAGACTCAGACAGACTTCGTTTCAAATCTGGCTTAAAGATATTGGCAAGTCACTTCATCTCTGTGAGCCTGGTTTCCTTACGTGTAAAATGGGGTTAATCAACAAATAGTGTGTTCGCTGTAGCCCCCGGGGGTGTTACGAATGAAATCGCATGTGTGAGAGGCTTAGCACTGGGCCTGCCTTTTGTTAGAAGGGGGATGTTTTAGGGAGTGGAGAAGGACCCTAGAATCATAGCCTCTCCAGGAGAGGCTGCCTCTGTGGACACAGGAGAGATGCTCAGGAAAAGAGGCTTTGTGGGAAGCGGAGTACTGCGCTTGGAGCCTGGAAGCAGCAGAATAGTTTGAAAGGGCCCTGTGTTCCAATTAAGGAGATAATGCTGTTTCTTCTTCCTCTCTCTGTTACTTGCTACAACAAAGTCCTTTGAGCCCCCTTCATGCCTTCCTTAAGCCCTCCTTCAACCTTGGTCAACAGACCTGTAGCAAACCACGTGACCTGTGACTTTCCTCGCTTTGGGCTGCGCCTGGTTTGTGCCCAGATGTATTTATCCTCTGAGAAGGTATCCAGTCAGTTAGCAAGTGGCAGAATAGTCTCTCCTTCCCTTTGGTTCTGTCCCATGGCTCCTGGCATAGCCAGTAGTAGGGCCCTTGGGGCCCTGACTGAGAGCTAGCTCCTGGGGAGGAGAGCCTGTATGCTGCCCATCCTAGCTTTCTAAAATTCTCTCTGGGTTGGGCTGCAAGGTTCTTGAGGGAATCTCTGGTTTTAGTTCCACCTCTGAGCTTTCACATGTGTTATCCCAACCCCAGTAACATTCTCCATTCTCATCACTGAGTCATCACCTATGTATCCTTTGAGTCAAGGCTTATCTGTTATTTTCCAGGTCCCTTTCTTAGCTCCTGGTACTACTTTGTAGCCTTCAACACAATCATATTAAATTTTTGCATGTATTTGTTTTAAGATTTGTCTGTCTCCCTAAACTGAAGGCTTCAGTGGGGCAAGTTTGTCTTCAGCTGTATCCCAGGCTCTGGAGTATAGTATGCACTCCATGAGCTTAAGTTGAGCTCCTGGGCCCACAGATGCCTTCTGGACCCTTTGGTCCAGGGTTCTCCATGAACCGCCCCTCTAATTGGCCATTTTAAATTTTGTTTTAAGATGCCATGGACAATATTACCAGGCAGAACCAATTCTACGATACCCAAGTCATCAAACAAGAAAACGAGTCCGGCTACGAGAGGAGACCACTGGAAATGGAGCAGCAGCAGGTCTATCGCCCAGGTAGGAAAATACACGTTTCATCTCTTTGGATGGAAACAGAATCTATGTGGAGCCTTTACCCTCTGCTTAGAGTGTGTCTTCCCAGAGAAACTATGCATCTTTTTTATTGGGGAATTCATCTAGACTTTGTCACTCTGGCAAGAATTGTTTAAAGGAAAGATCTCAGTCCTACTTCCAAGTGTTGGGAGAGGGGAGGTTCCACGGTATCTGTATGAAAGTGATGTTAGTCGGTGGCTCAAGCCTGTAATCCCAGCACTTTGGGAGGCTGAGACGGGCGGATCATGAGGTCAGGAGATCGAGACCATCCTGGCTAACACGGTGAAACCCCGTCTCTACTAAAAAATACAAAAAATAAAATTTGCCAGGCGTGGTGGTGGGCACCTGTTGTCCCAGCTACTTGGGAGGCTGAGGCAGGAGAAAGGCGGGAGCCCGGGAGGCAGAGCTTGCAGTGAGCTAAGATCCGGCCACTGCACTCCAGCCTGGGTGACAGAGCAGGACTTTGTCTCAAAAAAAAAAAAAAAAAAAAAAAGGCCAGG
>NC_037687.1:38766594-38769300 GCF_003255815.1 Theropithecus gelada | reverse complement strand
GCCGAGACGGGCGGATCACGAGGTCGGGAGATCAAGACCATCCTGGCTAACCCAGTGAAACCCCGTCTCTACTAAAAAATGCAAAAAACTAGCTGGGCGAGGTGGCGGGCGCCTGTAGTCCCAGCTACTTGGGAAGCTGAGGCAGGAGAATGTTGTGAACCCAGGAGGCGGAGCTTGCAGTGAGCGGAGATCTGGCCACTGCACTCCAGCCTGGGCGACAGAGCAAGACTCTGTCTCAAAAAAAAAAAAAAAAAAGTGATGTTAGTATCAGCCCGGTGCGGTGGCTCACTCCTCTAATCTCTGCACTTTGGGAGGCCGAGGTGGGCGGATCACCTAAGGTTCGGAGTTCAAGACCAGCCTGGCCAACATGGTGAAACCCGTCTCTACTAAAAATACAAAAATTAGGCCCGGCGCGGTGGCTCACGCCTGTAATCCCAGCACTTTGGGAGGCCGAGGTGGACGGATCACGAGGTCAGGAGATGGAGACCATCCTGGCTAACACGGTGAAACCCCGTCTCTACTAAAAATACAAAAAATTAGCCGGGCGTGGTGGCGGCCGCCTATAGTCCCAGCTACTCGGGAGGCTGAGGCAGGAGAATGGCATGAACCCGGGAGGCGGAGCTTGTGGTGAGCAGAGATTGTGCCCCTGCACTCCAGCCTGGGCAACAGAGTGAGACTCTGTCTCCAAAAAAAAAATACAAAAATTAGCCAGATGTGGTGGCGGGCACCTGTAATCCCAGCTACTTGGGAGACTAAGGTAGGAGAATCACTTGAACCCGGGAGGCAGAGGTTGCAGTGAGCCAAGATCGCGCCATTGCACTCAGTCTGGGCGACAAGAGTGAAACTCCATCTCAAAAAAAAAAAAAAAAAAAAAAAAGATGTTAGTATCAGGACCCTGGAGAGTTGAGACCCCCTAGACTAATGTTTGAATCTTATTTAGGATCCTAGAATGGGGGAGCCAGAAAGAGCCTTCTAAGTCTAATCTGGTATTTCTCATGTTCTGAAGATTATTGTTCCAGGGGATATTATTAGGGGATTCTCAGAAAAGGGTTCCTTAGCCAAATGTGTCTGGAAAATGTAGCATGTGCTATATCATCTCTTGGAAATTCACTATGCTCGTTAGAACATTAAAGGCTCTGAGAAGTCCTGAATTAAAAAAAAAAAAAAAACAGCTGTGTGTCAAGCCTCAAGCCAGGTGCGCTGGCTCACACCTATAATTCCAACACTTTGGGAGGCCAAGGTAGTAGGATCATTTGAGACCAGGAGTTCCAGACCAGACTGGGCAACATAGTGAGACCCCTTCTCTACAAAAAATTTAAAAATTAGCCAGGCGTGGCTATGACTGCGTACATGCACACACCTATAGTTAAAGCTACTCAGGAGACAGAGGTAGGAGGATCACTTGAGCCCAGGAGTTTGAGGGTGCAGTAAGCTATGATTGCACCACTACACTCCAGCCTGGGTGACAGTGTAAGACCCTGTCTCAAAGGAAAAAAAAACTAAAAAGTAGGTCAGGGCGTAGTGGCTCGTGCTTGTAATCCTAGCACTTTAGGAGGCCAAGGCAGGAGGATCACTTGAGCCTAGGAATCCAAGACTAGCCTGGGCAACATAGTGAGACCCCTGTTGTCTTAGAAAAAAATTAAAATTTGACTGAGCACGGTGACATGCCTGTAGTCCCAGCTACTCAGAAGACTGAGTCAGGAGGATCACTTGAGCCCAGGAGTTCGAGGCTGCAGTAAGCTATGATTGTGCACTGCAGTCCAGCCTGGGCGACAGGAAGACTTTGCCTCAAAAATAAAAACAGGCCGAGTGTGATGGCTGTTACATGCCTGTAATCCCAACACTTTGGGAAGATTGCTTGAGTACAGGAGTTCAAGATCAGCCTGGGCAACATAACCCTGTCTCTTTAAAAAATAAAAATATTACCTGAGCGTGGTTGAGCATGGTTGCACATTCCTATAGTCCCAGCTACTCTTTTTTGTTGTTTGTTTGTTTTTGAGACAAAGTCTCACTCTTATTCCCCAAGCTGGAGTGCAATGGCGTGATCTCGGCTCACTGCAACCTTTGCCTCTCAGATTCAAGTGATTCTCCTGCCTCAGCCTCCTGAGTAGCTGAGATTTCAGGCGCCTGCCACCATGCCTGGCTAAGTTTTGTATTTTTAGTAGAGATGGGGTTTCACCATGTTGGCCAGGCTGGTCTCAAACTCCTGACCTCAGGTGATCTGCCTGCCTCGGCCTCCCAAAGTGCTGGGATTACAGGCATGAGTCACTGAGCCCAGCCAAGTCCCAGCTACTCTTGACGCTGAGGTGGGAGGATGGCTTGAGCTAGGAAGTTGAGGCTCCAATGAGCCGTGATGGCACCACTGCATTCCAGCCTGGGCAACAGTGAGCCTCTGTCTCCAAAAAAAAAATTTTTTTAATTAAATTTAAAAACCTTGTGTCGCCGGGCGCGGTGGCTCAAGCCTGTAATCCCAGCACTTTGGGAGGCCGAGGCGGGCGGATCACGAGGTCAGGAGATCGAGACCATCCTGGCTAACATGGTGAAACCCCGTCTCTACTAAAAATACAAAAAACTAGCCGGGCGTGGTGGCGGGCGCCTGTAGTCCCAGCTACTCGGAGGCTGAGGCAGGAGAATGGCCTGAACCTGGGAGGCGGAGCTTGCAGTGAGCCAAGATCGCGCCACTGCACTCCAGCCTGGGTGACACAG
>NC_037687.1:38501768-38766508 GCF_003255815.1 Theropithecus gelada | reverse complement strand
AAAAAAAAACCTTGTGTCGTCTTGGGCTGGTGTTGCTGAAAATATTTTTTTTAATAAAAAATAGACAAAAAAGCTTGTGTTGTATTGTTTAAACTTAGGATTTCCCAAGCATGTTAAGTATATATTTTTATAGAACAAAGTTCCCCGTGTTGCCAACTCTCTCCTTCCTTTTTTTTTTTTTTTTTTTTTTTGTTGAGACAGAGTCTTGCTCTGTTGCCCAGGCTAGAGTGCAGTGGCACGATCTTGGCTCACTGCAAGCTCCACCTCCCAAGTTCAAGTGATTCTCCTGCCTCAGCTTCCTGAGTAGTTGGGACTACAGGCATGCCACCACGCCCAGCTAATTTTTTGTGTGTTTTTAGTAGACATGGGGTTTCACCATGTTGGCCAGGATGGTCTCGATCTCCTGACCTCGTGATCCGCCCACCTCGGCCTTCCAGAGTGCTGGGATTACAGGTGTGAGCCACCACGCCTGGCCTCTCCTCCCTATTTAATAGATTGAGGAGTTGGCTTGTCCGATGGCAGAGCTGGGGCTAGAACCTAGGAAACTTGCTCCCAGGCTAGTCCTTTTGGTAAATAAGCAGCATTCCTTATCATTTGTGCCTTACTATTTGGAAAGCAGGGTCCCACTATTGAGAACTGATGGAGCCCGGACTGACCCCCAGTTTTGTGCTGCTCTTACTGTGTTGTGGCCCCCCAGTGCCTTTTCTTAGTGTATCTGGTTGATTTTGTCTAATGCCATTCTGGTTCATCCACAAAGTTAAATCCCCAGACATTTCTTGTGGGTGGCTCAGAACTTTAATGAATGTAGGTTAAACTGCAGATTTGTGTCAGGCTCTGTGAGACTTGTAGGATCATTCAGCCCCAGGAGAATATTTTCTGTGCCGTTATCCACAGACATTCATCAGGAGCCCTGTGTGAGCCCAACCTATTGCTGGGAACCAGGGAGGCTCTCTTCAGGATGGCTGAGCACCATCCCTGCCCTAGAGAACCAGGAGCCTTTTCCGAGTGATGTGATCCACATGCCAAAGCTGGGGAATGATCCAAAATGGTCTGGGGTTGAATGCAGAAATGAGTAGATGTGAATGAGCCTCGGCATCAGGGATTAACGCTGTGGGAGAAATTAAGCTAGCCTACATCTATAGTTTGCTCTTGGTTCGGCACTGATTCCTGGAGTCTGCCTGAGACTAGGACTTACCCATGGTCCACAGCACGGTATCCCACCCTGACTTTCTGTTAGTGGTATGACTTTAAGAGGTTATTGCACCTATGGGATGGCTTAACAGGAGTGATTCTGGCCTCTGTGGGTAGGGCAACTAAAGCCCGTAGAGTTAGCTGCAGGACCACAATACCCTGTTGAATTCATCCTGTCCCCCTCCCTTGCTAGACTGAAGAAGCTTTGTAAGAACTGAGGTGAGAGGTTCTTCGGGAGGAGAAATGGGAGAATGTAGGGTCATGGCATCTCAGATCCTAGCCCTGTTCTCCAGTACGGCCTCCTTGGTTGGCTCAACAGGCTTCTATTGAACTCAGCAAGCTGCCTGTGCCCAGCCCTTCATCACTGTAGTGAGGATCCTGCTCACATCTCCCAAGGGAAAAGGGACCAGAAAAGTGATAGCTGGGGAGCTTGCAAGTGTCTTGACCGTCTGAATTTGTCCTGACAATAGAAATGAAGACAGAGATGAAGCAAGGAGCACCCACCAGCTTCCTCCCGCCTGAAGCTTCTCAACTCAAGCCAGACAGGCAGCAATTCCAGAGTCGAAAGAGGCCTTATGAAGAAAACCGGGGACGGGGGTACTTTGAGCACCGAGAGGATAGGAGGTGGGTGTATGAGGCAGCAATCACCCTTGCTCTGGTAGGTCTCTATATCCATAGCCTCGTGCTTGCTGGGGACATTTGCACTAATCTAGAGTGGCTGAGTAGAGATTCCCTCTGCTTTCACACTCTTTCTGTTCCTTCCTGTGCTTACTACCAGATTCAACTTTCCTAAACTTTTGGTCCTTCCCCCAGTTCCTCCCTTCTTACCTGCAGGGTAACTTGTAAATATCTTAGACTTTTCATGTGTGAGATGCCAGCCTGCCTCTTCTGTCCTTTGCCTTACTGCCCCTGCAGTCAGCTGCTTGATATCTGTAATGAAAGAAAGATCTGTTTCCTAACACTACTCCCAAACACACATCCTCTTCCCATTCATCCACTCGTTCAGTCAGCTCTCACAGTGCTGTCACGAAGTGCCCACTCTTGGGCTGGACACTAGCAACATAAAGATGGGTAGTGAGTTTTGCCTTCTGTTGTTCCAGTATGGGGACTCAGACACATACATAAGTAAGCCACAACCTCTGAGGTGAGTAGTCAGGATGCAGGTAAGTTTCAGGAGCTCAGAAGAGGCAGCAGCCTCTGCTTTGGTCATTTCTCTTCCCTAACAAGCCCTTTCTTCCTTTCCCTCCAGACCAAGTCCTTTCCTTCCCTCCTTCCTTCCTTCCTTCCTTCAGCTCCTATCTGAAGCCTTTTGCAATTATGAAAACTAGCAATGGCCACTGTACTCACCTGGATTAGTCATCTGACACATTCTGTTTCCTATCTGGCAGAGTCCACCTTCTAACTAGCTTGTTACTCTCTGAGACAGGGCCTGGATCTCCCAGGCTATGACTTAAGTTAGGACATGGAGCCCACCTCATATGGTGTTCTTCCACTGCTTGCCACAGAGCAGAGGCCTAGAAGCTACTTGCTGATGGAGAGCAGAGGAAGAACACTCGCTCTGATCCTGGGCTGGCAGGGAAAGTTTCGTAGAATGGACTTAACATGTGATGAGCACAGACTCATGAGATGAGTCTCATGAGTCTCCTTCATGAGTGGGACCCTGGACAAGTCATTCTGCTTCTCTGAGCTGCTCTTCAGGAAAGAGACTCATCTGTGTTAGCCCTGGCCTGGCGAGGCCAGAGGGGCCCTCCACCAGAGGGAAGGCTGCTGCTGGGAGAGTCAGCAGCAAATGGGCATGGGCTCCCCATCTGTGCATGCAGTGCACTGTGACCACCCAGACTGTCCAGGCAGGACCCTGAGTGTTAGTTAGACTCTACCTTTCTATCCTTCTTCCTCATTCCTGTACAGCAGAAACCAACAGTGTTAAGTCCCTTTTTTAGTGTTTTGGTAGGAAAATGAATATCATTTATAATTTAGGACACTGAAAAAAATGGGTCATCTCAAATTCTCTCAGATGTAGGATTTTAAGAAGCCTGGTACATGGATAGATAGTAATTATTGGGATTTATCTAGGCTCTTGCACATGCCCCTTCCTGGACAGCACCCTTTTGAGATACCACAGCCTCCAAACAGTAACAGAGATCAGTATGGAAGTGGTTGTTAACATGCAGAGGGTATGGATTAGAATCTTAGGGTGTAAAAAAAGAGCAAAAAAGTTCCCTAAATTATTCTGATGCCCCCTTCAGCAGAGCATGCCCTCTCCAATCCCTGTCTCCACCCTAGGAGTTGATGGTCATTGCTCTCATTGCAAGGATGTATGGTTCCAGAGTTCTTTTGCCCACTTCTGTGGGAAGAAATGGAGATTCAGGAAGCAGTCTGGAGGCCACTTGTAGATTATAGCAGAACATTCATTTTCTTTCCTTTGTGCTCATGTATTGTTCTTGTGTGACTTAACCCCCGTTTCTAATACAGGGGCCGCTCTCCTCAGCCTCCTGCTGAAGAGGATGAAGATGACTTTGATGATACCCTTGTTGCTATTGACACCTGTAAGTCTTTGGAGTGCCCATTTAATTCTGCCTTACAGTCAGTATGGGGAAATTGTGTCTTGACCTTCACCAGAATCCCTGCCTGGCACCGTCCAAAGACATTGTTAGTCCACGTGTGACACACAGCTTAGCTCTGGAGCAAGAGTCCTGGTTTGGAGGCAGAAGACCTACTCCCAACTCTAGCAGTGGGACCCTGGGCAAGTCATTCTACTTCTCTGAGCTTCCCTTCAGTTAATTCTGCCGTAATAACCTCAGAGGACTTTCAGGGAGACTCCTCAGTGGATACAGGAGCAATTTGGAAAACCCTGAACTGCCCTGTACACACAGAGGTTGTCATCTAATCAGGAAGGGAATCTGAGTGCCGCTGGGGAAACTTAACTCTTTGACAACCAGTTCCCGTTTCCATCAGCTGCTCACGTTCTTGGTGAAACCAATGCCACTGTGTCCTCTGAGGCACAAACCTGGCCCACCCTGCTGTCTGTCCTCCAGTTCAGCTTTCTTTCCACTGGATAAGTGGCTTTCACCTTCGCTGCGCATCTGAGCATTTTTGGAGGATTTCTTATAAAGGTCCTTTTCCTCAGACCTCCTAGTCAGAGTCTAATGAAGAGCCTGTGAATCTAAATTTTTATATGCACCCAGAAGCCCAGTCAGGTCTGAGAACACTGCACTTCTCAACAGAGCAGAAGATAAGCAGCAATTTATTCATCTATTTCTACAGAAGCTTATGTTTAAAAAGCACTGGCTACATGCTTTTGTAAGAGATAAAGATATATACAGTCTCTAATATCGCAAGCTCTCAAAGACAAAATCTACCCAGAGTAGAGGTAAACATTGTTTAAAAAGTGTTGGGGGGCAGTGGTTCATGAGGCAGTGTCTGATGAAATGGAAATGTACCGACCACAGTGGTCAGCCTTCAGAGAAAGGAGAGTGCCTCATGGGAGGGATGGTCAGGAAAGGCTTTCTTGGAGGCATGACTGGCTGCTTGAATATTGAGAAGGGTAAGAGCAACAATAGGACAATCCTAGGCCTATGAGAGGAATTAGGAGCCTATGGGGCACCTGGGCATTGGTTCCTGGGTGGCAGGTGTGGATCAGGGTCAGATCCCTGTATAGCTGTTGGAAACAGAAGTCTGGTTCCCAACTTGATAGAATTAGCACAGAGGGCGGTGGGAATATATGGTGGTGGTGATCAACCTTTTTGTATTCTAAAATCTAGTTTGAGTCTGGGCAACATGGCAAAACCCTGTCTACGAAGAATATAAAAATCACCCAGGCATGGTGGCATATCCCTGTAGTCCCAGCTACTCAGGAGGCTGCGGTGGGAGGATGGCTAAAGCCCCCAAGATGTGTTCACTTGTGTACTCCTGGTCAGCACTTGGGGAACTTCCCTCTGCCTATTTCTTAGGACTTTTAAAACATCAACCAGGTCGGGCATGGTGGCTCACGCCTGTAATCCCAGCATTTTGGGAGGCTGAGGCGGGCAGATCACCTGAGGTCAGGAGTTCGAGACCAGCCTGGCCAACATGGAGAAACCCTGTCTTTACTAAAAAATACAAAATTAGTCAGGTGTGGTGGTACATGCCTGTAATCCCAGCTACTCAGGAGGCTGAGGCAAGAGAATCGCTTGAACCTGGGAGGCAGAGGTTGGGGTGAGCCAAGATCACATCATTGCACTCCAGCCTGGGCAAAAAGAGTGAAACTCCGTCTCAACAAAACAAAACAAAAACATGAACCAACTGGGCTTTTTCCTTCACAGATAACTGCGACCTCCACTTCAAAGTGGCCCGAGATCGGAGTAGTGGCTATCCGCTCACAATTGAGGGCTTTGCCTACCTGTGGTCAGGAGCCCGTGCCAGCTATGGGGTCAGAAGGGGCCGTGTGTGCTTCGAGATGAAGGTGAGTAGGAACAAGAGAAGGGGAAGGTCAGAGAGGTCCATCCATTGTAATATCCTGACACCAGCCACCTTGGTCAGAGCTACAACTGGAAAAGAGACTGGATCGTGCAATATTGTGTCCAAGCAGACAAAACTGTGATGAACTCAAGAGAACTACATCATTGCTAAATATCGTATCAGAAAAGCAGGCCAACCATACATTGCTTCATCAACCAGATATTTCCTTGGTGAGAGTTGACCCAGGTATTGTATAGTCAACCAGTGTAGCGATGACATGTTTGTAGAACTGAGAAAATACGTTGTTTGGAAGAAAAGTGATCTAGAAAGAATAGACTCAGGTGTCACTTAGTAAAGGGAGGCCAGAGGGAAAACAGGGCAAAGAACTGCCAGCTTAGGCCAGCCTCTGCTGTGATCTCTGCACCATTCCATGTCAAGTTATGTTTATGAAAATAATACATGCTCATGTTTAACAAAAGTTTAGACAGCACAGAAGAGTACAGGATAAAATAGGTTATTCTCGCTGGGTGCAGTGGCTTACGCCTGTAATCCCAGCGCTTTGGGAGGCTGAGGCAGGTGAATCACGAGGTCAGGAGTTCAATACCAACCTGGCTAAGATGGTGAAACCCCGTCTCTACTAAAAATACAAAAAATTAGCCGGGCGTGGTGGTGGGCACCTGCAATCCTAGCTATTCGGGAGGCTGAGGCAGAGAATTGCTTGAACCCAAGAGGTGGAGGTTGCAGTGAGCCGAGATCATGCCGCTGCACCAGCCTGGGCGACAGAGTGAGACTGTCTAAAAACAAAAAAAAGCCCAGGTTATTCTCATGTCCTCTCAGTCTCCATCCTACTCCCTGGAGGGAACTTCTGTGTTAACAATTTCTTATCTATTTGTGTATCCATACTTACAGATGATAGCTAATACTATAGAGCTCTTTGCATGCACAAGATACAGCACCAGGCTCTTTACGTGGATTATCTCCATTAATCCTCATAGTACCGTCTGAAAACAGGTACTGTTAGCCCCAGTTTTTAGAGGTAGAAGCTGAAACACAGAGGGTTATATTTTATTGACCACGACATCACTGATGTAAGTTGCACATTATTTTATGTCCCTCTCATAGAGAAACACTGCCAACTAAATAAACTACACAGTGTTTTCTTTTTTTCTCTTTTTTTTTTTTTTTTTGAGATGGAGTTTCACTCTTGTTTCCCAGGCTGGAGTGCAGTGGCATGATCTTGGCTCACTGCAACTTCTGCCTCCCGGGTTGAAGCAGTTCTCCTGCCTCAGCCTCCCCAGTAGCTGGGATTACAGGCATGTGCCACCATGCCCAGCTAATTTTTGTATTTTTAGTAGAGATGGAGTTTCTCCATGTTGGTCAGGCTGGGCTTGAACTCCTGACCTCAGGTGATCTGCACGCCTCGGCCTCCCAAAGTGCTGGGATTACAGGCGTGAGCCACCGCACCCAGCCTACACAGTGCTTTCTCGTCACATTTATTTTGAGATGGATCCTGATTTCAAAGATGTTGAAATGTGTATCTGAAAAGCCAGTGAGGCCATAGGTAGACACGGATATTCGGCAGTCTAGTAGTCTCTTAATACGAAATTAAGTCAGAAGGCTTTTTTTTTTTTTTTAACTTAATACTGTATCTTGGACATTTTTTCAATGGCAGTACATTAGCCCAACGTACTGCTTTGCTCCCTTATTTATTTATTTATTTATTTATTTATTTTTTTAGATGGAGTTTCACTTGTTACCCAGGCTAGAATACAGTGGCGCAATCTCTGCTCACTGCAACCTCTGCCTCCCGGGTTCAAGTGATTCTCCTGCCTCAGCCTCCTGAGTAGCTGGGATTACAGGTGCACAACACCACGCATGGCTAATTTTTTGTATTTTTAGTAAAGACAGGGTTTCGCCATGTTGGCCAGGCTGGCCTCGAACTCCTGACCTCAGGTGTTCACCCACCTCAGCCTCCCAACGTTCTGGGATTACAGACGTGAGCCACCATGCCTGGCCTGCTTCACTCTTTTTAACTGTTGCATCATATTTTGTGGCATGGATATACCATAATCGGTGCCTTATTGATATTTTTTCTAATGTTAAAATATATACACACACATATACACACACATCTAATGCTGCACAGAATGTTGCATACACAAATATATTCACATTACATAGACATACTTGTACACATATTAGCGTTTCTGTAGGATACTGAGTTATAGAGCATGTGCATTTACGGGGTTTTGTTGTTGTATAGATGGGGTCTTGCTATGTTGGCCAGGCTGGTTCCTAACTCTTGGCCTCAAGCCATCCTCCTGCCTTGGCCTCCCAAAGTGTTGGGATTACAGGTGTGAGTCACCATCCCCAGCCATTTACAGTTTTGACAGACTTCTAGATTGCCCTCTAAAGACACTGTACCAGTTTATCTTTCTTTTTTTTTTTTTTTTTTTTTTTTTTTTTTTGAGACGGAGTCTCACTGTGTCTCCCAGGCTGGAGTGCAGTGGCCAGATCTCAGCTCACTGCAAGCTCCGCCCCCCAGGTTCACGCCATTCTCCCGCCTCAGCCTCCCAAGTAGCTGGGACTACAGGCGCCCGCTACCGCGCCCGGCTAGTTTTTTGTATTTTTAGTAGAGACGGGGTTTCACCATGTTAGCCAGGATAGTCTCGATCTCCTGACCTTGTGATCCACCCGCCTCGGCCTCCCAAAGTGCTGGGATTACAGGCTTGAGCCACCGCGCCCGGCCACCAGTTTATCTTTCTATCAGATGTTACGAGAGTCTCTTACACTAAAAGATAACTGTATTTTGAAATGCCTGTCTCTGTGCCCCTGTACTCTGCTGATCCCTTTGGAGGCCCTGGCTTCTGTTCAGTAGGCTCTTCAGAGCTGCTTAAATGCTTCTTCTCCAGCAAGAAAAGCCATTACTTTCTTTTAATGCCTGATGTGCTTCCTTCCTATATTGCCTCATAACCTACAGCCTCCAGAGAAGCAACCCTGAGCCCTTTTGTCCTCTTTCCTTAGATCAATGAGGAAATCTCTGTGAAGCACCTTCCGTCTACAGAGCCTGACCCCCATGTGGTCCGTATCGGCTGGTCCCTGGACTCCTGCAGCACCCAGCTAGGTAAGGAGGGGTCAGCTATGCAGTCCAGAGAAGAGAGTGACTATCCCTACCCTTGGATTCTCAAGCCTCCTAAGCTTCCCTTTCTAGTGTCAGACTTAGAATAGAACCAGGGTGAAGTGGAACAGGTACAAGGATTAGGTATATGCCACTCTCTCTGTCATGCTGTATTCAACTCAGAGGACTATGGTCATGAAACAACTTTTCTGTGAAGAATCAATTCTTATCCTTCATCTTTTAGGGGAGGGTCCAAAGTTCTCTTTAGGAATCTATTCCCTTTCTGTAAAAAGGATCAGTGTCTCCTGCCCTTAAACCAAGCTGCAGATAAATTCCCAAGCTCCATTAAGTTCTGTCTGTATTTTCTGTCCAGAGCCTAACCTAGAGGAAAAAGGGGAGCAGAGACCAGTGAGGCCAGGGCTAGTTGGGAGAGGGGCAGGGGCTGCCTATTGAAAGATTTTGAATTTTGTGGGTCCCCATCCTCAGACTTCAGTGACCTTCTGGTCCTAAGTAACTGATTATTCTGACCAATTCTGACACCTTCTGCCTTCCGTTTATGATCATACAAATGTTTCAATTATGAAAATAATATGTGTTGCTTATAAGAGTTCAGGCCATACAGAAAGGGAAAAATGAAAATCCTTCCTAAACTTGTGAGATAAACTAACCAATGTTAACATTCCATTTGTAGTCTTCTGGACATTTTTTTTTTTGTACATATTCAAACTGGATCACACTAGGACTACCTTGTATAGCCTTGTTTTAATATATGATGGGCATATTTTTGTAAATAAATACAGCTTTTTGACTACTGCATAATTTTCCATTTTATAATTGCATTATTAAACCAGTCCCCTTCTGTAGCTCATTTAAATTCATTGCAAATTTTTGCTGTTTTAACACTTGAGCCATTATCCTGGTCCGTAATTGCCTGACCGCTTAAGACTAATCTTTAAAAGTAGATATATTCGCACTCATAAGTGTTTGTTTAAAAAATGTGTTCACATGAACTTAGAGAGTGGATTAATAGATGATGGAGACTCAGAAGTGTTAGGGGTAGCAAGGGGGAGGAGGATGAGAAATTGGTTAATGGGTACAATGTACGTTTTTTAGGTGATGAATACCCTAAAAGCTTGACCACTATGCAATCTGTGCATGTAACAAAATTGCACATGTACCCCACAAATTGGTACCTCCTCAAAAAGGTAGATATATTACCACAAAAAAAAAAAAAGACTCATAGGTCATCTCATTTTATCTCTGTCTCCGTTTTGAGATGTAGGTGGTGGCAGTTGATAGGGATGGGAAACAGCCCAGAAGGGTCAAGCACCATATCCAGGGTCACATAGCTGGTTCGTAGGAGAACCAGGCCTGGTATTCATGCTTGTCGGCCCCTGCTTTTCTAGCAGCATACTCTTTGGGTTCTGCCCAGGAATCTCTAGGTCAGGTGTCAGCCAGAGCCCTTGGGATCTCTCAGTCATATCACATCAGCACCCAATTCTGTAACCTGAGGAAATACAGTACCTTTCCTAGGGGTCAGTCCTCATGGTCTCGAGGAGCAAAATCCAGCCCCTTCACTGATTTCTACCACGAGTAGACTGGACTGAATATTGGGTGTCACAAGGAAGGGTTGCATCTCAGCATACGATTCTCCTCCATCCCAGCTCCTGTCTTCCTTTCCTCCCTTTCTTTTCAAATTTCCCTTCTGTGCAGAGTAATTCAGTTGAGCTACTCCCAGACTGGACAACGAAACCCATCAAGCCCTCCAAAGTTCATCATTAAGGGCTTCCTTTCACCCTTCCCCATCCCTATATTAAAAAGGCATCTGATTAATAAAACCAGTAAAGAAAATTATTTTTTTCTTCAAAAATAAAAGTATGTGGCAGCCATTGAGGCTGTTATGACCATCGCAGGTTTAACCTGCCTTTGCCTATTTCTTCCGTCAGGCGAAGAGCCTTTCTCCTATGGCTATGGAGGCACTGGGAAGAAGTCCACCAATAGCCGGTTTGAAAACTACGGAGACAAGTTTGCAGAGAACGATGTGATTGGCTGCTTTGCGGTGAGTGCTAGCAGCCTGTGGGAGTTGGCAGAACCAGATGTTGGGCTACAGACTTCTTTTTCAGGATACCTCTATCCATTGTCTGCCCCATATCCAGCCACTCTCGCCATACTTCTTTGTCTCTGCTTGACAGACTGGAATGTTTACTGTCATTTTGTGGGAAATTCTGTCATTCCATCTCCTCTGGTCTCGTGTGCAAAGTTTTCGGATGACACTCTGAAGAGGTTTGCAGACTTCAGGTGTGCATAGCCTTCCTCCATTCCTAGGTACCAGAGTGACATTTTCTAAACAAACCTAGGAATTTCTTATCTTTCATTGCTAGGAAATAGCCTGTCTGCTCTTGAAGGCAGTGGTATTGGCTCTTGCCCCATGTTGGCATCATCTTATCCCAAAACTTCTCCCTTTCTTCATCTCACATTGGTTGAGCCAGGCTTCCTACAATGAACTGCCTTCTGGAAGAGTAGAGATGATGCAAAACAGAACAGCTGCTGCTGCCATACTTCAGTCTTTGAGAGCAGTGACCAGCAGTCACCATGCTGTGCAATATGGCTGTCAGCTCTGGGCTGGATTCCCTGGGCCCAGTTCTGTTCTTCCACTCAAGCCCTGGGCAATTTACACTCCTTGTTTTTCAGTTCCCTCTAAATGAGAATCTTTGCCCCTACCTCAGAATTTCGTATGGAGTCATTAAGTTAATCCTTTAAAAGCACTTATAATAATGCCTGACACACAGTAAGTGCTCAGTAAATATGACTTAATACTATTAACATTAGGAGTTATAAGAGATGTTTGTAAAATGTGCTATGAGGCCCCAGAGGAAGTGACTACCCAGACGGATTCATCCTCTGAGGCTTGTTCTTTTGCCTCCCTTCATATTTGTACACACATACTCTTTTTTTTTTTTTTTTTTTTTCTGAGATGAAGTTTCGCTCTTGTTGCCCAGGCTGTAGAGCAATGGTGCGATCTCGGCTCACTAGTATCTCCGCCTCCTGGGTTCAAGCTCTTCTCCTGCCTCACCCTTCTAAGTAGCTGGGATTACAGGCATGCACCACCATGCCCGACTAATTTTGTAGTTTTGGTAGAGACGGGGTTTCTCCATGTTGGTCAGGCTGGTCTTGAACTCCCGACCTCAGATGATCTGCCCGCCTTAGCCTCCCAAAGTTCTGGGATTACAGGTGTGAGCCACTACTCTGGGGCCCTTCTTTTTTTAACTTTGAGATAAATTCAAACTCAGAGAAAAGCTTGAGAATAAAGAATTCTTATAGGGCCTTATCCAGATTCTAACATTTGCCACATTTGCTTTACCATTTTCATGTTTATGGTGTACATACACATAGAGTTAACTCTTCAACAACACGTGTTTGAATTTCTCTGGTTCACTTATGTGCAGATTTTTTTCAATAAATATATTGGAAACTTCTTTGGAGATCTGCAACAATTTGAAAAAACAGACAAATCATATAGCCTGGAAATATCAGTAAGATTAAGAAAAAGTTAAGCATGTCATGAATGCATAAAATATAAGTAGATACTAGTCTATTTCATCATTTACTAGCATAAAATATCCACAAATCTATTACAAAAAGTTAAAACTTATCAAAACTTGTGCACACAAAATGGTACATGGTACCATTCACAGTTGAGAGAAATGTAAACAAACATAATAGTACAGTATTAAATCGTAATTGCTTTTCCTTTGTTTTTTGTTTTGTGTTTTTTGAGACAGATTCTTTCTCTGTCACCCAGCCTGGAGTCTCGTGGCACGATCTCAACTCACTGCAACCTCCAACTCCAGGGTTCAAGTGATTCTTGTGCCTCAGCCACCCGAGTAGCTGGGATTTTTTGTTTGTTTGTTTTGTTTTGAGACAGAGTCTTACTTTGTTGCCTAGGCTGTATAGCACAGTGGCGCAATCTCGGCTCACTGCAACCTCTGCCTCCCGGGTTTAGGAGATTCTCCTGCCTCAGCCTCCTGAGTAGCTAGGATTACAGGCGCATACCACCATGCCTGGCTAATTTTTGTATTTTCAGTAGAGATGAGGTTTCACCATGTTGGCTAGGCTGGTCTTGAACTTCTGACCTTAGGCGATCCACCCGCCTCGGCCTCCCAAAGTGCTGGGATTACCAAGTGTGAGCCACTGCACCTGGCCTAATTTTTGTATTTTTAGTAGAAATGGGGTTTTACCGTGTTGGCCAAGCTGGCACTGTGTGTTGTACATCTTCATGTGAGCAGTTCTTTTCAGTAAATTGTGTATCACAGTAAAAAGTGATCTCTCGCAATTCTTGTGTGTTTTTTAATTATGTTTACTGCAATATTGTAAGCCTTGAGTAACACCATGGGATCCAAACAAAGTGCCACTAGTGATGCTGCAAGTGTTTCTCAGAAACAGAAAAAAGTTATGACATTACAAGAAAAACTTGAATTGCTTGATATGCACTGTAGATTGAGGTCTACAGCTGTAGTTGCCTGCCATTTCAAGATTAATCCAGCGTAAGGACCACTGTAAAAAAAAAAAAGAAAACATTCCCGAAGCCATCACTACTGCTATGCTAGCAGGCACTAAAACCTTGCACTTTTTATCATATATTGAGAATGCAGGGCGGACACTGTGACTCACACTCGTAGTCCCAGCACTTTGGGAGGCCAAGGTGGGCAGATCGCTTGAGCCCAGGAGTTGAAGACCAGCTTGGGCATCATGGCGAAAACAAACTTTTAGTATTTTATAAACATAAAAATTAATTGGGTGTGGTGGTGCACACCTGTAGTCCCAGATACTCAGGAGGCTGAGGATCGCTTGAGCCCAGGAGGTTGAGGCTGCAGTGGGGTATGATTGTCCCACTGCACTCCAACCTGGATGACAGAATGAGACCCTGCCTCAAAAATAAATAAATAAATAAATAAATAAATAAATAAATAAATACTGCAGTTTTGTGTAGGTACAGGGTGGCTATAAGAAAGGCATACCTGCCAGGTGCAGTGGCTTACGCCTGTAATCCCAACACTTTGGGAGGCCGAGGCAGGCGGATCACAAGGTCAGGAGATCTAGACCATCTTGGCTAACACAGTGCAACCCCATCTCTACTAAAAATACAAAAAATTAGCCGGGCGTGGTGGCAGGCGCCAGTAGTCCCAGCTATTAAGGAGGCTGAGGCAGGAGAATGGCGTGAACCCAGGAGGCGGAGCTTGCAGTGAGCCGAGGTCGCGCCACTTCCCTCCCTCCTAGGCAACAGAGCGATACTCTTTCTCAAAAAAGAAAAAAAAGAAAGGCATACCTATAGGCTATAATTCAAGAAAAGTGAAGTCATTATATGACAACATAAAGCAAAAGAAAGGTGAAAGATCTAAAGCTGCTGAATTTAATGCCAGCAAAGGATGGTTTAATAACTTTAGAAAGAGGTGTGGCTTAAAAATTGTTAACAGGAAAGGCAGCTTCTGCCAATCAAGAGGCAACAAACAAGTGTCCAGGCATCATTAAGATATAATTGAAGATAAAAATCTGCCTGAACAGATTTTTAATGCGGAGTGCAGTGGTATGATCTCAGCTCACTGCAACCTCCGCCTCCCCAGTTCATGCTATTCTACCTCAGCAACCCAAGTAGCTGGGATTACACACGTGCGCCACCACACCCAGCTAATATTTGTATTTTTTGTAGAGATGGGGTTTCACCAAATTCCTGAGCTCAAGTAGGCCGGAGACACCACGCCCAGCAAATTCTGTCAGATTTACGATCAGGACTGTTGTTACTTATAAAGCTGGTAACTCTCAAGCCCTGAATCCTCAACACCAGTTGCCAGTCTTTTGGTTGTACTACAAGAAGGTGTGGACAATGAAAATACTTTTTCTAGATTGGTTCCATTGATGCTTTGTTTCTGAAGTTAGGAAATACCTTTCCAATATGTGGTTCCCTTTTAAAGTTCTTTTGATGTTGGAGAATGCCACCAAGAACCCCATGAGTTTAGTACAGAAGGGGTCAAAGTGGTTTACTTGTCCCTAAACAATGGGCTAACCCTTGAACTTTGCGGGGGTTGGGGCACCAACCCCCATGTAATCAAAAATCCACGTATAGTTTTTGACTCCCCAAAACTTAACTACTGGCTGAGTGCAGTGGCTCACACCTGTAATCCCAGTACTTTGGGAGGCTAAGCTGGGCGGTTCACTTGGGCCCAGGAGTTCAAGACCAGCCTGGGCAACACAAGGAAACCCTGTCTTTACCAAAAATGGAAATAAAAATTAGCTGGGCCTGGTGGCACATGCCTGTGGTTCCAGCTACTCAGGAGACTGAGGTTGGGGGGGGAAAAAAGCAAACTAATAGCCTACTGATAACATAAACAGTCAATTAACACGTAGACTAGTGTCTACATTTTTTTTTTTTTTTTTAGACGGAGTCTCGCTCTGTCACCCAGGCTGGAGTGCAGTGGCCGGATCTCAGCTCACTGCAAGCTCCGCCTCCCGGGTTTTACGCCATTCTCCTGCCTCAGCCTCCCGAGTAGCTGGGACTACAGGCGCCCGCCACCTCGCCCGGCTAGTTTTTTTTTGTATTTTTTAGTAGAGACGGGGTTTCACCATGTTTGCGAGGATGGTCTCGATTTCCTGACCTCGTGATCTGCCCGTCTCGGCCTCCCAAAGTGCTGGGATTACAGGCTTGAGCCACCGCGCCAGACCCTAGTGTCTACAATTTTTATGCACTCGTGACATACCTAACTTTTCCTTTTTTTTTTTTTTTCGGTATTTCTAGTCATAGGAATCTGAGAGTTTTTTCAAATTGTTGCGCGTGTCCAAAAGATATTTTCGGTATATTTATTGAATGAAAAAAGTGTGCATGTAAGTGGACCTGCCCAGCTTGAAGCCAGTGTTGTTCAGAGTCAGCTGTGTTTTCATCTGACCCATTTGAGAGGAGGTTGCATATATCATGTCTTCATTACTTCGGTCTGTATTCCTTCCTCCTTTTTTTTTTTTAATAAATGAGACAGGGTCTTGCAGCATTTTCACAGGCAGTGATCCCTCTTCTGATCAGCATGAGAATTTTGACTTGCTTTGTTTCCTGCCTTGGCTAGTTCACCCCTCCTTAGGCAACCTGATGGTCCCTGACTCTCAGGAGGTCACCATATCAATGCCAAACTTAGTGTGGACAGCCGATCGACATAGTGCACTACAGCCCAGAACTGGGCTCAAGCCATCCATCCCAACTTAGTAGCTGGGACTGCAGGTGCACGGCACTGTGCCAGGCTTGGTGTCTGCTCTTTTTTTTTTTTTTGAGAGAAGTCTTGCTCTTGTCTCCCAGGTTTGAGTGCAATGGCTTTATCTTGGCTCACTGCAACCTCCGCCTCCTGGGTTCAAACGATTCTCCTGCCTCTGCCTCCCAAGTAGCTGGGATTAAGGCGCCTGTCACCACGCCCAGCTAATTTTTGTATTTTTTAGTAGAGACTGGGTTTCACCATGTTGGCCAGGCTGGTCTCCAACTCCTGAGCTCAGATGATCCGCCCGCGGCCTCCCAAAGTGCTGGGATTACAGGCATGAGCTACCATTCCTGGTTGGTGTGTATTCTTTTTTTGAGACGGAGTCTTGCTCTGTCGCCTAAGCTGGAATGCAGTGGCGTGATCTCGGTTCACTGCAGCTTCTGCCTCCCAGGTTCAAGTGATTCTTTTACCTCAGCCTCCCAAGTAGCTGGGATCACAGGTGCACACCACCATACCTAGCTAATTTTTGTATTTTTAGTAGACACGGGGTTTCACTACGTTGGTCAGGCTGGTCTCGAACTCCTGACTTTGTGATCCGCCCGCCTCAGCCTCCCAAAGTGCTAGGATTACAGGCGTGAACCACCACACCCGGCTGATTCTTAAGAGTAAAGATATTAATGACAGTAAAGTTATTACATTTAAAACTTGATATAATGCTATTATCTACTATACATTCAAATTTTGTCACTTGTCCCAACAATATTCTTTCATCCAGCTGATTTTCTAGTTCAGGATCTGATCTGATTTGGGATCACATTGCATTCTCTTGCCATGTGTCTTTAGTCTCATTTAGCCTGAAACAGTTTCTCAGCCTTTCTTTGCGTTGCAGGATCTCAATGTCTTTTTTTTGTTTTGTTTTTGAGACAGAGTTTCGCTCTGTCACCCAGTCTGGAGTGCAGTGGCGCAATCTCAGCTCACCACAACCTCTACCTCCCAGGTTCAAACGATTCTTCTGCCTCAGCCACCCGAGTAGCGGGGACTACAGGTGCGCACCACCACACCTGGCTAATTTCTGCATTTTTAGTAGAGACAGGGTTTCACTGTGTTGGCCAGGCTGGTCTCGAACTCCTGACTTCAGGTGATCCACCTGCCTTAGCCTCCCAAAGTGCTGGGATTATAGGTGTCAGCCACTGCGCCTGGCCCTCAATATGTTTTTAATAAAACATTTTTAAAATGAAAACTGTGTTTATACTCTACAAATTGTTCGGTTTTAAACCTTGGATTTTTTTCCCATGTAACAGTAAATCTTGGCCATCTTTCCCTGTCCACATAGACAATATATAGATCTAGCTCAGTCAAAATTGTTTCTTAATAGTTAATCATTGTGAATTGATTTTTTCAAGAATAGGGTTTCCAAAAAAAAAAAATCAAGGAATGTAAAAGGGGATACAGTGTAAAGTCTTCTTTAGACACCCACCCCCGCACCCCACCCACCCATTTTTCATATACACCCTCCCCACTCTTTTTTTTCATCTCTCTCTTTTTTCTTTTTTAAACTTATATGTCTTGGGGATCTTTTTATTTAATTAATTTTTTTTTGAGATGGAGTTTTGCTCTTGTTGCCCAGGTTGGAGTGCAATGGCACGATCTCAGCTCACAGCAACCTCTGCCTCCCAGATTCAAGTGATTCTGCCTCTGCCTCAGCCTCCCACATAGCTGGGATTACGGGGATGTGCCATCCCACCCGGCTAATTTTGTAGTTTAGTTTCACCATTTTGGTCAGACTGGTCTTGAACTCCCGACCTCAGGTGATCTGCCCTCCTTGGCCTGCCAAAGTGCTGGGATTATAAGCATGAGCCACCGTGCCCAGCCTTGGTGGGGATCTTTTTATGGCACTACCAAGAGAGCTTCTTTGTACTTTTATATTGTCTGTAGTCATTGTGTAACTACCATAATTGATTTAACCTAGTCCCTTCCTTTAGTGGACATGTCATTACTTTTGCAGCTTTGTATTTAGTGACTGTTTAATGGCTGTCTAGTATTCTGATGCAGGGGTTTGGGTACCCTGCTTTAATTTAGCCCGTCTTCCTGTTAGTGGCTCTGAAAGTTGTTTCCTGGAACAGATAATGCTGCTCATCTTTTTTCCATTTACTGGAGTAACTTGGAGATCTTTTTGTAGCCCCACATATGGATCTCCTGTGCAATTTAGCCACTCCTACTTCCCCATTGGAGCACATTTTGCTGTGCTGGCATGAGCATTTGGCACATACAATTTTGCATTCTTGGGGAATGTATTTCTTCGTGAAAGTTAGATTCTGAGTCAAAGGTATATTTTTAAATTTTGATAGCTACCACCAAGACTACACTCCAAACACGTTGCAGTAATTTAACTTGTCACTGTGTGACAGTGTTTGCCAAAGTCTGTTCTTTCAGAGTATGAGGTTCTTTGGGTATGTGGCAGTATGGAACTCTAGGCCTTGACTCTTGCTTCAACCAGAACATCTCTGCATCCAGTCTTAAGATTCCTTTTATAGTTTTCTTTGTTCAGAAGCTACCACAACTTTAAAAAGGCTCAGAGTGAGGAGTTGGTGGCAGTGTAAAAATCATTGGTCTCCTGGAACAAGACGGGAGGACATTGGTGTCAAATCTCAAGTTCTCAATTTGCAAAACAAAAAGGCAAAACAGCCTTCCAAGTGAAGAACAGAATAACCCATTTCAGCAAACCATAAAGAGTATGATACTTAGAGCCTCGGGATAACAGAAAGAGGTGTGAGACACCAGACTGTAAAAATGGCAGGCTCGGAATTATGCCAGACTTCAGGAGTTTGGGTCTTTAGGCCTGAGACTGACACAGAAGTGTTTTAGCAGGAACAACACAACTCCGCTTGCCTCTTGGTCAGATGGCTCTGTTGGTGGTAGATTAGTTGGTTGAGGGCGCTGGTTTTGTGCATTATGGTAAGTTCATATAGTGAAGCTGGTGGCCATAAGGAAGGCTAACACCTTTACACAGTCGTATCTGCTCTCCATGGTCTTTTTTTTTTTTTTTTTGAGAAGGAGTCTAGCTGTTGCCAGGCTGGAGTGCTATGGCGCGATCTTGGCTCACTGCAACCTCCAACTCCCTGGTTCAAGCGATTCTCCTGCCTCAGCCTCCTGAGTAGCTGGGATTACAGGCACTCGCCACCATGACTGGCTAATTTTTGTATGTTTAGTGGAGGTGGAGTTTCACCATGTTGGCCAAGATGGTCTTGATCTCTTGACCTCATGATCCGCCCGCCTCGGCCTCCCAGTGATGGGATTACAGGCGTGAGCCACTATACCCAGCCGCTCTCCATGGTCTTGACGTGGGCGCATGCTTAGAGATGAACAAGCATGAGGGCGTCTGACACAGAGCTGCGCCCTGTGAGCACTGAGGAGGTTAATGGGGGAGCTGGTCAAGGGAGGGTGCTTCTGTCGCTTCTTGAAGGGCAATTCCCAAGGTGGTCACCTGAATAGAGAAAGAAATTGTACTTTTATATCAGAGACTGAACCTTGTATTTTGCTTCTGTCTGCTATCTAATCTCACATTTTGAGTCTTTTCTTCTCTGAGACGGGCATTTAGAAAAATATTTACCAAAAGTTTTAAAAATATAAATTTTAAAGAGGACAAAAACACTAAGAAAAAAAAAGAGCCTCTCATATCCTGCAGCCAAAGCGATGTTTCCAAAACACAGTTTTGAGCAGGCTGCTCCACTATTCAAAATAAGTCAGAGACTCTGCTCTGCCACCAGCATCAAGTTCAAATTCCTGTGGTAACTTAGAATCCCTCACATGCCAAGGTAGGCCATGTCCCCTCCCAGCACTTCAGTCCCAGCCCCTAATTTCTAGCACAGTGCCTGGCATCTTGCAGTGATAGCTAACATTCCTTGTGTGCTCACTGTGTATTAAATGTATTAGCCCATTTAGCAGAATAAACATAGGCTGTATAAAATATTATTACCTCCCCCCTTTTTTGATAAAGAAACAAGATGAAGTAACAAAGGCCACAAGTTAGTAAATGGTAGAACTGAAGCCATCCACCTTCTAAAATGGGCTGGGCGCAGTGACTCACACCTGTAATCCCAGCACTTTGGGAGACTGAGGCAGGTGGATCACCTGAGGTCAGGAGTTCGAGACCAGACTGATCAACATGGAGAAACCCCACCTCTACTAAAAATACAAAATTAGCTGGACATGGTGGCACATGCCTGTAATCCCAGCTACTTGGGAGGCTGAGGCAGGAGAATCACTTGAACCTGGGAGGTGGAGGTTGTGGTGAGCTGAGATTGTGCCATTGCACTCCAGCCTGGGCAATAAGAGCGAAACTCTGTCTCAACAAAAAGAGGGGAATCTTAATTACTAACTTTAGCAATTCAATAAGTAGTTGTTACAGAATAAATGAATGTGGTCCCTGCATGGCTCTTCAGCTGTTCCTGAATTACTTCCCCCTCATCTTTTATGCCTCAGCCAACCTGACGTTATGTTCTGTCACTGCTAGGCTTATATACAAGCAACTAAGAAACCTCCTCAGAAACTTGCTTCTAGGTAGGTCATCTTACTGAATTATGATAGAGTGTCCTTGTCTCATTCCCCACTGGTCCCTAAGCTCTGTCGGTCCCAGATTACGCAGACATACGTATCAGAAAGAGTATGAACTCAGGGAACATGTTGAACAAGCTGAACTCAGTTCGAAAAGGCCCTGCTATGGCTTTTCTTCCGCTGTTATACTCATAGACTGCCCTTTTTGGGTTTCTTTTGTTTGTTTTTGTAGAGATGGGGTCTCTCTGTTACCCAAGCTGTACTTGAACTCCTGGCTTCAAGTGATCCTCCTGCCTTGGCCTCCCAAAGTGATGGGATTATAGGCGTGAGCCACTGCACCTGGCTCTTCATCAGTTTTCAGGACAGGACTGGATCACCTTTTCCTTCGTCTTCATCTCAGTCTAGGCACAAGACTCAAATACTTAGAGCTTCTTTTTTTTTTTGAGATGGAGTCTCGCTGTGTCGCCCAGGCTGGAGTGCAGTGGTTGGATCTCAGCTCACTGCAAGCTCCACCTCCTGGAGTTTACACCATTCTCCTGCATCAGCCTCCCGAGTAGCTGGGACTACAGGCGCCCGCCACCTCACCTGGCTAGTTTTTTGTATTTTTTAGTAGAGACGGGGTTTCACCGTGTTAGCCAGGATAGTCTCAATCTCCTGACCTCGTGATTCACCCGTTTCGGCCTCCCAAAGTGCTGGGATTACAGGCTTGGGCCACCATGCCCGGCCAGAGCTTCTTAAAATTACCTGCTTTAGGATGGGTACAGTGGCTCAAGCCTATAATTCCAACAGTTTGGTAGGCCAAGGTGGGAAGATCACTTGAGTCCAGGATTTCAAGACCAGCTTGGGCAACATAACAAGACCCCGTCTCTACAAAAAGCTTAAAAATTAGCCAGGTGTTGTGGTACATGCCTGTAGTCCCAGCTACTCAGGAGGCTGAGGTGGGAGGATTGCTTGAACCTGGAAGTTTGAGGTTGCAGTGAGCCCTAGCTAGCTATGCCACTGCACTCAGCCTGGGGGACAGGGTGAGACCCTGTCTCAAAAAAAAAAAACTCTTGTTTACTCGCTTCATATCCACCAACTTTGGGGTCTTAGGCAAGGAGGACTTTGGGCTGGACATTCTCTGAGATGTTCACTGATGCTGCCCAGCTTACCTGTATGTTGGGGAAGGATACACTTCAATCTGGAAAGCTCTCCATATTCTACTCCCTGCATCTACTGTCTCCCACGTGTGACTCCCAGTGCCTACGGCAAGAGTTGGCAATCATATTCCTTTGGCTTTTTCTGCTAGGACTTTGAATGTGGAAATGACGTGGAACTGTCCTTTACCAAGAATGGAAAGTGGATGGGCATTGCCTTCCGAATCCAGAAAGAAGCCTTGGGGGGTCAGGCCCTCTATCCTCATGTCCTGGTGAAGAATTGCGCAGTGGAGTTCAACTTTGGACAGAGGGCAGAGCCCTACTGTTCTGTCCTCCCGGGGTTTACCTTCATCCAGCATCTTCCCCTTAGTGAGCGGATCCGGGGCACCGTTGGACCAAAGAGCAAAGCAGAATGTGAGGTGAGTGGGGCCAGAATGTATTGGTGGCCACCTTGCTCCAAGACAGAGGAGACACACACACACAGACTTGCTGCGTGAGTAGCCTTGGGGCAAGAGGCCGCTTTGTCCAGCTCCTTAGGGTTGGACTCAGAGCTGAAAAACTGCTCTGAGTGTGAGGTGAGGGTTGTTGGTGTGATCTAAGTTGAAGTCAGAGAGGCTACCTAAATCTCAGAAAGATTCCCTCTTCTTCTTAAGCGAGGCCAGAATATGGGAAAAGGAAGGTTTTCTTACAGCAGAAAAGGACACTAGGCGCTTCTTGGGGAGTGCACTGTGCCACCAAGTGTTCTTTTTTTTTCTTTAGAGACAGGGTCTTGCTCTGTCACCCAGGCTGGAGTGCAGTGGTGCGATCACGGCTTACTGCAGCCTTGACCTCCCAGGCTCAAGTGATCCTCCCACCTCAGCTTCCCGAGTAGCTGGGACCACAGGTACATGCCACCAGGCCCGGCTAACTTTTTTAGCCACTGAGCCTGGCCCACCGAGTGTTCTTGAAGGAGGTTGAGTAAGTTCCACCTCTCACCCAGAGCTATCATAAGAGATAAATGGCCTTTGGGATGATTTGATTCCAAGAGCTATACTAGTGTCTTTTTTCTTAAAACAATATTTTTCTTGTATGTGTAAGTTATTTATGCTTGTTCTAGAAAATTAAGAAGTAAAAAAATTTAAATTTTCATAATGCCATCATCTACAAATAAGTTTACTTGCAGAGTTTTGGAGGTCATCCGTTCTTTTTAATGTGCTAAGTGCCTGTTTTATGCTCACAAACATTTATCATTGAGATTTCATGGTATAAGCATTATGATGCCCTGCCCTTTTCACTTCACATTATTTTGTGAGCTTTATCCCATCACATGAAAACCCCTCTTTGAACATCATTCTTTTTTTCTTCTTTAAAGATCCTTCAAGGAAATGAACGTCTTTCTTAATGGCCTTACAAACTACTCACCGTTCCCCTCTAGTCGGGCATTTAAGATGCATCTGCGTTTACCAAATTCTAAATGTACTGATTAGATGCAATTCACGTCCTTGTGTGTGCAGCTCTGTTCCTATTTCATACTTCAAGGAAGTTGTACCACTTCTACCCACTCCATGGGGCCAGTCCCAGTACGCAGCCCTGGGCTATTGGCGGGGAGGGGTCACATAATCCTGTAAATGGGCTGGGTTTGGTGGCAAACGCCTATAATTCCAGCACTTTGGGAGGCCAAGGAGGGAGGAGGATCCCTTGAGTATAGGAGTTTGAGACCAGTCTGGGCAATATAGGGAGACCCTCATTTCTACCAAAAAAAAAGAGAGAAAAAGATTAGCTGGGTGTGATGGTTTGTGCCTGTGGTTCTAGCTACTCTGGAGGCTGATGTAGAAGGATTGCTTGAGCCTGGGAGTTCAAGGCTGCAGTGAGCTGTGATTGGGCCATTACACGCCAGCCTGGGCAGTAGAGTGAGACCCTGTCTCAAAAAAACAAAATCCTATAAATGTTAATGATGACAGCACTTGGTTTTTTGTTTTTGTTTTTGTTTTTCCCCAAAGTCCTGGGATTAGAGGCGTGAGCCACCGTGCCTGGCCAGCACTTGACTTAATGCTCACCCTGTCCCAGGCACTGTGCTCAGAGTCTCACAAGCCTGATCTTTTCGAATCCCAAAACCAGTACTGTGAGGTAGATGCTATTATTGCTTCCACTTTGCAGAGGCAGCCACAGCTCAGAGGTCCAGAGTCACACTCAAAACAGTCACCAACAAGGTGAGTGGTGCCACACCACCACGCCGCAACACCTTCTCTGTCTTGATCTTGTAGATTCTGATGATGGTGGGCCTGCCTGCTGCTGGCAAGACCACATGGGCCATCAAACACGCAGCCTCCAACCCTTCCAAGAAGTACAACATCCTGGGTACCAATGCCATCATGGATAAGATGCGGGTAAGGGCAGCCACTGGACTCTCCTTACTTACCTCCCACCTACTAAGTGCTGCCGTGCAACTAAAACCACTCACCCCTCACCAATTCCTGCCTGCAGGTGATGGGCCTACGCCGGCAGCGGAACTATGCTGGCCGCTGGGACGTCCTGATCCAGCAGGCCACCCAGTGCCTCAACCGCCTCATCCAGATTGCTGCCCGCAAGAAACGCAACTATATCCTAGATCAGGTACTTAATGATAACCATTGTGTCCTCAGGAAAAGGGAGGGGACCCCTTGCATGCCTGGGAATCTCCCTCGGGTCCCTTTCTTTTTTCCCCATAATGATGATGGACTGCTGTGCTAGTCGGGGGATCAGACTTTGTCATACATGATGACATGGTCCTGCACACAGCTGAGCCCAGACTGGGATCATGATCTAGGCCTACTTACTACTCAGACTCATCAGCAGCCCCAAAGAACATCAGGTAAATACTGTTTAGCAAAATGGAAGGAGTATGGATTTCCGAGTCTGACAGACTGGGGCTTAAATCCCAGCTTGGCTACTCCCTAGCTCTGTGCCTTTGGGCAGCTGACTTTATCCTCTGAATCTCCATCTCTTGGTTTATAAAACAGGGATCTCAATAGCATCTGCACACCTAACACAGGACCTGGCACTTAGTAGCTGGTGATTATTGTTAAATACTCTACAGAATAGGTAGAGTAGCTTTCATGCCAACAGCAGTGCTGTAAGGTAAATGCTATTATTGCTTCCATCATATTCTCTTCACAAATACGCATGACTGGCAGGTACATACCTAAGTCATATTTTCTACCTACATTTCAGTTAATGGTGGAGTTCTTAACATCAGGGACCTTGGAAGCTTTGCAATTGAACATAAACATTGTACGCAGGTGCAGGTGTATCCTTTTTACAAAAAAGAAGAAACAAAAACCTTAGACAATGTTTTTGTCCCTATCTTTCAGCATTCTCAAAAGGATGAGTGACCCAAAACTCATTAGAGATTCCTGTCTCAGAGTAATGAGTTCGACATGGTTATTTCCTATGCAACGTCATACTTAACATTTGTCCTGAAGGCTTTCGCAAGTAACAAAGGGTGTTTCCTTATTTTCTGTATTTGGGGATCTGTGAATGAGCCTCTGTTCCCTTTAGCCTTGCATTTGTGCTTTCTTAAGAACCTATGAGTGAGTAAATATGTAAACTAAGTCACATCCTGCCCTTGTAGCCTTCCTGAAGTGCCTTCCATACGTGTAGGCCTGGGTGCTTGGTGACCATAAGTTTAAAGGGCTCCTGATAAGAGTGGAGGTGGTGACAGTGTTTGGCTTTGTCAGAATTGTAGTTGGCTTGTTAGAAGGAAATCACCAGGGACCAAGTTGCCTTCACATAGGAATGAGGATCCTGCACAAAACAGTTGAGCACAGGATAGTCTAAAAGCCATCCATGGTTATCCCCCCAGCTCGGCCCCATCAGTATTGTATACAATCAGTGTTCTCTCCGCTTTGAAGATTTGTCTTTTAAACCCTTGGCCTCACTTTGCCTGATCCTCCTTGTCAGGGCATTTTAGAATTTTAGTCTGAATTGACCCCATTTGGACTCACTGTCGTGAAAGGGAGAGCAGTAATACCATTTTAATACTCTGAGGATACATACCTCTTTTGGATACCCCAGCCAGTATTCCTGCCTGTCTTTTTCTTGGTTTGCTGGTTAAATCAGCTATGAAACCCATTTCAAATACATGGCCCAGGGTAGAATGATTACAGTCTAGAGTGGATCGTCTAACATCTCTGTCCAGGATGCTGAAGTGGGTTTTCTCTGGAAGCCAGGCCCATGACAGCTTTGCACTCTGAAGACCTACTGTCAGCCTTCTTGGCTGCTGCCGGCTTTTTCAGGGACAGGGTCTAGGGCTGTACCGGGTATGCCTGTGGTCTTTGGGGCTACCAGCCTCCTGCTTAAGGGACATGTGGGTCAGGCCAAGTGATCTGGGCCAACAGTGAGACAGAAAACCTAAACCCTGAAGGCTGGGGAGGAGAGTTCTCTGGTTAACCACAGATTGGAGGATTGACTCGGGGCCTGAAGCCATAGGCTACTCAGGCTGAGGGAGGGAGTATAAAGCCAGTGGTTTCACCTGTTTTGGCTTAAACCCGAAAAGTGGGTTCCAGAAAACTCTGGGTATGAGAAAGAGGGAGAGGAAAGTTGTGTGTTTGTGTATAGAAGGTTCAGAGCAGGCCCCTGGCCAATCCTGGCACTTCCATTCCACTAGCTTTGGCAGTGACAGGTAAGTTGATGATGCATAGCTGTCTCCTGGGCTAGGTGGAATTTCCAAAGGGGAAACCCATACTACAGGCAAAGTCCCTGCAGTTCCTGGATCTCAGCCCAGAACCATCTTTTGCCTCCACTAGTTTTTCCTGAGTGGTCAGACCTCCCCACATTTGGCTTTTCCGGCCTCATGTTATGTAGGTTGGCCTCAGAAATGCTCATCCTTGAGAGGGAAGAAGAGGTTGTCCGCAGAAACCAGGTGGGCCCCATGTAAGCCAGGATTCTGCGTTTGTCTGGCCAGGACTCTAACGCCTACCCTGGGATGTATGTTATTGGGCACAAACTCTCAGGTATATGGGGGCTTTGACCTGCATTCTATGATAACCTGAGTAGCCTCTTCAGGTCATGTGGGCATCACAGCTGTGGAACATCAGAGGAGAAAAAAGAGGTGGACCAGAGAGGAAACTGAGGCCTCTACAGAGGACTGTAGGACTGCTAAGTCACACACTCAGTATGCTGATAGATCACAGCCCTGCTGACTTCCCAAACAGCCATAGTCTAGAATGGTTGGGGCCATGGTGGGAATTTGGGGAAGCTTTCTGGAGGTGGAATGTCTGGGTCAGGGCACAGAGGATGATTAAAAGAGTTGGGGCTTTGTTCTGAGGAGAGTGGGGAGTCATGGTTAGGTTTTCATCCGGAGGAATATGGATAAATTTGCCTGGCTAGTAAAAGGCTGCAGAGGAGAGAGAAAGGGGGAAGGCCACATTACTTCAGGTGGCTCTTTGGGGTCCTCTGTTGGAGGTGGGAAGCCTCTGGAATGAGATGCTTTCTGGCCTTGTCCCAGAGGGCCTCAAAATGGAGTACAGAACAGGAACTGACTGGCCTGCTGTGAGGCAAACAAGTTGCCCTTCTGGAGGCTTCTGGGGAGCCTCCGCAGGGCCATGTTGCCCAAACCCACCCCAGAGTAGGGCACTGTTGCCTAGGAGTTCCATTAGAGGGCTCTAGCAGCCCAGAGCCAGGCCAGGCATCAGCTAGCATCAGGGCCGGATGGGTTGACATCACAGTCAGAACATGTCATTCTAGTCCTCATTTGCATCCTGGTCAGCAGGTGCCACACTTTTGCCTGAAACAGAAACCCAGGGCTAGAACAGTATCCCACAGTAACCTGCGTCTTATTTGCAGGCCTTGGAAAAGGAATGTTTCTTTCCTTCACCCCTGACCAAAAATCCCTAGAGCCTGAAGCCCATTCTATTCTTCATACTCTAGCCAGTTCTTTTCCTATAAATGTGGTTCTTTTGACTGGAATTCACCTCACTCTGAGTCCAAAGCAAATCTTTACTCATCATGGCCTTCACTTTGCTCCTCAGATCTAGCTAGGTTTCTCCTGCTGCCAGTATGACCCTGGTGAGCTGTGACAAGTGAGAGTAGACAGGGACAGTGGGGCTTGAGAGAGCCTGGGCTGTTACGTCATCACTCGTACCTGCTGTGTTCCCTCCTCCCTCAGACTGTTACACACCAAAACTCCCCATATAGTTTCTCTGAGAAACCTAACTATTGTCCCTTAGTCTATGTCACAGGGGCCAGGGAACACAGCCAGCCACATTTTCTCTCAGAATCAACATCTTCAAGCAGGGTGGGACTGGGAGAAGCAGGAGCTAGGCAGAGGGAACGAAAGCAACTGGAAAAGCTGACCTAGCTGTTGTGCTGGTCTCATAGCAACAGCCGCCAGCAGCCCCCAGCGACCACAAGTGCTGGGCTGGTCCAGGGGCTGTGACCTCACTGTGTTTGCTGTGGCAACAGCCACCAGCAGCTAATTCCCTTTCCTCCAGGAAAGCCAAGTATTTGCATTTCTGCTGGTGTGGTTTAGATACTCTTCTTTCCTTCCCCAAGCCAAGAAGTAAGTGGAGGGAGGCGCAGTCTTAAAAATCATTGCTGAGGATTCTCAGCACCTCAATTCCGAAGTGCCTGAGAAGCCATCTCTCAGAGTCTGCCCACTTCCAAGGACAAAGGCCAGCTATTTATGAGTCCAATCTGCTCCGCCTCCATTCCTCCCATCCCATGAAGCTGCAGGGACTAGCCGTCTTGGCAGAATTGCTTCTCTTCTCTGTCTCATCAGTGCATTGACAGGGCGGTTGTACCACATGGAAGACCTCAGGACGTGTCACTCCATGCCCTGGCAGTTCAGAGGAATCAAAGTAGGATCACTTAGGAGCAAAAAAAACAAAACAAAACAAAACAAAAGGCAGAATGGTCTGGGGTCATATTCACCCTGGCACCTACCTATTGTGGGCTTTTGTGTCAGAAGAAAATTATATTTAGCTGAGGAAGCCAAACTCTTTCTTCCTGTGACCAGATGCCACGTTCTGCTTTGCTTTTAGGAATGAGTCAAAGAAGAGTAGCGGGGAAGGGGGACTTAACTTTTCCTCTGTAACATGATGTTCCTTTTCAAACCATTTGTGGCCCAAGGGCACTTCGTGGGCCAGTGTCCAAGACCCCAAGAACAAGTATGTGTGTGCCTGTCACCCACATGACTGCCCACAGCCTCCTTCATGGGGGTAGGGACACTTTGCCTGGGGGACAGGGAAGAACATTTTTTACTGGCGCATGGTTCAGGGCCAGAGGATCTGGTTAGTTTAAGCAGCTGCACCCATGGCCCAGAACTTCCAACAGATCTGTGCTGGAGTCCCTGGCCCCTGGCTAATCCACATCTAGCACCCTGTTCCTATGTCTTAGAAGAGGATCTCTTGTAACCTTGTTTTTTCCTCAAGCTTCAATTTTCCTTGGTACTTTCCACTGAGAAGCCTCTCCTGGATAGTCAGTCCTATAGGCCTTATTTTCAGATCCACTCTGGGTGTTGACTTGTTTCACTGCCCACCCCCCTTGGCACTTGCCAGAGATTTTTACATCTGCAAATCCTCTCCAGAGCCAGGACGAGGGTGATGATCCTTGTCTTTCAGACGAGGAAATTTGAGACTCAGGCTACTTGAGGCCTTGTCTGGAGTCTCACAAATAGTAAAGGGCACAGCGGGGATTTCAAGCCCAAGTTTCTTCCCCAAAGCCTGTGTTCTTTCCACCCTGTCTCACTGTCCCTGTCTTTCTGCTTGGGAGATCACTATAAGCGTAACCTTTTCTTTGGTCTGAGTTGCTTCAAGTCAACATGACAGTATAAATATCTACCCAGTGATGACCACATCAGTGGCAGCTCACAGTTGTGGAGTGTTAGCTGTGAGCCAGGGCCTGGGCTTAGATGATGGCTTTTACTCACATGGACTCATTCAGTCTTCACAGCAACTATAAGACATCCATGCCGTTTTCCCTTTTCAGAGCTTGATTTTACAGAGGCTGAGGCTGGGCCATCCCAGTGCACTGCCTTCCTCCCCATCAAGGTGTCTCCCGCCCTGGAGGCCACCTGTGTCCCCCTACTTGGGTAGTTTCTTGCACTTTGTCAGTTGCTTTATGGACATTCTCTTACTCAGTTCTTGCCAGCCCAGGAAGGGAGGCTTTTCAACACCGTATTACAGATGAGGCAACCGTAAGGACTGGCCAAGGTGCATTAGTAGCCACACCAGGACTTGACCCTAGACTCTTTGCACCCAACTAGGCCGTATCTTTAGAATACATTTCTTTTGTTGTTCATTTGTACATGCCCCTTTACAGACTGTTTTCCCCATCTGTAGCTTCTTTCTTGGGTGTCTGTTAGAGCCACTAAAAAATTGTCTAAATGCAGTTAAAAACTCCTTACTCCGTTTCTGCTGAGTGCCCGAGTTTCCATAGGGAGGGTACCTGTATAGGTGCCTGGGTCTCACTTCTAGAGGTTCAGGCTCAGGAAGTCTCAAATGAAGTTTGGGCTGCTCACTTTTTAAGTAGTGTCCACATGATTCAAGTATACAGGCTGAGTCTATGGAACCCTGAGTCCAACAGAGGTAGACCCCATTCCCAAAGGGCCCAACATGAAGGAGGTATTCAGTAAATGGAAGCTGATGTTGTTACTGCTCTCAACCACATATGTGCTAGAGCACCGCTCTGCCAGCACCAGCCCAGGACACACCTGCCATCACTTAGAGGAAGAGAAGGAAACATTAGGAGCAAAACTGCACTTGTGAGAAGCAGAGACTCCTGACCTGTCGAGCTTGCTGGTTAGAAGCTTGTGGGTGAGGCTGATGTTTCAGAGAAGGACTGAGGGAATAAAAGTACCAATGTTAATGAGAACAAACTACAAAACTGTCCAAAGGAGCTGGTTAATTAGCAGCATAGCTAATCTGTAGGTATTATACAGCCATTAAAAAAGAATACTGCACAGAAAAACTTTAGAGAAAGTTTCATGTTACATGAAAAAGAGCCTTAGGAGGATGTGCATAATACAATTCTTTTTGTGTAAGAAATCACATAGATACTTCTAAAAGCTCACAGAAGAAATTCATTCTTCATTCTGTCTGGGAAGTAGGGCTGGCACTAAGGGAATGCAGGGGTTTTTCCTCTAAACTTTATGCCTTATACTGTGAATTTTTTACCAAGAGTATGTATTAACTTTTAGAATAGGGGAAAGAAATTGTAAGGCCCAGTACCAAGAACAAATAGGATTAAAAAGCAAAGTCCCAACCATTAGGAGTCCTTTGCCCTGTGCCTGTCTGCAGCCACTTACCTAAGTCAATTCATTTGCTGAGGGTGACTCAGGAATCTTCAAAGTAAAGAAGAGCTGTTTCCTGAGTTTCTCTGCTTACAAGGAGCACTAATATCCTTTTCTCAGTCCCTGGCCTACATAATACCCCTCAGAGGAAAAAACCAACTCTTAATGTACCATCTCTTGCCTCTTCTGTTACCTTACCTTAGACAAATGTTTATGGGTCAGCCCAGAGACGAAAAATGAGACCATTTGAAGGCTTCCAGCGCAAAGCCATTGTGATTTGTCCCACTGACGAGGACCTGAAAGACCGAACAATAAAGCGAACCGACGAGGAAGGGAAGGATGTCCCAGATCATGCGGTCTTAGAAATGAAAGGTAGGAAATGAGTGCTTCCCAGAGGAACATCACTGCAGGGTCCTGGAGAGAAGAAGCTCTTTACTCAGTTTGCCCTTCCCTGGCTCCCTAATGATTTCTTTTTTGATCTTATTCTTTCTTTGCTTCTACTTTGTCCCTTCCTTGTCTACCACAGCTGTGAATGGAAAAGCTACCCATTTCTCTTGTATGGGGGTTTTGTTTTGTTTGGTTTGGTTTGGTTTTTTTTTTTTTTTTTGAGACGGAGTCTTGCTCTGTCGCCCAGACTGGAGTGCAGTGGCGCGATCTTGGCTCACTGCAACCTCCACCTCCTGGGTTCACGCCATTCTCCTGCCTCAGCCTCCCAAGTAGCTGGGACTACAGGCTCCTGCCACCTCGCCCGGCTAATTTTTTGTATTGATGGGACGGAGTTTCACCATGTTAGCCAGGATGGTCTTGATCTCCTGACCTCATGATCCACCCACCTCGGCCTCCCAAAGTGCTGGGATTACAGGCTTGAGCCACCGCGCCCTGCCTTGTGTCGGGGTTTTCAGGTGGGATGGGACTGGGGCAGCATGAGGGAAAGGATGTATGCGAGCTAAAGCTGAAAGTCCTGCGTGCTCACCCTGCCTCTGGCCCCAGATGGGCTGACTGTGGGCAAGCCTCAGTTTGTTTCTCAGTAAAAATAGGGATGGTGATGCCATCCATCTGACCCATTCCCTGGGGTGAGGCCTGAGGGAGCTGAGCACTGTGGCTAGGTGGGTCTTAGCCACCTCTTCAGAAAAGGGAGGAGTCTTTGTTAGCCCCTGACAGCAGGCTGAGGAGTTGGGGCTTTTTCTACCTCTTTCTCTCTCTCTTTTCTCTCTCTCTCTCTCTCTCTCTCTCTTTTTTTTTTTTTTGGAGATGGAGTCTTGCCCTGTCACCTAGGCTGGAGTGTAGTGGTACGATCTTGGCTCACTGCAATCTCCACCTCCGGAGTTCAACCAATTCTCCTGCCTCAGCCTCCCGAGTAGCTGGGACTACAGGTGCCTGCCACCATGCCTGGCTAATTTTTGTATTTGTTTAGTAGAGACAGTGTTTTGCCCTGTTGGCCAGGCTGGTCTCGAACTCCTCACCTCAGGTGATCCACCCGCCTCGGCCTCCCAAAGTGCTGGGATTACAGGCGTGAGCCACCGCGCCGGCCCTTCTGTCTGCCTCTTTCTTTTTTTTTTTTTTTTTTTGAGACGGAGTCTCGCTCTGCTGCCCAGGCTGGAGTGCAGTGGCCGGATCTCAGCTCACTGCAAGCTCCGCCTCCCGGGTTTACGCCATTCTCCTGCCTCAGCCTCCCGAGTAGCTGGGACTACAGGCGCCCGCCACGTCGCCCGGCTAGTTTTTTGTATTTTTTTTTAGTAGAGATGGGGTTTCACCGTGTTTGCCAGGATGGTCTCGATCTCCCGACCTCGTGATCCGCCCGTCTCGGCCTCCCAAAGTGCTGGGATTACAGGCTTGAGCCACCGCGCCCGGCCCTGTCTGCCTCTTTCTTATTCACTACTCCAGTTTTCTTCACTTTCTCCCTTCTGGAAGGCCACTCTTCTGGGTGGAGGGGACCAGACTTCAGAAGGTACTGACCTCTTCTTCTTGTTCCCTCTGGGGCGCTCCCTTCCTCCTAGCCAACTTCACGTTGCCAGATGTTGGGGACTTCCTGGATGAGGTTCTATTCATTGAGCTGCAGCGGGAGGAAGCAGACAAGCTCGTGAGGCAGTACAACGAGGAAGGCCGCAAGGCTGGGCCACCCCCTGAAAAGCGCTTTGACAACCGAGGTGGTGGTGGCTTCCGGGGCCGCGGGGGTGGCGGTGGCTTCCAGCGCTATGACAACCGAGGACCCCCTGGAGGCAACCGTGGCGGCTTCCAGAACCGAGGGGGAGGCAGCGGTGGAGGAGGCAACTACCGAGGAGGTGAGACATCTCACACACAGCACTCTCCACTTTCTGTTCCCAGGTTGGGGCTGGGCTTCGACTGCATATTGAATCAGCAACTGAAGTTTTCTGAGCTCCAGCTGTGAGTTAAACTCTGGTAGAAAACTGAAACAAGTCAGACACGGAGACCTCAGAAACGCTCCCACTGTCCCACTCCCCGGACATTGCTTATGAAGCCCTTTGCCCATTTGCATATCACAGTGCACATTCTGTCACGTTGCTGTCATTTTTGTGAACCTTCCCCCATCTGACCATGAGCTCCTTGGAAATAGGGTCTAGATCAAAATCTATTAGAAATGGGGGCTACATCTTTGGCCAAGTCTGAAAAGGACTAGATGTGACTCGTTCATGGATGTCCCCAGTGCTTAGCTTCCTCTCTTTTTTTCTTTTTTTTGAGACGGAGTTTTGCTCTTGTTGCCCAGGCTGGAGTGCAATGGCGTGATCTCGGCTCAGTGCAACCTCTGCTTCCCGGGTTCAAGCAATTCTCCCACCTCAGCCTCCCGAGTAACTGGGATTATCGACAAGCACCGCCATGCCCGGCTACTTTTGTATTTTTAGTAGAGATGGAGTTTCTCCGTGTTGGTCAGGCTGGTCTTGAACTCCTGACCTCAGGTGATCCACCCGTCTCAGCCTCCCAGAGTGCTGGGATTACAGGCCTGAGCCACTGCGCCCTGCCAGCTTCCTCTCCTTGAGCATCTCCTTCCTGCATATTCAACAGCTATTGAGATGCTGGGATACAGAAACCCAAGACTGCCCTGGTCTCTGCCTCACCATTCTCGCAGTCCAGTGGATGAGACAAACCTGTCTTAAGGGCTGGGACGGGAGTATGCCCGGGGGTCTAGAGAATCCCAGAGGACATGCTTTGTTTGTTCACCTTGAGTTCTTGGCTCTGCGCCTGGCCATGCCAGCTCATAGTAGTCACCAAGACAGCGCAGTTCCCTAGGGTTGCAATTTGGGAATGATGGCGCCTTTCATCTGGATTTCTCCAATGTAGGTTTCAACCGCAGCGGAGGTGGTGGCTATAGCCAGAACCGCTGGGGTAACAACAACCGGGATAACAACAACTCCAACAACAGAGGCAGCTACAACCGGGCTCCCCAGCAACAACCGCCACCACAGCAGCCTCCGCCACCACAGCCACCACCCCAGCAGCCACCACCACCACCCAGCTACAGCCCTGCTCGGAACCCCCCAGGGGCCAGCACCTACAACAAGAACAGCAACATCCCTGGCTCAAGCGCCAATACCAGCACCCCCACCGTCAGCAGCTACAGCCCTCCACAGGTGAGAGAACGGGTGTATGTTTGTATGTAGGAATCGCATGTGTGCTCTTGAACCTGAGCAAGTTAAGGGGTGGTGGATCTGGGGAAATCAACACATGCCCCAGCTGCTGGTCTTCAGTCTTACCTCTAGCCTGCCCTTCTTTCTCCCTGGCCGTGATCTTGACTCAGATGGACGCTACACATTCCCAGATCCCCTCCAAACCCAGGAGTAAATGGAGACCTTCCCAGAACCTGTTCTTCTCCCACCACCCTCAAGGGGATGGGTTATAAGCACTGATCCCTCCAGCAAGTACATTATTCTTGGCTCTGTCAGTAACCTCACTGAATCCCCAAGAAAGCACTTGACTGGAGTCACCCTTGCCCAGGCTGGCTGACCTCTTTGTCTTTTGGACATAATAACCAGGGCTCTAAGGTTGCTGAGGACTTGCCCTCTGCACAGAGAGCTTCAGTCCTGAGTAGCTCCAGGCTCAGTTCCCGTTCTTGGAAAGCCAGTGCCCTGGCTCTGGTATGCACAGCCTCCTGTAAACCAGAGAGGTCTTCAGTTATTTCACAGCCATTTCCTGAGCACTTTCCTCATGCCAGGCCTGGAATCAGCTGCCCGGAGACCAATGGATGGTTCCCAGGCCCATTCTAACTAGAATATTTCCTAGAACGAGAGTTGGGTGGGCACAGATCCAAACCCCAGCCTCACAACATCCTGTTTCTGTGAGCTTAGACATATAGCTTCCCGTCTCTGGGCCTCGTTTTCCTCATAAAGGTGTTAGTAAAACTCACTTCCGGCCGGGCGCGGTGGCTCATGCCTGTAATCCCAGCACTTTGGGAGGCCGAGACGGGCGGATCACGAGGTCAGGAGATCGAGACCATCCTGGCTAACACGGTGAAACCCCGTCTCTACTAAAAAATACAAAAAAAAAAAACTAGCCGGGCAAGGTGGCGGGCGCCTGTAGTCCCAGCTACTTGGGAGGCTGAGGCAGGAGAATGGCGTGAACCCGGGAGGCGGAGCTTGCAGTGAGCTGAGATCCGGCCACTGCACTCCAGCCTGGGCGACAGAGCGAGACTCCGTCTCAAAAAAAAAAAAAAAAAAAAAACTCACTTCCAAGGTTTGTTGTGAGGAATGGGTGGCACTCTAGCTTTGGGACTAGGCAAACCTGGGGTCAGGTCCTTTTTGCTGTGTGACCTTGGCCCAGAAATTTCATCATCTTGAGCCTCAGTTTCTTTCTCTTTAAAACGGGGCTAGTGGGATCTACCCCCAGATTCTATATGGAGATCAAACGACTTAATGATCCAACCTGTACTTGGGAAGCACTTAGTAAATTGCCATTACTATTTCTCAGCAGATCTTCCAGTAACAACTACCGCCACCTGTTGAGTGCCCAGTGGTTTATACACACAAGCTTATTGGATACTCAGGGCAAGCTGAAGGGGTTGTTCTTGTTCTATTGTGATTCTCATTTTATAAAAAAGAAAACTGGGATTTCAAGAAGTGCCGTGTACCTTGCTCCCTGGGGGTCTCAGAGCTGGGGTTAGAGTCCAGATCACAGCCCTGGGGCTTGCCCTTCATCCTGCCCTGCCGTGGCATGGAGCTGACTCTCCTCCTTCTCAGCCCACAAACAATGTCCAGCAGGCAAGGGAAGGGCCCCTGTGGGCCAACCACTTACAAAGGCCCTTTTTCCATCCCAGCATTTCACATCTGCAGATTTCCTCTATTTCACAGAGCTTTGGCTTTTTTCCCTCCACTTTCCAGCCGAGTTACAGCCAGCCACCCTACAACCAGGGAGGTTACAGCCAGGGCTACACAGCCCCACCGCCTCCACCTCCACCACCACCTGCCTACAACTATGGGAGCTACGGCGGTTACAACCCAGCTCCCTATACCCCACCGCCACCCCCCACCGCACAGACCTACCCTCAGCCCAGCTATAACCAGTATCAGCAGGTAGGTGCCAGACCGGGGGCCAACTGGATGGAGAGACTTCCATGGGCCCCTCCTGGGTGTGTATTCCCAGACTCAAGTGCCTGGTTATCCCTAAAAAGACAGCCTGCTGGCCTTGGCCTGGCATTCATTTGGTGCAGCCATTCCATTTGGTCAACACTTCTGCACTGGTTGCTAGGTAATTGGTATCCTAGCCCCCTCCACAGTCCAGCGAGCAAAGGGGAAGGGCTGGCCTAAGTAGCAGTGGCCTCAGAGTCCTCTTTCAGCACCATAGCCAGGGGGCTCCAAATCCTGCTGCAGGTTGGTGCCCAGGCCCCCATACCTGTTACTAAATCTTTTGACTATGATATCTAGCTATACCCAAAAGGCACTGGGTTGATAAGCTGAGACCTGGGCTTCAGTCCGTAACTGCCTACCTGTGTGGCATCAGGTCTTCCCGAGGTGCCTTGATTTCTCTGCCAGGGGACCCGTGTTCAACTGTTGTCACTGCACCTGTCTCTGCCCTAGAGGAGAGTGGGCTGGTGGGGAGGCTAAATGTGGGTTAGATGCAGGACAACTTGGTGTTCTTGGTTTCTTTCCCCAGTATGCCCAGCAGTGGAACCAGTACTATCAGAACCAGGGCCAGTGGCCGCCATACTACGGGAACTACGACTATGGGAGCTACTCCGGGAACACACAGGGTGGCACAAGCACACAGTAGCCAGTGTGACCCAGAGGCTCCCAGAGGCCCCTGCCGGCTTCCTCCACCAGCGCCTGCCTCTGCCCCTCCTCTGCCCCCGCCAGATCCCGTGGTGCTGGGGATGGGGTCATCCCAGGGCTGCCTCCCTCCAGCCCACTGCCTCCCCTCCGAGGGGCTTCCTTCGCCTCCATAGGGCCAGGCATTTTTCTCTGGATTCAAACAGGCAACAATGACCTTTTATTTTCTGTTTGTCCCCACCTCCCCAACCTTCCACTTCCTGTTCTTCCTACCTTCTTCCTTTTTGACTAAATAATCCCCGCCTCCCCTGGTCATACAGTGAGGCTACAGTGACTGAGGGGAGAATCCCTTCCTGTTCACTCTCCCAACCCTGCTCCAACCCCTCAGCTTCCCAGACCCTCATGCAGTTGGTTGTAAATTCTCCCAGGAGCTGTTTTACTGTCTACTTTTCAGGATTAAAAAAAAAAATCAAAACTTTAAAAAAAAAAAAAAAGTTTAAAAAGCAAAATGGGGAGGGAGGAAGCAGTGACATATTTTTTTGGTAATTATGCGCTTTTTTTTAATTTTTAGAATTTGTCTGTTTTTACTGTGGGTCGGCTGTTGATATTTCATCAAGATAAGCATTTCTTTCCTGAGTTCAGGTGACTGAGGAAGAGCCACAAAACAAAACACAACAAAACCAAACCACAGAATCATCTTTAACCCGACTTTTTATACGATGCCCCAGTTCCCCATAACTTTGCACACAAGCTTCTGTGTTCAGTTGAATTGTAACTGCTTTTTGTATTTGGAGAGAGTGTGACTATTGAACTTGAAACCTTTTATTCCGGGCGTCTTGGTAGTTTCTGGTGGGATTCAGTGGGTGAGAGGGAAGGAGGGGAGGTTGGGGGGCTCCTTCCCTTCAGAACTTGAAGTTTCTCCCACTGCCTCCTCTCCAGTGGTCTCCCAGGTGCCAGACCCAAAAGCTTTTCCTACAGTGATACCCTTTATTTTTACTTCCCCTTGACTCATATGTTTTAACATGATTTTAACAAACTGCACTTATTAAGAAATGTGTTTGCCCTGTTTTGTTTGGTTTCGTTTTGTTTTCTTTGAATAAATGACATGGCACCTCCTAGCAGGAAGGAAGCAGGGTTAAAACCCTGAAGTGTTAACTGCAGTTGGCCGTTAATTGGGGTGGGGGCCTTTTAAAGGGAAATTATTTACTCATTCATTAAACCAACTTACTGAGGGATTCATATGCTTGGCCCCGATTTTGGTGCCAAAAATGCACACTTAAACAAGGGTCCCTGGTTTACAATCATCTGGTTCATTTTTAAAGTGCTTCTCTGGTTCTCTACTTCTCACGGTCTAAAATCCCTCCAGGAGTTTTTGAGTAAAGGACGTGGAACAGGCCTGTAGGTGGAGGGATGGGTGGGACTGATGGGGCAGAGACCAGGGCTGGTTTGTTCAGGATCATCACTGGGCATCCACAGACCACCTGCCTCAGACCTGGCCTGTGTGCAGCACGGAGGACAGTTACTGCCTGTTCTGTGGTTGGGGCTCACGAGGATTCCAGGAGCTTCATGTTTCAGCCAGTGTGTGTGAGCCACCTGCTGTGTTCTTCAGCTGCCCTGGACAGTGCTGGGGACACAGTATGGCCACGGCAGTCCTGGACTCTGTTCTCACAGAGCTCCCACTCCAGAGAGAACAAAGACCTGCCAGCACGAAGTGGTCAGCTGTGAGACCCTGGGCTGGTGTGCAGGGAGGGCTTCCTGGAGGAGTGAGCCAGGGTAAAAGACTCCAGATTGCATCCCTATGGCCCATCGTCCTCCTTCCTTAGCAACCTTACGTCTTCATTCCCTCAGTACATGCTGTGTTCCTGGCTCCTTGTGGGAGACAATGCTGGGCCACAGGAGAAGCCAATTCAGCCCCAATCTTCCCTGGTGGGAGCTCAGAGCCTTGTGAAGGGGAGATGGGCAACAAAAACAAGGGAGGGAAGCTGACTAGTCTCAGAATCTCGGGTAGGGCATCAGAACGAGAGAAGGAACCAAGGTTGGTGGCTAAAAGGACCCTAGAGTGCCCCAGAGAGGAGGTGGTGGGGAGAGGCTAGGGCCTTTCGTCTGGGAAGCCTTTCCCTGCATGTCCATGTGCTGGGCTACAGCGCCCTCTGCTGGTCTCTCCTGGTAATGCCTAGGCACCGTGCCTAGGTATCTGGGGTGGTAAATAGGGACCTCCTTGGCTTTCTTCCACATCGCCAGACCTTAAGGGAATGCAAATGAGGAAGCTCTTCCTCTGTTCACAGCCACAGTCGTCCTCACACACATCTCATCTCCAGTCCCTTGATCCCCTTGCCCACTCCCTTCAGAATATAGAAGTCAAGCCACTTACTATGGCTTATGGAGGTCCTGCATGGCCTAGCACCTGGTAACCTCGCTGGCTCCATCTTCTTCTGCTCCCCCTTTGAATATCAAATCAGTGGTTATTTAGTTCTGAGGAGCCATAAATCCTTTTTGGAACCCACAAATGATGCCATGAACCACTGCATTGGAGAATACAGAGGCACATGGAATTGCATAAAAATTCATGAGGTTCTCAAAATCTCCACAGCCCAATCATGGCTTTCAAGTTAGAGCTCGTTTCCTACGCCCTGACGGTACTGAAGTGCTTGTAGCAACCAGAACTGTCCGTACCTGCCATCCTCCTCAAGACTCTTCCTTACCTTCCTCTTACCCAGCTCCTACTCGTTCTTCAGGTCTTAGCTTGAGGGTCCCCTCCCAGAAAGAAGCCTTCCTTGACCCTCCAGCCTGGGGTGGGCAGCTCCCTCAGCCCTCTAGATCCATCAAAGCCCTGGCCACTGAGTGGTTATTGGTGACATACCTGTCTACTATGCTGGTAACACCTAAATAGAGCCCCACCCATCCCACAGGGAAATAAGGACCACAGTTGTCTTGTTTCACACCTGCGGATTTCCTCCAGGTCCTGGGAACACAAAATGGGAAGTTCTATCTCATCACCCATCTCATGCCAGCCAGAGACAGGGTATGATGATGGAAGTAAGCCAGGCTGGTGGCTCACGTATGTAATCCCAGCACTTTGAGAGGCTGAAGCGGGAGGACTGCTTGAGGCCAGGAGTTGGAGACCAGCCTGGTCAACGAAGTGGGACCCTGACTCTGCAAAATAATTTAAAAATTAGCCAGGCGCGGTGGTGCGCGCCTGTAGTCCCCAACTACTCCAAAGGCTGAGGCAGGAGGATCACTTGAGCACAAAAATGTGAGATTACAGTGAACTGTGATGGCGCCACTGCACTCGTCTGGGCGACAGAGCGAGACCCTGTCTCAAAAAAAAAAAAAAAAAAAAAAAAGAGTCAAGGCTTAGTAAATATTCCTGAATTCCTGAAGGGGTGAAGAAAGGAAAAGGGTAGGCGGGGGTCTAAACCAGAGCACGAACCCTCAGAGAATGTCAGCTCCAGGCTCCGGGGGACAGTCCTTTAACCATCCATCCCAAAATTAAGCACGCTGGGAGCTGGAGTCACATCAGTGAACAAACGAACAACGGTTCTGGTTCCTACTGACTGATAGCAGAGTCAAGGGCCTCTCACTCTCCGGGGAGCCCCTTTCCTTCCTGGCTGCGGAGGGCGGAGCCCGAGAGAGACACGCATGAGCAATGCAACGTCTGCCTTAGGCCCGGAACTTTGGTGCCTGGGCGCAGCGGCGCACCCGGACCCGGAACATTCTCAGGCGAAAGTGTCTCTTGCGTGCGTGGACCGGAAGTTGGTGTGCGGGGGCCCGCCCGGCGGTTGACAAGTCCGAGAGAATCAGGATGGAGGCCGTGGCGACTGCGGCGGCGGCGAAGGAACCCGATAAGGGTGAGATCTTGGTCACGCGGAGGCGGCGGGTGGGTGCGGCTGCGGTGTCTCTAGGAAATGATTCCCCCAGGAACGCGAAGGAGGACTCGCTTTAGGAGGACGCCCGCCCCCCTCAGCCTTACCGGCCCTCTTCACCACTTTGCCCGGATTATCCGCTCCCTTGTCGGGGGCTGACCTCCATTCCTTCCTCCCTAAATTAACCTCTTCCCAGTTCCAGACCAATCCTTTCCATGCCCCTGACTAACTCGTTTCCTTACCAGGCAGTGAGTTAACAGAAACCTCTCTATCCCGGCCTAATTTCCGCACTGCCTCAGACCAGCCCTTCTCAAATTACCTCCTTCCCTATACCACTCTGAGCCTTCCCTCGCTCTAGACGAATCCTCCGACTTTTCCAGGCTAAACTTCTACCTGCCTCATGCAAACTTAACTTATCCCAATCTAACGATTCCCTCATTTCTTTGTAACTCGCCTTTCCCCCAAAGCCCGAAATCCAGCCAGGCTCCTTTCAAAGTGCTTAGTCAATTTCTGTGCTTCCCCACAACCTTCAAAGTAATCCGATGTCGGGTGAGGTGTGGTTGGAAGGGTGGCTCAACCACCACTGGCCAAGAATTGGTTATTGTGGAAACCAGATGGAGATGATCGGTATATGGAGGTAGGGGGAGAGGTGTCGTTGTACTTTCTACGTTTGTGTGCGTTTGAAATTTTCTAAAGATAAAAAAATTTAACCTAAAAAAAAAGTCTTAAGGCCGGGTGCAGTGGCTCCCACTTGTAGTCCCAGCACTTTGGGAGGCCAAGGCAGAAGGGTTGCCTGAGCCCAGGAGTTTGAGATCAGCCTGGGCAACAGAGAGAAACCTGATCTCTACAAACATTTAAAAATTAGCCAGGCCTGGTGGCTAGGGAGTAGCTAGGACAAGCTACTCCAGAGACTAAGGTGGGGAGTGTCACTCGAACCCTTTGAGATTGCAGTGAGCTAAGATTATTACACCACTGCACTCCAACCTCTGCAACAGAGTGAGACTTGAGCCCAGGAGTTTGAGACCAGCACTGGCAGCATAGCCAGACCCCATCTCTGCAACAAAATTTAAAAATTAAGGCCAGGCCCGGTGGCTCACACCTGTAATCACAGTACTTTGGAAGGCCGAGGCAGGAAAATCACCTCAGGTCAGGAGTTGGAGACCAGCCTAGCCAACATATCGCAACCCCATCTCTACTAAAAACACAAAAATTAGCCAGGCGTCGTGGTGTGTGCCTGTAATCCCAGCTACTCAGGAGGCTGAGGCACCAACCGGAATCACTTGAACCGAGGAGGCAGAGGTTGCAGTAAGCAGAGATCGCACCACTGTACTCCAGCCTGGGTAACAACAGAGCAAAACTCTATCTCAAAAAAAAAAAAAAAAAAAAAATTAACCAGGTTTGGTGGTGCATTCCTGTGGTCCCAGCTACGCAGGAGGCTGAGGCGGGAGGATCACTTGAGCCCAGGAGGTCGAAGCTGCAGTGAGCTTTGTTTGCACTATCGCACTGCAGTCTGGGCAACAGCGCAAGACCCTGTTTCAAAAAAAGAAAAAGAAAAAATCTGTTTCTTGGCCCCATCTGTCTCCTTCAGAGAGTCATGTACACTTGGTGTCCATTTCCTCTTCTCCTGCTCATGACTGTCTGACTTTTCTCCTAAGAAACTGCTCTGATTAGGGTCCCCACTGACTTCCTCCATGTTGTTCAATCCAGTCACCTCATGCAGGTTGGTTTTTTTTTTTTTTGGAGAGAGTCTCACTCTGTTGCCCAGGCTGGAGTGCAGTGGCATGATCTCAGCTCACTGTAACCTCTGCCTTCCAGGTTCAAGTGATTCCTGTGCCTCAGCCTCCCAAGTAGCTGGGATCACAGGCGCCTGCCACCATGCCTAGCTAATTTTTTGTATTTTTAGTAGAGATGGGGTTTCACCGTGTTGGCCAGGCTGGTCTCGAACTTCTGACCTCAAGAGATCCTGCTGCCTCAGCCTCCCAAAGTGCTGGGATTACAGGTGTGAGCCACCACACCTGGCCCATTCAGGTTTTTTTCTTACTAGACTGGACTAGAATTAAATGCTGTTGACCCTTCCATCCTTCTTGCATGTTTTCCTTTGATTTCTGCAACACCACAGTGCCTGATTTCCTGCCTGTCTCTCGGGCTGCTCCTTCTCAGCCTGACTTTGTTTCCCAGGGGTGCTGTAACAAAGTACCACAAACTGCATGGCTTCAAACAACAGAACTTTATTCTCTCATAGTTCTCAAGGCCAGAAGACTGAAGTCAGTGTTGCTAAACTGAAATCCAGGTGTCTGCAGGGTCGTGCTCCCCCACAGGCTCTGGGAGAAAACCCATTTCTTGCCTCTTCCAGCCAGTGGTGGCTTCTGGAATTCCATGGGTTTTGGCTACATCACTCCAATCTCTGCTTCCCTTTTTGACATTGCCTTTTTTTTTTTTTAAGACGGAGTCTCGCTCTGTTGCCCAGGCTGGAGTACATGATCTCGGCTCACTGTAACCTCTGCCTCCGGAGTTCAAGCAATTCTCCTACCTCAGCCTCCTGAGTACCTGGGACTACAGGCGTGCGCCACCCCACCTGGCTAATTTTTTTGTGTTTTTGGTAGAGCGCCATGCCATGTTGGCCAGGCTGGTCTTGAGCTCCTGACCTCAAGTGATCTGCCCACCTCGGTCTCCCAAAGTGCTGGGATTACAGGGGTGAGCCATTGCAACTGGCCTCTTTTTTTTTAAGGTAACAGTAATGGGCTCCAGGGATTAAGATGTAGCTATCTTTAGCACAGCCAGTTTTTAGCTTCAGAGGCATGTCCTCCACGCATCCGTGCAGTGCTTTTTCCTGGACCCTCTTATCCCTCTTCCACTCCCCGATCCCTACCTCTCATTTCTCTTGGCTTTGGTTCTTGTCTTGACTCTGATGACACCCACAGCTCTGTCTCCAGCCGAGCATTTCTCTCCTGAGGAGTCTGGAGGCCCGTGTGGCAGCAGTCGGACCATTCCCCTGGATGCCTCCCTTACCTCCCAGCACGTCAGCCCCGTGGCTCCTCCACTCAGCCTCCTGACATCTTTCCAGTTCGCTCACTCATGATCCTGTTCCTTCCTCCACAGCCCCTGCCCTTGTCCAGCTCAGTCTTCAGCTGCATCAGTGATTTAAATCCTCCCTGATACACACTACACATGTAACGTCACCCTTCCCAACCCAGCCACGTCTCTCCTTCCCAACCCAGCCACGCTGCCTAAAGGAGTTGTCTCTATATTCTGTCTTCACGTATTTCCTGCTTGCCACAGGCTTGCTCCCTCCACTCTTGGGAAACAGCTCTCACTAAGGTTTGCCCAGCGCTCCGCTTTCCTGTTTTCCTTCCATTTTTTTGAGACAGAGTCTTAACTCTGTCACCCAGGCTGGAGTGCAATGGCTGATCTCGGCTCACTGCAACCTCTACCTCCTGGGTTCAAGCGATTCTTGTACCTCTGCCTCCTGAGTAGCAGGGATTGCAGACGCCCGCCACCATGCCCAGCTGATTTTTGTATTTTTAGTAGAGACAGGGTTTCACCACGTTGGCCAGGCTGGTCTCGAATTTGTGGCCTCAAGTGATCTGCCCACCTCGGCCTCCCAAAGTGCTGGGTTACAGGCGTGAGCCACAGTACCCAGCCACCTTTCCTGTTTTCTTTGCCTGTATTATCGTTGATCCTGACTATCTCCCATATCAGACTGGGTGCTCCCTGAGGGCAGGAGTCGGACTGGATTCATCCTATGGATCCTCAGCATTGCCTGACTTAGGGTCTCTCAGAGATTTAGAGTTTTTTGTTTGTTTGTTTGGCTTTGTTTTATTAGACAGAGTTTTGCTCTTGTTGCCCAGGCTGGAGTGCAATGGCGCAATCTTGACTCACTGCAACCTCTGCCTCCCGGGTTCAAGCTATTCTCCTGCCTCAGCCTCCTGAGTAGCTGGGATTACAGACATGTGCCACCACGCCCGGCTAATTTTGTATTCTTAGTAGAGACGCGGTTTGTCCAAGTTGGTCAGGCTGGTCTCGAACTCCTGACCTCAGGTGATCCAGCTGCCACAGCCTCCCAAAGTGCTGGGATTACAGGCATGAGCCACCGCGCCCGGCCTAAGATTTAGACTTACTAAAGAGTGGTTGGGGCCGGGCGCGGTGGCTCAAGCCTGTAATCCCAGCACTTTGGGAGGCCGAGACGGGTGGATCACAAGGTCAGGAGATCGAGACCATGCTGGCTAACCCGGTGAAACACCGTCTCTACTAAAAAATACAAAAAAAAAACTAGCCGGGTGAGGTGGCAGGCACCTATAATCCCAGCTACTCGGGAGGCTGAGGCAGGAGAATGGCGTAAACCCAGGAGGCGGAGCTTGCAGTGAGCTGAGATCCGGCCACTGCACTCTAGCCTGGGCGACAGAGCGAGACTCCGTCTCAACAACAAAAAAAAAAAGAGTGGTTGGGTGAATGCATGAATACGTGAGAGAGTGAATTAATGATTTAAAGAATTGAGTGGATCAATAAGTCAGGCCTCAGGGCCTTTGCAGTAATTGTTCTCTCTGCCTGGAATTCTCTTTTTCAGGAGATCTCATGGCGTAATCCCTCACCACCTGAGGTCTCTAATCAAATGTCAGGTTTTTTGTTTTTTTTTTGGCAAAGCCTTCTCTGAGCCTTCCATTTAAAATTGCAGCCTTGGCCAGGCATGGTGGTTTACACTGTAATCTCGGCACTTTGGAAGGCTGAGGCAGGAGGATCACTTGAGGTCAGGAGTTCAAGACCAGCCTGGGCAACACAGCAAGACCCTGTCTCTACCAAAAAAAATTAAACTTAGGCCGGGTCCAGTGGTGCACGCCTGTAATTCCAGCACTTTGGAAGGTCGAGGTGGGAGGATCGCCTGAGCTTAAGAGATTGAGACCATCCTGGGCAACCTAGTGAGACCCTGTCTCTACTGAAACTTTTTTTTTTTTTTAAATTTAAAGATTGGCAGGGTGTAGGCTGGGTGCAGTGGCTCACGCCTGTAATCCCAGCACTTTAGGAGGCCAAGGCGGGTGGATCACAAAGTCAGGAGTTCGAGACTGGCACAGCCAAGATGGTGAAACCCCGTCTCTACTAAAAATATAAAAATTAGCCAGGCATGATGGCAGGCACCTGTAATCCCAGCTGCTTAGGAGGCTGAGGCAGAGAATTGCTTGAACCTGGGAGGTGGTGGTTACAGTGAGTCGTGATTGCACCCTACACTCCAGCCTGGGTGACAGAGCAAGACCCTGTCTGGAAAATAAAATTGCAGCCTCCTCCACCTCCTTCCCTCTTTATTTTTTCGCATAACTCCCGGAAACACCTAACACATTATGCTTTCGGTAATTATGTTGCTAATTGTTTGTGTCCCCTACTAAAATGTCAACTTTTGCTCACTGTGGTTTCTCTAGTGCCCAGAACAGTGCCCAGAATATAGTCAGTGCCCAGTAAATGTGAGCTGAGTGAGTGACTAAGCCCCCAGTCCCTTCCCACACTCCCACCTCTGAACTAACAAATCTCTCCTTTCCTCAGGCTGCACAGAGCCTGGACCTGGGCACTGGGGTGAGCTGAGCCAGACACCAGTCCCATCTAAACCCCAGGACAAAGTGGAAGCAGCTGAGGCAACACCAGTGGCCCTGGACAGTGACACCTCCGGTGCTGAAAATGCAGCGGTGAGTGCCATGCTGCACGCTGTAGCCGCCAGCCGCCTGCCTGTTTGCAGCCAGCAGCAGGGTGAACCTGATCTGACAGAGCGTGAGAAAGTGGCCATCCTGGCCCAGCTGTACCATGAGAAGCCACTGGTGTTCCTGGAGCGCTTCCGCACAGGCCTCCGTGAGGAGCACCTGGCCTGCTTTGGCCACGTGCGTGGCGACCACCGTGCAGACTTCTACTGTGCTGAGGTGGCCCGGCAGGGCACTGCCCGGCCCCGCACCCTGCGTACCCGCCTGCGTAACCGGCGCTATGCTGCCCTGCGAGAGCTGATCCAAGGTGTGGGGGCCAGATGGGCGAGAGTGGGTACAGATGGGGAGGGAGGGGAGACTGAGGCAGAGGGAATTAGAGAAAAGAATACAAAAGCAGAGGCAGGGGTCTTGAGAGAGAAGTTTTGAGACAGAGACAGGGACACAGGAAGAGACTGAAGCAGAAATGTAAAGTAAGGTAGAGAGATAGGGGGTCCAGGGAAGAGAATAGGACAGACAATGAGAGTAGATCAGAATTTAGTGGATGACAGAAGCGGCATTTCAGATTGGTAGGCTGAGGACACAGTATACAGTGCTGTGATAATTGGTCATACCTAAGGAACAAAACATGAGATCCCTACCTCGTACCATATACAAAGGCATCAGGGGAAACCAAAAGGAGTATGTGCATGACCTTGGGGACACAGAAGCCTTCTGAACAAGACACACTGTGAAAGCCATGAACGGAAAAAAAAGATAGCTTTTTGACCATGGCATAATTAAAGCATCCTTGTGACCACAACACCAGAACCAAAGTTAAAAGATGAGAGTGAATGAAGCAGAGAGTGAGTTAAGTTGTCATTAGGGAGAAGGCACAAATTATAGAGAGGTTCATTTTTATTTTTTTATTTTTTTTTTATTTTTTTTTGAGACGGAGTCTCGCTCTGTCGCACAGGCTGGAGTGCAGTGGCCGGATTTCAGCTCACTGCAAGCTCCGCCTCCCGGTTCATAAAGAGAGTGAGAGGCTGGGCACGGTGGCTTATGCCTGTAATCCCAGCACTTTGGGAGGCCAAGGCGGGCAGATTACTTGAGCTCATGAGTTCAAGACCAGCCTGGGCAACATGGCGAAATGCTGTCTCTACAAAAAATACAAAAATTACGGGCGGGCGCGGTGGCTCAAGCCTGTAATCCCAGCACTTTGGGAGGCCGAGACGGGTGGATCACGAGGTCAGGAGATCGAGACCATCCTGGGGGAACACGGTGAAACCCTGTCTCTATTTAAAAAAAAAATACAAAAAACTAGCTGGGCGAGGTAGCAGGCGCCTGTAGTCCCAGCTACTCGGGAGGCTGAGGCAGGAGAATGGCGTGAACCCAGGAGGCAGAGCTTGCAGTGAGCTGAGATCCGGCCACTGCACCCCAGCCTGGGTAGAGCGAGACTCCCTCTCAAAAAAAAAAAAAAAAAAAAAAAAAAATTACCTGGGTGTGGTGGTGCCCTAGCTACTCTACAGGCTGAGATGGGAGAATTGCTTGAACCTGGGAGGTGGAAGTTGTGTGAGCTGAGATCCCGCCACTAAGCTCTATCCTGGGCAATAAAGCCAGACTTTGTCTCAAAAATCAGACTACAAAACAAAAAAAGAAAAACAGAAGGGGAAATGAGGATGAAGAAAGAAGGAAGATGGGCCGGGGGCACGGTCGCTCAAGCCTGTAATCCCAGCTCTTTGGGAGGGCGAGGTGGGGGTGGACCTGAGGTCAGGAGTTCCAGAGCAGCCTGGCCAACATGGTGAAACCCCATCTCTACTAAAAATACAAAAAAATTAGCCAGGCGTGGTGGCAGGCAACTGTAATCCCAGTTACTTGGGAGGCTGAGGCAGGAGAATCACATGAATCTGGGAGGTGGTGGTTGCCGAAAAAAAAAAAAGGAAGATGAATGAGGTGGGGGTAGGTGACAGAAACTGAGAAAAGCAGGAAAGATAGAAAGATGGAGATAAGAGAAGGGATCCAGAGCCAGGGTGGGTGATAATCCAAGTTGGGGAGAAGGAGGGATAGAAACTGAATCTGCTAGAGGCTGGGCGCTGTGGTCACGCCTGTAATCCCAGCACTTTGGGAGGCCGAGGCGGGCGGATCTCTTGAGATAAGGAGTTCAAGACCAGCCTGGCCGACATAGTGAAACCCCGTCTCTACTAAAAATACAAAAAAAAAGTAGCCGGGCACTGTGGCAGGTGCCTGTAATCCCAGCTACTCAGGAGGCTGAGGCAGAAGAATCACTCCAACCCAGGAGGCAAAGGTTGCAGTTAGCGGAGATCATGCCAACTACACTCCAGCCTGGGCATCAGAGTGAGACTCCATCTCAAAAAACTGAATCTGCTAGAGGATGCCAGAAACAGCTGAGGGTAAGAGAGCTGGCAGGAGTTGGGAAGCTGAGCAGGACAGGGACAGTCACAGCCTACAGTGCTGCAGAGGCCAGGAGTCTGAGCAGTTTTTTTGCCCTGGGCTCTGAAGACAGGGCTAGGACCAGTGGAGGGCAGGGACCAGGGCAAGTTTAACTGTTATCTGAGGGACAGAGTCGCTCCTGCAGGAACAGGCAGCCAGGGGTGATGCAGGGAACCCAGGTTTTGGGGCAGTGGGGAAGCCAGGCCCACCAAGGGGTTGCTGCAGAGAGAAGCACTTGAGAGGATAGATCTGGGGCCTTCCACCACCAGGACGGCCTGGCTTTCTCAGGGATACTCACACGGGCAGATGCCCCACCTGACCTGATCCCTTGCACATACATGCCAGATCCATGTGGATGTATGCACATACACGCTTCACAGTGCAGGCATGTCCACTGCCAGCCAGACTGGGGCCCTACAAACAGGCGCGCAACCCAGAGACACAACCTCTGCTGCATTGTCCTGCATGCTGACACCCAGACAGACAGGTGTCCATGGGCATATGCTGGGCCTGACGGGAGATGTGTGTGTACATGGGCCATGCACACATCATGGGCAGGAGGTTGCGCATCGTGCCTTGACATGGTTGTACATGAGCTCCGGACCATCAGAGCCTCAGAGGCCAGGATGTAGCCAGGTCTGCCTGTGCACACACATGCTTGGATGCATGAATACATGAATACACAGGAAGATACAGGCCGGGCCACACACACACACACTCAGGCGCCTGCACGAGTAATCATGTGCACATGACCTCAGGTGCCTGCATGAGTACTCGCGCACACCTCAGGTGCCTGCATATTTGCCTGTGTTTTTGGGTGTGTGCACATCATCCCACAAGCATGATCACACGCATACCTACGTGGACACGTCTGCTCAGTTGCTCACCCCATGCCCACCCTGTCTTTCCTCTGCAGGGGGCGAGTACTTCAGTGATGAGCAGATGCGTTTCCGGGCCCCCCTGCTATACGAGCAGTACATCGGACAGTACCTCACCCAGGAGGAGCTCAGTGCCCGCACCCCAACCCACCAGCCCCCTAAGCCCGGGTCCCCCGGGAGACCTGCCTGCCCACTCTCCAACTTGCTGCTTCAGTCCTATGAGGAGCGGGAGCTTCAGCAGCGTCTGCTCCAACAGCAGGAGGAGGAGGAGGCCTGCTTGGAGGAAGAAGAAGAGGAGGAGGAGGACAGTGATGGGGAAGGTGAGGGCCAGTAGCAGGGAGACCCCAGATTCCAGACACCCCAGCCCCAGGCTTGTCTGTCTCCACCTCATGGCAGCAGGCTGGGCCCCCAACCTGCAAAAGCCGACATTGTGTCCCTCCCCTGCCTGGCCTGACTCTCCCTGTGTGCCATTCCAACCGCTGCAACATCCCCATCCCCCACTGCAAGACACCAAATGACCCCTCGCCTCCAGGTCTGCTCAGGCTGTTCCCTCTGCCAGGAATGCCTCTCCTCCCACCCTTCAGGTCTCAGATCCTGACCTGAGGATACGGTCACTGTATGGTCATGTGTTTTATGTGTGTCCCTGGAGGACAGGGACCCGGGCCATCTCTGTCACTGCTGTGTTCCCACAGCCACCCAGCACAAGGCTGGCGCAGGAGCAGGAGCTCTCTGTGGACTCTGTTCAGTGCCTGCCCGAGTGCACCCGCATTCACACCCCCTCTGCTCTCCCTCTGCAGACCAGAGGTCAGGCAAGGACTCGGAGGCCTGGGTCCCCGACTCGGAGGAGAGGCTGATCCTGCGAGAGGAGTTCACCAGCCGCATGCACCAGCGCTTCCTAGATGGCAAGGATGGGGACTTTGACTACAGGTGCTCCTGTGCCCCCACCTTCCCATCCCCTATCCCAGCATCCCACGGCCTTTCGCCACATGCAGAACCCTTAACCAAACTGTGGGGGCCTCCCTTCGTGGAACTAGAAGGCCCCAAAACAGTTCCAGGATGTGTGGTTGAACAGCCAAAGGAAGAGACGGGGTGACCTTGGACTAGCCTGGTCTATCTCAGACCCTCAGTCTCCTCACCTCTAAGGCAGGGGGTGGGCAGGGATGACATATAGCTCAGTATCAATGAAACGCTGAAACACTTCCCTCCTGACAAGTGGCAGAGGCTACTACCCCAAGTCTACCTAGGAAGCCCAGCCTCTTCCGTTTGACCTTGGACCTCCTCGTGCTGCAGGAAGTAACCCCTGGCAGGGTTCATGCCCGGCATGGAGGGGCCTGTGCTGGCAGCCCCCAGTTACAGTTGTTCATTTCTCCAGTAGCACCCCAGGGCTGAGACATGTGAGCCACCTGCTTTGGAAAAGGACCCAGAAGAGTGATGTGTCAGTCAAAGATTGGTTTTGTCATTTAAGGTAGTTTTGCCTTGTGGTCCCCAACACTGGGCCCAGCAGCAGAGCACCCTCCTTGGTTTCACATCCAGCCCTGATGACATGTGAAATGTGTGACCACACGTAGGCGGACCCTACGTCCGTCCTGAGGTGGGCTCATCAGGAAAGTGGGAATTGTGATTGCCACTGCCATGAGGCCCAGCCATGGTCACCGGAGCCGCCTCCCATTCTGGGATCCCCAGCTCTTGAATGGAATCTGGCTGCTCCACTTCCAGCCAGGCAGGCCTGCTCAGAGCCCCAGTTCCTGCATGCAAAGTGGTGAGCAGAGGGCCTGGACCATGGGAACCCTCAGTCAGCAAGCATCACTGCTGTTCCCCAGCCAGGGGCCCAGGAGGAAATTGGGGGTGGCAGGGACCACAGTGTATCGCCTCGGGAGGGCAGCAGTGGTTCCGACACGTCCCCCATCTGTGCATTCAGTCGGCATGTGCTGAGCGTCTGTGATGTCCACAGGCTCTGGGGATAAGACGGGAACCAAAACCAGTGAAAGGCTTCCCTGCCTGGAAAGGGGTCCCACTCTAGTGAGGAAGATCTAGAATCTTCTAGCACTTCATAGTGATTGGGCCATGAGGAAAAGTGAAGCAACAGGCGGGGAGTGACAGGGTGGCTAGGGAAGGCCTCTCTAAGTGGGTAACAGCAAAGGCCTGCAGGAAGTGGGGGGAGGAGTATTCCTGGCAGAGGCCACCGTAGGTGCCAGAGCCCCCCGCAGGTGCCAGAGCCCCCCACAGCATCGAGGGGCAGAAGGGGCTGGAGCGGTCACAAGGGGGTAGGAGATCTCTGCGTGGCCAGATCAAGCTAGGCTTGGCGACCCAAGTGAGTGCTACTGGGTTTACTTGCTGCCTTAGGGCATGGGCAGCTGTCCTGCCTGTGGTCAGCTCTGGCTGATCCCCAGCCTTTGTCCACTGGAGGGCAGTAGCAAGCCCCCAGTGATGATGTCAAAATGTCAAAATGCCATGGGGGCAAAATCACCCCCAGGTGGTTCTCTGTTGAGAGCCACTGCCTGCTTGAGAATGTAAGCCCGTGTGTCGCCACATTTTACAGCTTTTTAAGAAAAACTAGAGCTTTGGGGTTTTTTTTAGACAGGGTCTCCTTTGTCACCCAGGCTGGAATGTGGTGGTTTGATCATGGCTCACCGCAGCCTTGACCTCCTGGCCTGAAGTGAGCCTCCTGCCTCAGCCAACTGAGTAAGCTGGGACTACAGGTGCTTGCCACCACGCCTGGCTACTTTTTCAGTTTTTTTGTAGAGTCAGGGTCTCCCTATGTTGCCCAGGGCTCCAACTGCTGGGCTCAAGCCATCTTCCTGCCTTGTCCTCCTGTAGTGCTGGGATTGCAGGCATGAGCCACCATGCCCAGCCCAGAGTTTTTGTGCAGACTCTGATTTGGAAAATGTTTCCTTGAGTTTTAAACCCTGAGAATTATAAACACCATCCCCCTTGGGAAGGTCAGCTCTGACGGCTGCCAGCACATGGCCTTTGACATCAGGGTGCCCCAGGCCTTTGACCTGGGCATCCTAGGGTCCCAGAAAGACCCAGTCCTTGACAGCCTCCTCCCCCTGCAGCACAGTAGACGACAACCCTGACTTTGACAACCTGGACATCGTGGCACGGGATGAGGAGGAGAGGTACTTCGATGAGGAAGAACCTGAGGACGCGCCCAGCCCAGAGCTGGATGGGGACTGATGGCTGCCACCCTTCCCACCGCCTGCCCTATCCCGGACCCCAGCAAGGCAGCTGATTCCAGGCCGGCTCAGTGACCCTTTCTCTAGGGGGACACCAGGGCAGCGCCCCACAACCCACGCACACCACCATCTCACTGGGTCTAGTCTCATCTCAGACAACCCCCACGCTTTCTGTTTCTGGAGTTCCCTATCTTTCTCCTGTCTCCCACCCTGTCTCCTGCCTCTGTCTTTCTTGGTGTCTGTCTGGCCTTCTTTCTGTCTCTCTCCCTACCCCCGCTCCCTCTTTCCAGTGCTCTGGCTGGCTGTCTCTCCCTTTCTCCCCCTCTCTCTCTGCCTTAGGCTCTGTCTCCACCGCAGGGCCCAAGGTGAAAGTCCTCCCCTTGCCGGAGGCCAGCTGGCAGGGCCTTTCGTGGCTGGAAGTGGCCAGTTTGGTTCCGGTGCTGACCCCTGGGCCCCAGCGCGGCTGCCTCCCATGCTGTCTGTCTCCCCCTCTCTGTTTATGTCTGCCTTGTGTCTCACACTCAGAGCCTCCTTGCTTCTGTTAGGTTCCCATGTCTCCTGCCTCACTCTGGGCCTCTTCTTCTTTCTACTTGTACATTTCCACCTCTCTAGGCCTCTGCTGTCACTGTCCCTCTCTATCTGTCTCTCAGCCTTTATCTCTGGGTTTTGATGCTCCAGGCTCTGGGCCCCTTCTTCCCCCTTCCCTCAAACCTGGCTGCTATAGGCAGCCCTAACCACTGAGTAATGCAGCCCCAGGGGAGGGAGGAGACCCCAGGCAGGGAGGCTAGGGGCAGCTCTCTTCTCTCCCCAGGACCCAGGCTGGGAATCACAGGGCCTGCCAGCTTGAGTGTAGAGGGAGAGGGACTCTACCCCTCTCAGCCCCACCAGCCCCCCTCTGCCCAACCACAATTTTCCCTTCATCCGCCTTCCTCTCCCTCTGCTGTTTACACTCCCCAAATGCGCACAGGCTGTTATCATGGGTCCTGAGTCATCCCACACACAGCCTGCCCCAGCGTCCCTGCCCCCAGCTGGCCGCAGGGCCCGCCCCATGGAGCCCCCTGCCGCCCTGGGCTAATGGGAGCCAGATGGCCGCCTGGTGACTCAGCCACCGTGCCTGTGGGAACCCAGGCGTCCCGCCTTCCCATGCCCCCACACCCAGCTCCTGCTCCCCCAGCAGACACACATACAGAAGGGCCTGGCCACTGTTGAGGGGGCGCACAGGCCAAGGGTCAGCAAGATGGGGCCTAGGGACTCCTCATGCCTCTGAGATGGAATGGTGGTATCCTGCCGTGGCTGAGCCTGAAGGACCCTCAGAACTGCCTCCTGGAGCCCACGGTTCCTGACCTCCGAGCCTCAGCTATGTCCTCTGGGTCAACCAGAATTAGAGCCAGACAGGGAAAGTGAGAGCTGGACGGAGGCAGACAAGATGTTCAGAGCAACTATTAAAGAATGAAAGCCTCTGCTACCGAGCACTTCTGTCCTCTGCCAGGCCCGAGCTAAGTGCCTGACACCAGGTTGGATCTTCAGCCCTGTGAACTAGTGAAATGGGTCAAGGGAGGCCCAGAAAGATGTTGCTTCCTCAAGGGCACTCGGCTATCAGAGGCAGAAATGAAACAGGAACCCAGGCCTGGAATCACGAAGGTCCTAGAAACCACCCAGCTGTCTGGCCTGTCAGGTGTCAGGGCCATCCAGAGTGGGACAGCATTGGAGGGACAAGTGTGCACGCAGATGTCCTCAGACAGGAAGGTTTGAGAAGGGTCAGATGGCGGGCAGGCCTAACAAACGTTCCGTGCTAGCCACTGTCCCGCACACAGACGGGATCCGGTCATCTCGATTCAGAGATCAATCCCCGAATCACTGCGTTGTCCCAGCAGTGCTATGCGCTAGGCACTATCAATGTCACTCCTCTATTTCCCAGAGGAGGAAGCGGCAGCTAGACTCCAGGACCTTGGCGAGATGAGAGCTGTGTGTCTCTTACCTGCCTGTATTTGTGCCCCATTTGTAAGAGCAGAGGGCCTGGGCCACGGGAAAGGGGTCAATCCTTGGTGATAGGCACATTTTTGACCAGTGTATCACTTGGTCATTAAATTTGTTTACGATATACTTTGCAATACGTAAATTTGTTGTGTAGGTTTTTAAAAAGCAATGAGAGACACAGAAATTGAGTCAGAATTAGGGTTAGTCAGATGGTCAAGACGTGAGCGTCTAGCTGACAGAGGTGGAGCCGGTCCCAGGGACAAGGATTAGATGGGGAGACAGGAAGAGAGGTGGAGACAGAGTGGGGCAGGGATGGCGGGAGACACACCCCCTGGTCACAGCCTCTGAGACCTGGGGGTGGTGGGCCCCCAGGGCGGGTGCCTCCCATCCCCCTCCCAGTTCTCCTGGGGTCGGGATAGGCGGAAAGGCTGAGTCAGGGAGGGCGGGCCCCGCTGGGAGAGAGCCCCTAGGTGGGCATCCGGCCCCCACCCCCGTGTCTCCTGTCCGTCTGACAGGCCCTGGCCTCCGCTGGCCTGGCCGCCACCCCGCCCCCCACGTCTGACACCTCCATGCGTCCTGCCAAAGTGAGCTGCCTCCCTGCACAGTCCCCCTCCAGCTCCAGTCACTCGGTCCCTCTGTCCCTAGTCCCTTCTCCCTGCTTCTCTGCATTTCTTTCCAGCCTTCTGCCTTCCTCCCTTGCCGCCACTACTCTGTCTTTTCATTCTGTCTCTGCACCTCTGGCTGTCGGTGTCTCCCCGTGACTTTCCGTCTCTCCTCCCTCTCCTCCGTTGTTTTTCCCATGCCTTTCCCTCCCTTCCTCCCTCCCTCCCTCCCTCCCTCTCCTCCCCACCTTTTCCACTCCGTGTCCCCAGCCATTCTCCACCTCATTCTCAGCTCCTGTCACTTCGTTTCCCCGTCCTTTTCTCTGCTGGAGCCTTCCTCTGGGGGGCTCTGTCCTCCCCTCACTTTGCCCTTTCCTTCTCCCTGCTGTGTGTCTTGGCCTGCCCCCCCACGCCCCTTATCTCCTCTGTCTCCCACACTCTGGAAAGCCCAGCTGGGATATCCAGGTCGGAGCCTCACTGGCAGCCCCTGGAAGTCCAGAATGAGGGGTCACTGCCTCTCGCCCACCCAGAAAGGGCGCAGGAGGGGGCAGCAAGATTGTGGGGCCTGTCTGGCCAGAAGGAAATGTCTGTGCTGTGGCCTGGTCACCCCCGCCCCCAGGACCTGCTGGGCTGCTGCCGCCCCCGGGCCGGGGCTGAGGCCGAGTAAACACAGCAAACACAGCCGCCGGCAGCCTGGGATATTTATACCGAGGCTGGGCGTGGGTCCAGTGCCCACCACAGCCCCTGCCCTGCCCTGCTTTGCCTGCTGCCACAGCCAGCTCCGAGCCAGCGTGGCACCAGCCGGCAAGGGGACGCGCCACAGACACAGCCTGCGCTGGGTATAGAGGCCAACAGGCACTGGGCGCTCACGACGCAGGCGGCTTCATGGATGTACCCTGTTCCCCTCCCCTGAAAACACCAGCACACAATGTGGACCCACACTCGCAGCCACTTGGGAACACACATCCTCCCCTGCTGAGAACCTGAGAATGCGAAATGCCCTCAACGGTGATGCAAAACAGACCCACACAACTCCACATACTGCAGTCACCAGCCTGCATGTGGGAACACAGCACGCAGACACCACTTAGCACCTGCTCACAGCACTCACAGCTGGGAACACCAGTCCCTGAGACGAACACACACAGCCCCGAAGTACAGCCCTCCCTCACACACACACACCCAGAACCACAGGAAGCATGCTGGATGCACACCACGTAGACAAGCATGCTCAGAATACCAGCGACACATGCACTGATCACAGTGCAACCCAGGAACAACTCACAACTCACCCACCTCATATGTAAGAAACACACACACGGCCGGGCGCGATGGCTCACGCCTGTGTCTCAGCACTTTGGGAGGCCGAGGTGGGCGAATTATGAGGTCAGGAGTTTGAGACCAGCCCAGTCAACATGGTAAAACCCGATCTCTACTAAAAATACAAAAATTAGCCAGGCGTGGTGGTGGGTGCCTGTAATCACATCTACTCGGGAGGCTGAGGCAGGAGAATCCCTCGAGCCTGGGAGGCAGGGCTTGCAGTGAGCCAAGATTGTGCCATTGCACTCCTGCCTGGGCGACAGAGCAAGACCCCGTCTTACACACACTCTTACACACACACACACTCCCCTCTCCTGGAAAAAACATCACTCACAGATCGATGAACATATGCAGAAAACACCACATTTCAAGTCAAACTTACACTAAAAAATGCACAAATTTACACCCAGAAGAACAGTGAAGATGTTGAGAAAAATATCAGACACACAATATGCCCCAGATAGATGGCCGACTTGGAGAATCAAACAGTGCCAGAGCATAAAACCCACAGAAAATACAACAGCTTGCCCAGCAGAAATACAAAACGCAGACGCACACCCCAGAAATGCAGCGCAGCCACAAACACACGGAGCGAACACGTGCTGGGGACACACACAGACAAGACCATCCATACCAAACAGCACACAGGCCCCCAGAACGCCCATGCCAGATGCAACTCACACCACAAAGCTTGGAATCACACACACACAATAAGGTCCTGAACACACACAAATCCACACTGGAACCTCAAACACTCTGCATATCCAGAGATTGAGGAGGAAGGGGCTTTCTTTCACCCCCCAACCTTCCCACTCCCCCTCGGGGACCCGGGTCCCAGTCCCGTCTTGGGGGCCAGGGGGAGGGGGCAGGAAGGCCTAAGCTGGCCTCCCCCAGCGGCTTCCTGCCCCACGGGGACTGCACAGGAAGCTGGGGCTCCAGCCGGAACCCAGGCTCCCCCCACGACTTCCCTCCGTGGCCCCGGCTGCCTGCAGAGGCAGGGGCGGGGCAGGGGGAGGGAGCGGGGAGCCCCAAACCCCCTGCCCTGCCCCTGCGGTCAGCCACGGGTGGGGGCAGACTTGTCCCGACGGGGCTAAGCCACCCATCGGGCCTGGGTGCCAGGGTGGCAGGGCAGGGCAGGGGCAGTGCGCACGCGGCCAGGGGAAGGTGCTGAGCCCACAGTTTCCCCTCCCCACCCTGTGGGGCTCTGCCAGCTCACCCGGCAGCCTGGGGCAGGTGGGCGGGGTGTGTCACGAGGGCGTGTCGGGCAGGCCGACCACACCGCGAGTGTGCAGCCAGCACTTGTCCTCAGGCCGAGGCACGAGCTGGGGCTGGGCGTGTGAGGGCCGCGTCTGCCACCCTGGGGGTGTGTCTGCTCCGTCTGGGACCCTGGGTGTGACAGTGTGTCTGGGCGTGACGGGGTCGCTGCAGTCTATGGGGCCCTGTGGGACTCCCCAGGCTGGAGTTGTGCGTGTGTGGTGGAGGGTGTGGGATGTCAGACTGAGTGGGTAAGACCGACCTGCTGTCTGTGCGGTTGTGACGTGTCAGACCTCCGTGTGGGGTGTGTCTGGTGGGACTGTGACAGGTCCGACCGTGGACATGCACCCTGGACCTGTTTGTGACTGTGACCCCGTGGGGGAGGAGGTAACTGTTGGGGGATCCATTTCCTGTCCGGGCTCTGATGCCGTGATGCGTGTGCGTGCATGACACTGAATCAGTGTCTGGTGTGCGGTGGTTGCGACCATGACCCTATGGAATATATTTGTATATGACTGTGTTGTGCCAGGTCCCTATTGAAGTCTCTGCTCCTGTTGTGTCCCAGTGAGGCTCCGAGGCTGGGTGGTGTTTATGTGATGGGCTGACACTTTCTCTGTTTGTATCTGTGTATATGTGGGCTGTAGCTGCTGCCAAATGACACAGCCCATGTGTTATGGGCCCTGCAGGAGTCTCTGTGTGTCCACGGTGGCTTTGAGAGGTGAATGTGTAGTGTGGGGCACCGTCCGTGTTTCCCCCCTTGTGAGTGTGTCTGCGTGTGTACACACGCCACATCCTCGCAGGGCTGCAGCGATCACAGCCAAGTCACTGTGTCCTAGTTTGTGACTCTGCCTCTTGGGCCAGGCCTCAGCATCTCTATAGCGATCCATTTGTTGGCATGTCCTTGTATAGTGAACTCCTGCCTCCCCACTCCTCCCTCAGCCCTCTGTGCTTTTGGACCTGAGGCCAGAGGAGTAACCACATTTCTACCCCTACGCTGAGCTGGGAGGGCCTCAGGTCCCTGGCACCCAGACCCAGTGCTACTAACAGCTCTCATGCCCACAGGCAAAGGAACGGCAGCACTCACACTGTCCTCCCTCCCAGGACAATCACTGGGTGTGGGGAAGTGAAACCTGGGAGAAAGAGCAGAAACTGAGAGCCAGGAGAAAGAGGAAGCGGGAAGGAATTAATTCACGAGCAGGACCATAGCAGATGGGAAGAAACAGAGACTGCAGAGGCAGACCCACCCATGGCTGCTGCCGTTTCTTGCCTGGACAGCTGGTCTCTCTGTGCTCACCCTCACCCTGACACTTCTGTCCACTCCCAACCATGAGCCAGACGGCGAACCCTCTGAGCACCTAGGTCAAACCCTGCCATGGCTCCTGTCTTCCTCAAGTACAAGTTCTTTGTTTGCTTGTTTGTTTGTTTTTTGAGATGCTGTCTCACTCTGTTGCCCAGGCTGGGGTGCAGTGGCGCGACCTTGGCTCACTGCAACCTCTGCCTCCCCTGTTCACGCGGTTGTCCTGCCTCAGCCTCCTGGGTAGCTGGGACTACAGGTGTGCACCACAATGCCAGACTAATTTTTTTTTTGTATTTTGCATTTTTATTTATTTATTTGAGATGGAGTCTCGCTCTGTCACCTAGGCTGGAGTGAAGTGGCACGGTCTTGGCTCACTGCAACCTCCACCCCTTGGGTTCAAGTGATTCTCCTGCCTCAGCCTCCTGAGTAGCTGAGATTACAGGCGTGCGCCACCATGGCTAATTTTTGTATTTTTAGTAGAGACTGGGTTTCACCATGTTGGTCAGGCTGGTCTTGAACTCCTGACCTTGTGATCTGCCCGCCTCTGCCTCCCAAAGTGCTGGGATTATAGGCATGAGCCACCATGCCCAGCCTTTTTTTGTATTTTTATTAGAGGCGGGTTTTCACCATGTGGTCCAGGCTGATCTCAAACTCCTGACCTCAAGTGATCCCCCTGCCTCAGCCTCCCAAAGTGCTGGGATTGCAGGTGTGAGCCACCATGCCCAGCCTTTTTTTGTTTGTTTTTGTTTTTGTTTTTTAAGATGCGGTCTTGGCTGGGGCACTGGCTCATGCTTGTAATCTCAGCACTTTGGGAGGCCGAGGAGGAGGGCGGATCACCTGAGGTCAGAAGTTTGAGACCGGCCTGAACAATATGGTGAAACTTCGTCTGTACTAAAAAAAATACAAAATTAGCCAAGCGTGGTGTCGCATGCCTGTAATCCCAGCTACTCGGGAGGCTGAGGCAGGATAATCGTTTGAACCCAAGAGGCAGAGGTTGCAGTGAGCCAGGATCTCGACATTGCACTCCAGCCTGGGCAACAAGAGTGAAACTGTCTGAAAAAAAAAAAAAAGGTGGGGTCTTGCTTTGTCACCCAGGCCTGCATACAGTGGCACAGTCAGGGCTCACTGCAACCTTGACCTCCCAAAAAGTGCTAGGATTACAGGCGTGAGCCACCCTGCCTGGCCTGAACTACCGTCTTTTACTGTCTTCCTCACCATCCCCCGCTAAAGCAGGTTCCTAGTGGGCAGGAACTCCTCCCTTAACCTCTCTGGGCTTGTTTCCTCACCTTTAGAATGGGTGCTATCAGAGTCCCTGCATCTCAGAGTGTTGCTAAGGTGACTGAATGAGTTCATTAATGTAAGGCACTTCAACAGTGCCCAAGGTGCTCAATAAATAGATCTAACTACAGTAGTGTTCTCCACTGGTTCCCTGTGCCCTGATGCGGGGCAAAGGAATAGTGCAGACAGGCAGGAGGAGGCAGAGAGGGACAGAGATGGGGTGGGAGTAGGGGAACGTCAGGGAAGGAGACCCCAGGCAGGCGCCCAATGACACAGAGATCCGCAGTCCTCTCTCCATCTTTAATGGGGCCCCAGGTGGGCTTGGGGCACGGGTGTCCTTAAATACAGCCCCCAAGGGCAAGGCAGCGGGGGCGGGGCGGGGCGGGGCCGGGCCTGCCGGGGTGGGGCGGGGCGGGGCGGGGCCTCAGCTGCATTTGCAGGAGCGCACGATCATGTTGGACAGCTGCTCCACCTTGGGCTTGCGGCCCACGTAGTACACGATGGGCAGCGGCTCCAGCGCCTGCGGCACGCAGCACGGCGCCGCCGAGGCGCCCGGGTTATGCTGGTTGTACAGGGCCAGGACCTGCGGGCGGCGGGCAGGGTCAGGGCTCAGGGCTAGCGGAGGGAAGAAGATGGCCCTCTACTGCCCCATTCCCCCACCTCCTACCGCGCCAGCCTCTCCCCGCATCCCTGTCCCCCTCTTCCCATCTCCAATTCGGTCTCTCTTATCTTCTAACATCCTATCTTATTCTGTCTCTCCCCATCTGTCTGATTTTCTTTTTGTGTTGAGACTGGGTCTCGCTCTGCCATCCAGGCTGGAGTATAGGGGCGGGATCAAGGCTTGCTACAGCCTCAACCTCCTGAGCTTAAGTCATCCTCCCGCCTCAGCCTCCGGAGTAGCTCGAATCACAGGCAAGCGCCACCACTCCTGGCTTTTTTCCTTTTTTTTTTTTTTTTGGTAGAGATGGGATCTCACTCAGCTGCCCGGGCTATTTTCGAACTCCTGGGCCCAAGCGATCCTTCTGCTTCAGTGTCCCAGAGTGCTGGTATTACCAGTGTGAGCCGCCGTGCCCGCCTGATTTTCTTTCTCAGTCTCTACCCTTCCTCGTCGTCGCCTCTTGCCTTGTTGTATGTCTTTGTCTCTCCTTGCTCTAACTCTGTGTTTGTATCTGCCTCTCTCATTTTGTCTCTCCATTTCTCTGCCTTTTTCCTTCCATCTCCCTGTCTTCTCCCCTTTACCCCCACCCCTCTGTTACTTCAGTTCTGTGGGCCTTCATATCTCATCTCCCTCTGCCCCCTGCTCAGAGCCCTTCTCTAGCTTCCTGCCTCTCTCCCCATCTCTTTATCCATTCCCTTTCCCACCCCATCCCTCTTTCTCCCCATCCTGCCAACTCACCTCTCTGACTTGACTTCTCTTTCTCTCTCCTCTTCCTCTGTCCTGGCTCCCCCCAAGCGCACCTCCTAGCCCGGTGGGCCAGACGTACCTTGCTGTACTGTGTGTCCAGGCTCCAAATGTAGGGGCAGGGCCCCAGGCAGAAGTTGGCGTGGTAGCCCTTGGGCTCGTGGATCCACTTCCAGCCGAGGTCCTTGCGGAAGTCAATATACAGCTGCCGCACGCAGCAGTTCTTCTCCGTGGAGCTGCAGGCAGGAGAGACGCGTCAGGGGTAGGGAGGGGCGACCACCACAGGAGCTGTGTGCCCCTCCTCCCCAGGTGTGTGTCACCCTAAGTTGCCCCCCCAGCCCTATCTCCATCTGGGTCTCCCTTGCACCCCATGTTAATAACAACACAAATAGTCATGATAATCACTAACACAGATTAAGCACTTCCTCCAGTCAAGCACTGTGCTAAGAGCGATGTAATAATCTCATGCAATGCTTAAGACAAGCCTGTAAGAAGCCAGATGACCATCCCCCGGGGGGCTAAATAAATCATGGCATGCCCACACCCTGGAACATACAAAATAACACGGCTCCATGTAAACTGATCGGCTCTGTTTGTGCAACAAATGTTTATTGAGCTACTACCGTGTGCTGGGCTGGGATCTACTGGGGGCTGAGGACAAATGAAATAGATAGAAATAGGCTAGGCATGGTGGCTCATGCCTTTAATCCCAGCACTTTGGGAGGATGAGGTGGGAGGATCGCTGGAGTCCAGGAGTTCGAGGTTGCAGTGAACTGGGATCACACCACTGCATGCCAGTCTGGACAACAAAGAGCAACACCCTGTCTCTAAAAAATTGTTTTTCAATTTTTTAAAAAGAGACAGAAATCTCTGCCCTCCAGGGTCATGCTATAAATTGTCATGTCACTCCTCTGCTCTGAACCTGGCTCCACCTCACGGCAAATGCCCAAGTCCTCACCGTGAGCCACAAGGTGCTAGCAAATCTCGCTGATCTCAACTCCCTCTCTCACGCCTACTCCACTCCAGCCACACTGGCATCCTGTCTGTTCCTCAGACAGTCTTATCTCAGGGCTCCTGCATCTGCTGTTCCCTCTCCGTCTTGCTAGTCCCACAGATACCCACTCCAGCTTGTTCCTTCACTTTTTTTTTTCTTTTTTTTTTTTTTCGAGACAGAATCTCATTCTGTCTCCCAGGCTCACTGCAACTCCGCCTCCCAGGTTCAAGCGATTCTCCTGCCTCAGCCTCCCGAGTAGCTGGGATTACAGGCGTGTGCCACCACGCCTGGCTAATTTTTTGTGTGTTTTTAGTAGAGACAGGGTTTCACCATGTTGGCCAGGCTGGTCTCGAACTCCTGACTTCGTGATCCGCCCACCTCGGCCTCCCAAAGTGCTGGGATTACAGACCTGAGCCACCGCATCCGGCCCATTTATTCTTTTTAATTTGCTACTCTTTTTAGAGACACGGTCTCACTATGTTGCTCAGGCTGGTGTCGAACTTGGGCTCATGCGATCTGCACGCCTTGGCCTCCCAAAGTGTTGGGATTACTGGCATGAGCCAACACACCTGGCCCCTTCACTTCATTTAAACCTTAGCTCAAATATCCTTCACTCAAGGACCCTAAACTCCTAAAGCGGTGCCTGGAATGCAGTAGGTACTCAGTAAATATCAGTTACATGACTGAACATCACCTCCTCGGAGATACCATTCTGAGCCATCCTTTCCAAAATATCCAAGTGACTGTTAGTTCCATTTAGTGCAATATGGTATTGCAGTTATGTAAGAAAATATAAAAATGCATGCATTTGAAATGGGGCAAAATCTTAATCTTAATCACCGATGACGCTGGATGAGAGTTTACAGGCGTTCATTATCTTCATTGCTTTTGTATACATTTGAAATTTTCCATAATAAAGCAATTTAAATCAGAATAGGAAAAATAATAGTTCCCAATATCTATTACTCTCTGTCTGCCTTCTTCTGATTTGTTTTACTTCTTAGAACTGTCAAAGAGGCTGGGCGCGGTGGCTCACGCCTATAATCCCAGCACTTTGGGAGGCCAAGGCGGGTGGATCACCTGAGGTCAGGAGATTGAGAACAATATGGCGAAACCCCGTCTCTACTAAAAATACAAAAATTAGCTGGGCGTGGCAGTGCTTGTCTGTAATCCCAGCTACTCAGGAGGCTGAGGCACAAGAATCGCCTGATCCCAAGAAGCAGAGTTTGCAGTGAGCCAAGATCACACCACTGCACTCCACCCAGGGCAACAGGGTGAGACTCTGTCTCGAAAACAAAAGAAAAAAAGAAAAGAAAAGAGAAAATGAAAGAAAAAGTTGACAGTGCTTTTTTTTTTTTTTTTTTTTTTGTGAGACAGAGTCTCGCTCGGTCACCCACGTTGGAGTGCAGTGGCACGATATTGGCTCACTGCAACCTCCACTCATAGATTAGTGGGGCCAGCCAGGTGCGGTGGCTCACACCTGTCATCCTGGCACTTTGGGAGGCTAGGGCAGGCGGACTCGAGGACCCTGTCTCTACTAAAAATTCAAAAATTAGCTGGACGTGGTGGCAGGCACCTGTAATCCCAGCTACTCGGGAGGCTGAGGTAGCAGAATTGCTTGAACCCAACTTCAAGTGGCATCGGATAACCTGGAGGCAAGATAAAGCCTTTCCAAGAGCCACAGAAGCCTGAGAAGGAAGGTCAAGAAACTGAGATCCCTGTGAACTCAGCCTGTACCACCCAGTTTGGTTGGACCTCAGTTTCCTCATCTGTTCAGAGGTAGGTGCTACCAGATCAAATACGGTGTTAACCTGAGGGCCAAGGGACCATCATGGGCAGGCTTGAGGAGGGTCCTGAGTGCCTGAGATCATATGCACATGTGTGTATGTGTGCATGTATTTCTGGGGAAAAGGTTCCTGGTTTTCACTTTCTCACAGGAGGTTCTGAACTCACGAAAGGGGAAGAACTAGTGTCCAGAATCATCTTTTTTTTTTTTTTTTTTTTTTTTGAGATGGAGTTTCACTCCTGTTGCCCAGGCTGGAGTCCAATGGTGTGATCTTGGCTCACTGCAACCTCCGCCTCCTGGGTTCAAGCAATTCTCCTGCCTCAGCCTCTCAAATACCTGGGATTACAGGCATGCGCCACCATGCCCAGCTAATTTTTTGTATTTTTAGTAGAGGACTTCAAGTGATCCACCCAACTCAGCCTCCCAAAGTGCTGGGATTACAGGCATAAGCCACTGTGCCCAGCTCAGAATCATCTTTAATGCCTAGTTCAACCCTAGCTGGCGTTCTGAGGTCCTAGGATTTGAACAGTCTGTGATACTGTTATCCAAGTCAGCAGCTCTCCACATGGGCTCCCAGGACCAGCGGCAGCATCACCTGGGAACTGTGGGAAATGCAGATTCTCAGGCGGCACCCCAGGCCACTGAAATCAGAAACTGTGTGTGGGACTGGGAACAACAGTCTGTGTTGAACAAGCCCTCTAGGTGATCCTCTGACTTATTTTCTCAGGACGCATTCGGGGCCTACCCTGCACTGGGCCTTGGGATACGCACAGCCCTTGCCCTTGCCAAGCCTCTTCCGTCCAGTCGCACAAGACCTAGGCTGGGTGCAGTGACTCATGCCTGTAATCTCAGCACTTTGGGAGGCCAAGACCGGTGAATCGCTTGAGCCCAAGGAGTTTAAGACCAGCCTGGGGAGCATAATGAGCCCTGTCTCTACAAAACTTTTTTAAAATAAAAGTCCCAACAGAGACTGTTGAGTAAAAGATCTACTTAGGGCCCCAGGGGAGGCCCAGAGGCCTCACATTCACCTTGGATGTTGGAGAAGGGGTTAGGAAGGAGGTAGTGTTCGAGCTGCCTTAAGAACAAATTTTCCTTTGAAAGTTTTTTTTTTTTTTTTTGAGATGGAGTCTTGGTCTGTTGCCCAGGCTGGAGTGCAGTGGTGCAATCTTGGCTCACTGCAACCTCCACATCCCAAGTTCAAGCAATTCTCCTGGCTCAGCCTCCCGAGTAGCTGGGATTACAGGCACGCACCACCATGCCCAGCTACTTTTTTTGTATTTTTAGTAGAGACCGGGTTTCACCATGTTGGCCAGGCTGGTCTCGAACTCCTGACCTCATGTGATCCACCTGCCTCAGCCTTCCAAAGTGCTGGGATTACAGGTGTAAGCTACCACACCAGGCTGGAAAGTTTCAAATGTACACAAAAGCAGCTTCAACAATGATCAACTCATGGCCAATTTCCATTGCATCTCTACCCCTATCCACTATCTCTTTTTTTTTTTTTTTTTTGAGACAGGATCTCACTCTGTCACCCAGGCTGGAGTGCAGTGGTGCAATCACAGCTCACTGTAGCCTCCACCTCCTGGGGTTCAAGCCAACCTCCCACATCAGCCTCCTGAGTAGCTGGGACTACAGGTACACACCACCAGGCCCATCATATAGAGAGATATATATATTGTTTTGGGGAGATGGGGTTTCACCATGTTGCCCAGGCTGGTCTCCAACTCTTAGGCTCAAATAATCCTCCTGCCTTGGCCTCCCAAAGTGGTGGGATTATAGCTGTGAGCCGCTGCACCCAGCCGACATTGGTTTATCTCAAAGCACATGCAATCCACCAATGTTGCTTCACCATAAATATTTCAAATGTATCTCTAATTAAGACTACTTTAAAACACAGTCACAATACCATGTAAGAAAATTAACAATTCATTGATATCATCAAATGTCTAGACAGAGTTCATGTTTACCCAACTGTCTCATAAATATCTATTTCTTTAAAAGCCTGTGTAAATAAAGATTCAAGTAAGGTCTACACATTGCAATTGGTTGATATCTCTTTTAGGAATTTTTTTTTTTTTTTTGAGATGGAGTCTCACTCTGTTACCCAGGATGGAGTGAAGTGGTGCAATCTTGGCTCACTGCAACCTCTGATTCCCAGGTTCAAGTGATTCTCCTGCCTCAGTCTCCCAAGTAGCTGAGACTACAGGTGCCTGCCACCATACCTGGCTACTTTTTGTATTTTTATTTTATTTATTTATTGAGATGGAGCCTCACTCTTGTTGCCCAGGCTGGAGTGCAGGGCCTTGATCTCAGCTCACCTCAACCTCTGCCTCCTGTGTTCAAGCGATTTTCCTGCCTCAGCCTTCCTAGTAGCTGAAATTACAGGTCCCCACCACCACGCCCAGCTCATTTTTGTATTTTTAGTAGAGACGAGGTTTCACCACATTGGCCAGACTGGTCTTGAACTCCTCACCTCAGGTGATCTATCCACTTCGGCCTCCCAAAGTGCTGGGATTACAGGTGTGAGCCACCACACCCGGCCTAATTTTTGTATATTTGGTACAGACAGGGTTTCACCATGTTGGCCAGGCTGGTCTCCAACTCCTGACTTCAAGTGATCCACCTGCCTCAGCCTCCCAAAGTGCTGCGATTACGGCCATGAGTCACCATGCCTGGCCTCTCTTAGAACTTTTTTCAAAATCTACAGAATCATCTCTCTCTCTCTTTGTATATATATTCAGGGTCAACTATATATAGACTGACCCTTGGACATCATGGGTCCAATTACACAATTCACCACTGACAGGTGAATTATTCTTCCACCTCTGCCACCCGTGAGATAGCAAGACCAACACCTCTTCTTCCTCATCCTCAGCCTACTCAACATGAAAACCTTTATAAGCCACTTCCACTCAATGAATGGAAAATAGACTTCCTCCTCCTCATGATTTTCTTAAGAACATTTTCTTTTCTCTCTTATTTTATTTAAAAAATACAGGCATAGGCCGGGAGCAGTGGCTCAAGCCTGTAATGCCAGAACTTTGGGAGGCCAAGGCTAATGAATCACCTGGGGAGTTGGAGACCAGCCTGGCCAACATGGTGAAACCCTGTCTCTACTAAAAATACAAAAATTACCTGGGTGTGGTGGCATGCGCCTGAAATCCCAGCTACTTGGGAGACTGAGGCAGGAGAATTGCTTAAACCTGGGAGGCGGAGGTTGCAGTGAGCCGAGATCACTTCACTACACTCCAACCTGAGCAACACAGCTAGACTCTGTCTCAAAAAACAAACAAACAAACAAAAAAAACAAAAAACAAAGAATACGGCCAGGTGCGGTGGCTCACTCTGCAATCCCAGCACTTTGGGAGGCCGAGGAGGGTAGATCACTTGAGGTCAGGAGTTCCAGAGCAGCCTGGCCAACATGGTGAAACCTCACCTCTACTAAAAATACAAAAGTTAGCCAGGCATGGTGGCAGGTGCCTGTAATCCCAGCTACTCAGGAGACTGAGGGAGGAGAATTGAACCCCTGGGAGGTGGAGGTTACAGTGAGCCGAGATTGTGCCATGACACTCCGGCCTGAGTGACAGCAGCAAAACTCCGTCTCAAAAAAAAAAAAAAAAAGGATATAGGACATAATACATAAAATATGCAAAATATGTATTATTCAGCCAGGCGCAGTGGTTCATGCCTGTAATCCTAGCACTTTGGGAGGCTGAGGCAGGCAGATTGCCTGGGCTCAGGAGTTCGAGAACAGCCTGGGCAACACGGTGAAACTCTGTCTCTACTAAAATACAAAAAATTAGCCGGGCATGGCGGTGGTCACCTGTGGTCCCAGCTACTCAGGAGGCTGAAGCAAGAGAATCACTTAAACCCGGGAGGCAGAAGTTGCAGTGAGCCAAGGTGGCGCCACTGCACTCCAGCCTGAATGACAGAGTGAGACTCCATCTCCAAAAAATTTTTTAAAAAGTATTAATCAACTGTTTATGTTATGGATAAAGCAGAATTCCGGTCCACACTAGGCTATTAGTAGTTAAGTTTTTGAGGAGTCGAAAGTTGAATTTTGGCCAGGCGCGATGGCTCACGCCTGTAATCCCAGCACTTTGGGAGGCCGAGGCGGGCGGATCACGAGGTCAGGAGATCGAGACCATCCTGGCTAACACAGTGAAACCCTGTCTCTACTAAAAATACAAAAAATTAGCCGGGCATGGTGGTGCGCGCCTGTAGTCCCAGCTACTCGGAGGCTGAGGCAGGAGAATGGCGTGAACCCAGGAGGCGGAGCTTGCAGTGAGCCAAGATCGCGCCACTGCACTCCAGCCTGGGAGACAAAGCGAGACTCTATCTCAAAAAAAAAAAAAAAAAGTTGAATTTTGGCTGCATGGGGGGTCAGCACTCCAAACCCCTATTGTTCCAGGGTCACTCTGTGTGTGTGTGTGTGTGTGTGTGTGTGTGTGTGTGCGCGCGCGCACGCTTTCCCCTTCTTTGCATTGTATTTGATGAAGAAACTGGGTCAGGTTTCTCGCAGTCTGAGTTTTGCTGACCATTTTCTCTGTTCTTGTCTTTCTAGAAAACTGTTAGGATCTACAGTCCTGATCAGATTCAGGTTTGATTTTGATTGTGTGTGTGTGTATGTGAGACAGGGTCCTGCTCTGTCCTGAAGTGTAGTGGCGTGATCCTGGCTCACTGCAATCACAGCCTCCTGGGCTCAAGCACTCCTGCCTCAGCCTCCCAAGTAGCTAGGACTACAGGCACACACCACCCAGCCCAGCTAGTTTTTTGTATTTCTTGTAGAGAGACGGGGTTTACCATGTTGCACAGGCTGGTCTTGAACTCCTAAGCTCAAGCAATCTGCCTGCCTTGCCCTCCCAAAGTGCTGGGCTTACAGGCATGAGCCACTGCACCCGGCCTTCAGTTTTGATTTTTCGGCAAGACTTCCCAGGCGACGTTGGGTTCCTCCCTACAGAGGCTCACATGGCTGGCTGTCTCCCTTTGTAATGTCAGCTGCTGTTGGCACTCAAGACCTCAATTTGTGGCAGGGTGCAGTGGTTCATGCCTGTAATCGCAGCACTTTGGGAGGCCGAGGTGGGCGGATCACGAGGTCAGGAGTTCGAGACAGCCTGACCAACATGGTGAAACCCAGTCTCTACTGAAAAAAAACAGAAATTAGCCGGCTGTGGTGGCACGTGTCTGTAATCCCAGCTACTCAGGAGGCTGAGGCAGGAGAATCGCTTGAACCTGGGAGGCAGAGGTTGCAGTGAGCCAAGATCACACCACTGCACTCCAGCCTGGGCAACAGAGCAAGACTCCGTCTCAAAAAAGACCTCAATTTGTTCATTCACAGGGTTGCTGGGCTGATGGCGCTAAGATCTGGTGGTGAAGGAGCCTGGAAGCAGGGCTGATTTTCTGGCAGGGAAACAGCAGGTAACAAAGCCCAGAGACACCACCAAAATATTTTAAGCAGGGGAGGAATAAAGTCAGATGATCACTCTAAATTTACAACATACTAACTCTCCATTTCAACTTTCTAGGAATCCAACATTTCAGCTTTCTTTTTTTTTTTTTTTTTGAGACGGAGTCTTGCTCTGTCGCCCAGGCTGGAGTGCAGTGGCCGGATCTCAGCTCACTGCAAGCTCCGCCTCCTGGGTTTATGCCATTCTCCTGCCTCAGCCTCCCGAGTAGCTGGGACTACAGGCGCCCGCCACCTCGCCCGGCTAGTTTTTTGTACTTTTTAGTACAGACGGGGTTTCACCGTGTTAGCCAGGATGGTCTCGATCTCCTGACCTCGTGATCCGCCCGTCTCAGCCTCCCAAAGTGCTGGGATTACAGGCTTGAGCCACCGCGCCCGGCCACATTTCAGCTTTCTTAGATTGCAGTATTAGCATTCCAGCATCTTATGATTCTAACATTCTGACAGCATCTTCAACTCTCTAGGATTCATACTTTTCAACCTTTGAGGATCTTGGCATTCCTGAATTCCAGTATGCCAATATTGCATCCCAACATTCCAAAGTTCCGAGCCATCACTCAAGAGGTTCAAGCTGCCACTTTTTTTTTTTTTTTTTTTTGAGATAGAGTCTTGCACTGTTGCCCAGGCTGGAGTGCAGTGGTGTGATCTCAGTTCACTGCAACGTCCGCCCCCTAGGTTCCAGGGATTCTCCTGCCCCAGCCTGGGTACCTGCAGAGCTACTCAGCTGGGATTACAGGTGCTCGCCACCACACCCGGCTAATTTTTGTATTTTTAATAAAGATGAGGTTTCACCATGTTGACCAGGTTGGTCTTGAACTCCTGACCTCAGGTGATGCACCCACCTCAGCCTCCCAAAGTGCTGGGATTATAGGCGTGAGCCACCGCGCCCAGCCTGCTGCCACTTTCTATTAATAAAATCCCGGCATACTAATATTCTAACATTCCAACATTGAGTTCCAGCATGCTGGGATACCAATATTCTGCTTTCTCCAATTCCAACATTTGTGGATGTGAATGTTTCAAAACAGAATTCTACCGCTGTGAGCCCAATATTCCAGGACTCCAACCTGCCAACACTGGTATCCACAATCGGCCAGCGGTGCAGGAATTCCACATGGGCCATCTTCCCATTCTGAATTCCCAAATTCTAGGATCCCAATATTTCAGCTTCCCTTGAGTCCGACATTCTCCATTTCCATAATTAACACCAAATTCTAGCATTCTAGAACCTCAACCTGCCAACAGTTTAGGGATTCACGATGGTGACCTTCCAACTTTGAATTCCAACAATCTCAGGGTTCAACTTTCTAACATTCTGTGATTCCAGCACTCCAAAAAGAAAGCAAGGCTGGGCATGGGGGCTCACGCCTGTAATCCCAGCACTTCGGGAGGCTGAGGCAGGTGGATCACAAGGTCAGGAGATCAAGACCATCCTGGCTAACATGGTGAAACCCTGTCTCTACTAAAGATACAAAAAATTAGCTGGGCATGGTGGCACATGCCTGTAGTCCTAGCTACTCGGGAGGCTGAGACAGAAGAATCGCTTGAACCCGGGAGGCAAAGGTTGCAGTGAGCCAAGATTGCACCACTGTACTCCAGCCCAGGTGACAGAGCAAGACTCTGTCTCAAATAAAAAAAAAAAAAAAAGCAACCTGATCCCAACATTACAAGACTCCCAGTTCTTTTTTTTTTTTTTTTTTTGGGGGGGGGGTGGTGGGGTTTTTTGTTTTTTGTAGCTGGGATTATAGGCGCCCACCTCCACACCTGGCTAATTTTTGGATTTTTAGTAGAGACGGGTTTCACCATGTTGGCCAGGCTGGTCTCTAACTCCCGACCTCAGGTGATCCACCTGCCTCGGCCTCCCAAAGTGTTGGGATTACAGGCGTGAGCCACCGCACCCAGCACAAGACTCTCGGTTCTTACACCCAGACCTCATCCCCTGAGCCCTCCAAGCTAAAGGAGACAGACGCCCAGCCCAAGCACGGCACCAGCCAGGTGTCCAACCTGGAGCACCTGGTCAGCAGATGGCAGTCATGCCCCCAGCCTGGAAGGTCTCCATCCAAGGATACAAGGCTCACCTGAAGCAGTAGTTGGTGTCCAGGGCTCGGCGGTGCCGGGAGCTTTGCAGATGTTGGGCCCTCTCCAGCGGGGTGGCCATGAGAAGCAGGAAAGGCCGGTTCATGCCATGAATGGTGGCCAGGTCACCTCGGCGGCCGGTAGTGAACCCTGCTTTGGAGTGGGAGTCAGGGGATAGAGGACATACACACACACTCTCAGAGGGATAGATAAGTGGGGCGTGGGGCAGATGGGGACACACACATGCACACACGTCACAGCTGGGCACGGCCAGGGAAGCAAGCCTCACCGTTGATGTCCACTTGCAGTGTGTTATCTTTGCTGTCACAGGAGCAGTGGGCGCTAAGGCGAAAGCCCTCAATTTCCCCTGTAGGAGTGGGGAGAGGGAAGCCAGTCTGAGAGTGCAGCTCACCCAGCCCCTGGAGGAAGAGGAAGGAAGGAGCAAAGCCCAGGGGGTTCCTTCCTGCCTCCCCTACCCACCCCACTCTGCCCGCTCGCTGCAGCTCTTTTCTTTTTTGAGACAAGGTCTTACAGCCTCAACCTCCCAGGCCAAAGCAATCCTCCCATCTCAGCCTCCTGAGTAGCTGGGACCACAGGCGCGTTATCATGCATGGCAAATTTTTTTTTTTTTTTTTGAGATGGAGTCTGGCTGTGTTGCCCAGGCTGGAGTGCAGTGGCGTGATTATCAGCTCACTGCAACCTCCGCCTCCCAGGTTCAAGCGATTCTCCTGCTTCAGCCTCCCAAGTAGCTGGAATAACAAGTGTGCACCACCACGCCTGCCTAATTTTTTGTATTTTTAGTAGAGATGGGGTTTCACCATGTTGGCCAGGCTGGTCTTGAACTCCTGACCTCAGGTGATCCACTGGCCTCAGCCTCCAAAAGTGCTGGGATTACAGGCATGAGCCACTGCACCTAGCCTACACGGCTACTTTTTCAATTTTCTGTAGAGACAGAGGTCTCGCTATGTTGCTCAGGCTGGGCTCAAGCAATCCTCCCGCCTTGGCCTTCCAAAGTGCCAGGATTACAGACATGAGCCACTGCACCCGGCCAGCATCAATCTCTTGAATGAATGAGTGAATGATATTTTCTAAGCTCCCACGATGTGCCGAAGCCTGTGCTGTGTGCTTGGGACTCAGCATTGACCAAGACAGATGAAATCCTTCTAGGCCTTTATCGAACAGCCCAGGACACTCCTCTCGGTGCCCACCTGCTCCCTAATCCCTATTTTTTGTTTCTTAATTCTTTTTTTTTGTTGTTGAGACAGAGTTTTGCTCCTGTTGCCTAGGCTGGAGCACAATGGCGCATCTTGGCTCACTGCAATCTCCGCCTCCTGGGTTCAAGCAATTCTCCTGCCTCAGCGTCCCGAGTAGCTGGGATTACAGGCATGCGCCATCACGCCCAGCTAATGTTGTATTTTTAGTAGAGACAGGGTTTCTCCATGTTGGTCAGGCTGGTCTTGAACTCCCGACCTCAGGTGATCCACTCACCTTGGCCTCTCAAAGTGCTGGGATTACAGGCGTGAACCACTGTGCTTGACCCACTAATCCTTATTTTTTCTTTCTTTTTTTTTTTTTTTTGAGACTGAGTCTTGCTCTGTTGCCCAGGCTGGAGTGCAGTGGTGCGATCTTGGCTCACTGCAAGCTCCGCCTCCCGGGTTCACACCATTCTGCCTCAGCCTCCCGAGTAGCTGGGACTACAGGCGCCCACCACCATGCCCGGCTAACTTTTTCTTTTTTTGGATTTTTAGTAGAGACGGAGCTTCACCTTGTCAGCCAAGATGATTTCGATATCCTGACCTTGTGATCCACCCTCCTTGGCCTCCCAAAGTGCTGGGATTACAGGTGTGAGTCACCGTGCCCCCTAATCCCTATTTTTTCATGTGGCCAAACTACTATTTATCCTGTGAGTCTCCACATAATCACGCTCACCCAGCAAGCCCTCCTAGACTCCCCAGATGGGTCTGGGAGCCTTCTCTGGGCTCCCAACAGCGCTTAGGGCATCCCCCATCCTGCATGCCTCTCTGTCCCAGCCTTGTCCTCTCTGCCCGTGCCTCCCCGTCCCATCCTCAATCATTCTAGGTCATTCCTGCCTGGTGGGGCAAGATCTCTTCGGTGTCCAGAAGTGACTGTGGGCCCCATGAGGGCAGAACTGAGGGCTGTCTTGGTTACCACTATGTCCCCCACACCACCCAGCACAGGGCCAGACACACAGCAGGAACCTGTGGGCAATGATTGAATAAAAGCATAAATGAGAGGGAGGTGAGGGAGAGAGATATGGGCACCATGGCCCCTGCCAGGAACTGGACAGAGACAAACATCTCTGGGACAGATCAAATGAGTTAGGCTCTCTGGCCTCTGGGCCTTTGCACAGACTGTTCCCCTTGCCTGGAACACTTTTTTTTCTTTTTTTTTGAGATGGGATCTCACTCTTTCGTGTAGGCTGGATTGCAGTACTGTGATTATGGCTCACTGCAGCCTCGACCTCCCAGGTGCAGGTGATTCTCCCACCTTAGTCTCCCAAGCAGCTGGGACTATAGGCGCGCACCAGCATGCATGGCTAATTTTTGTATTTTTTTGTAGACACCAGGTTTTGCCATGTTACCCAGGCTGCTCTCAAACTCCTGAACTCCAGCGATCCATCCTCCTTAGTCTTCCAAAGTGCTGGGATTATAGGTGTAAGCCACCGTGCCCAGCCCCAGAATACTCTTACATCTCTCCTTTGCCTGACCATTCTACTCATCCCTTCAACATCAGCTATGGTGCCCCTCCTCCAGGAAGCCCTCCCTGATTCTGGGCTGGGTCAGGTACCTTCTTTGGGCTCCCCATCCCGGTCCCACCCACTCTGGGTCATCACTGCCTTACAGGTCTGTTCCCCAGCTACCCACCCAATGAACTATATGAGCTCTATGAGGGCAAGGATGGGGCTGATTTGGTCATTGCTCTGTCCTTAGCATCACCCATCACAGGGCAGGGCAGAGAGGTGCTCAGGAAACAGATTAGCCAATCACTCGGGTTTCCAGGCCACAGAGGGGAGCCAGGTCTCAGTACTTTCACACCAGTATGGGGCGGAGAGGGATCTTAGGTAAAGTGACCCCAAGACAACACAATGGGGTGCACCCCATTGAGAAACAGGGGTGGGACACACAAGTGATCCTCACCTCCGCGGCTCAACCACTGCCGCACAACTCCGGTGACATCAAAAGACAACCACTCCGGCGAGTCGCTGGGCGCCAGCAGCCGGTTGCTGAGGTATCGCCAGGAATTGTTGCTGTATTTCTAGAGGATAATGAAGTTGGGAGAGAGACAGTGGGTATGTGCTGCCACGCCCCCTCATATACTAACTCAACCCTTCACCCCATCTGCTTCCAGAAAGTTCCCATGCACTACCTTCTCAGACAGCCACGCTGTGTGGTCCTGTGGCACCCATCCTCCCCCACAGCACCCGTGAGAGGAATGGTGGAGAAAACGCCCCGGCTGCGGTCAAGACACCTTCACACAGCTCAGTCGAACGTGTTTTCTTGCCTTCTCCGGCCTGTTTCCTCATTGGTGAAATGCTAAGCCCCACTCAGCGTGGACAGCCCACAATGCTAAAATTCCGCTGCTAACATTCTGGGCCGGGCACAGTGGCTCACGCCTGTAATTCCAGCACTTTGGGAGCCCAAGGCGGTGGATCACTTGAGGTCAGGAGTTCAAGACCAGCCTGGCCAACATGGTGAAACCCCATCTCTACTAAAAATACAAAAATTAGCCAGGCATGGTGGCGTGCGCCTGTAGTCCCCACTATTTGGGAGGCGGAGGCAGGAGAATTGCTTGAGCCCGGAAGATAGAGATTGCAGTGAGCCAAGATCCCGCCACTGCACTCCAGCCTGGGTGGCAGGATGAGACTTCGTCTCAAAATAATATTAATAACTAAATAAATAAATAACAAATACAATAAAATTCTGCTGCAAATATTCTGGGGTTTGCTGAGCATGCAGTTCTGCAAATTTGACACCCTGAATTCTAAGTCAGTAACTTAGAAGTCATTTTGTGATTCAAATGTTTGATGATATCCCAAGATTTCCACATTTAATGAGCCTGAGAAGCTTTAGAAGACTAATGTTCTATAAACCCAAGAGTCTGCCAAGCCGCACCTAGATGCTGGAGGCACCCAACATCTGTGTAGTATAATTTTCTGGGCTGGGCGCAGTGGCTCACGCCTGTAATCCCAGCACTTTGGGAGGCCGAGGCAGGCAGATCACCCGAGGTCAGAAGTTCAAGACCACCCTGACCAATATGGAGAAACCCCGTCTCTACTAAAAATACAGAATTAGCTGGGCGTGGTGGTGCATGCCATTAATCCCAGCTACTCGGGAGGCTGAGGCAGGAGAATCGCTTGAACCCAGGAGGCAGAGGTTGCAGTGAGCTGAGATCATGCCATTGCACTCCAGCCTGGGCAACAGCAGCAAAACTCCATCACAAAAAAAAAAAAAAGAAGAAGAATTTTCTGGGGCTGGATAGACCACTCCAGGGCCTGCAGAATAAAGCTGAATTCCCCAGACTCCAAGAGGCCAAGCTAACATAGGACAAAGTTCTCTCACTATGAAAGTCTGAAATCTACCATCCTATGAGTTTAACATTCCCTCTGATGTGGATTCTAGCTCATAGAAACTGCTAGAGCCTCCAGCCCTTCCAGATGCCCCGGTCCTCTTGGAAGCTCCCTATCTTCTAGAGCTGTCCTAAAGAACTTTCTGGAAATGTTCTTTATCTGCAACATCCAAAATAGTAGCTGCTAACCACATGTGACTATAGAGCACTAGAAATACAACCAGTGAGAATGAGGATTTGTTTTTCATTTTTATTTTTTGAGACAGAGTCTCGCTCTGTTGCCCAGGCTGGAATGCATGGTATGATCTCCGCTCACTGCAGTCTCCACCTCCCAGGGTCAAGCGATTCTCCCGTCTCAGCCTCCTGAGTAGCTGGGATTACAGGTGCCCGCCACCACTCCTGGCTAATTTTTGTATTTTTAGTACAGATGGAGTTTTGCCATGTTGGCCAGGCTGGACTTGAACTCTTGACCTCAAGTGATCCACCCACTTGGCCTCCCAAAGTGCTGGGATTACAGGCATGAGCCACCACACCTGGCCTATATATATATTTTTTGAGACAGGGTCTCGCTCCATCACCCAGGCTGGAGTGCAGTGGTGCAATTACAGTTCACTATAGCCTCGACCTCCTGGGCTCAATCAATCCTCCCACCTCAGACTACTGAGTAGCTGGGACTAGAGGCACGCATCACCGTTAACAGGCTAATTTTAGTATTTTTTGTAGAGACCAAGTTTCAAAATGTTTCCCAGACTGGTCTCAGACTCCTGGGCTCAAGCAATCTGCCTGCCTCGGCTCCCCAAAGTGCTGGGATTAGAGATGTGAGCCACTATGCCTGGCCCTAAATTTTTAATTTAATTTTAAATACTTTAAATTTTAATCAAGTGAAATGTGACTAGCGGCTGTCACATTGGACAGAATGAGTCTAGAGTCCCCAACCTTTTCAGAGATCCCAGCTTTCAAGAATCTGTGTCCTGGCCGGGCGCGGTGGCTCAAGCCTGTAATCCCAGCACTTTGGGAGCCTGAGACGGGTGGATCACGAGGTCAGGAGATCGAGACCATCCTGGCTAACACGGTGAAACCCCGTCTCTACTAAAAAAATACAAAAAACTAGCCGGGTGAGGCGGTGGGCGCCTGTAGTCCCAGCTACTCGGGAGGCTGAGGCAGGAGAATGGTGTGAACCCGGGAGGCGGAGCTTGCAGTGAGCTGAGATCTGGCCACTGCACTCCAGCCTGGGCGATAGAGCGAGACTCTGTCTCAAAAAAAAAAAAAAAAAAAAAAGAATCTGTGTCCTTAAAGAGTCTAACTCCTAAGATTCCAGGCTTCTAAGTGTTTAACGTCCTAGGATGCAAAGAGTCTGAACGTTTAAAAGCGCTCTAGATTCCTGGTGCGGAGGCTCACGCCTGTAATCCTAGCACTCTGGGAGCCTCAGGTAGGAGAATCACTTGAGGGCAGGAGTTCGAGACAAGCCTGGCCAACATGATAAAACTTTGTCTCTACTAACAATACCAAAATTAGCCCAGTGTGTTGGTACATGCCTGTAATCCCAGCTACTCAAGTGGCTGAGGCAGGACAATCACTTGAAGCCAGGAGGCGGAGGCTGCAGTGAGCCAAGATCAAGTCATTGTACTCCAGCCTGGGCGACAGAGCAAGACTCCATCTCAAAAAAAAAAAAAAAAAAGGCAAGGCACAGTGGCTCACGCCTGTAATCTGAGCACTTTGGGAGACCAAGGCAGGTGGATCACGAGGTCAGGAGTTCAAGACCATCCTGGCCAACATGGTAAAACCCCGTCTCTACTAAAAATACAAAAATTAGCTGGGTATGGTGGTGCACGCCTGTAATCCCAGCTGCTTGGGAGGCTGAGGCAGGAGAATCACTTGAACCTAGGAGGCGGAGATTGCAGTGAGCTGAGGTCGTACCACTGCACTCCAGCTTGGCAACAGAGCGAGACTCTGTCTCAAAAAAGAAAAAAAAAAAAAAAAAGAGTCCTAAGACTGTATGGTTTGTATTCCTCTATCCTTCAGGGACCATCTAGGTGGACCTTGTAGCCAGCCCACCCACAGCCGCCCCGCTGGTCACAGCTCACCCTCTCCAGCCCATGCCCTGACCTTCCTTCTGGCTCATGTCCTCACCTGGTACAGCTCCACATGCTGCTCCACTTTTAACTTGAGCCTCAGCAGACGCAGCTCTGCCCGGGAGAGCAACACAGGTTCAGGTACCGCTTCTCGGAGCTCTGATGTGTTGAAGAACATATATATGCTGTGTGTGCTCTGCTTGAACTTGTCATAGATTTCTAGCAGGGAGAAATGAAGGAAGGTGATCAGGGGTTTGGCAGAGGTGAGGGGAGCTGGTGCTCCCAAGTCTAGGAGTTTTGGAGCTGACAACTCTGGGGTGGAGTCAGTCTCTGATACCTTTTATTTATTTATTTATTTATTTATTTATTTATTTATTTATTTATTTATTTTGAGACGGAGTCTGGCTCTGTCGCCCGGGCTGGAGTGCAGTGGCCGGATCTCAGCTCACTGCAAGCTCCGTCCCCCGGGTTTACGCCATTCTCCTGCCTCAGCCTCCCGAGTAGCTGGGACTACAGGCGCCCGCCGCCTCGCCCGGCTAGTTTTTTGTATTTTTTAGTAGAGACGGGGTTTCACCGTGTTCGCCAGGATGGTCTCGATCTCCTGACCTCGTGATCCGCCCGTCTCGGCCTCCCAAAGTGCTGGGATTACAGGCTTGAGCCACCGCGCCCGGCCTATTTATTTATTTATTTATTCTTTATTTTATTTTTTTTTTGAGATGGAGTCTCGCTCTGTCACCCAGGCTTGGAGTGCAGTGGTGCGATCTCTGCTCATTGCAACCTCTGCCTCTCCGGTTCAAGCAATTCTCCTGCCTCAGCCTCCCAAGCAGCTGGGACTACAGGCGCCCGCCACCACGCCCAGCTAATTTTTGTATTTTTAGTAGAGATGGGATTTCACCCTGTTGGCCAAGATGGTCTCGATCTCCTGACCTGGTGATCCACCTGCCTTGGCCTCCCAAAGTGCTGGGATTACAGGCGTGAGCCACCGCACCCAGCCCTGACTGTGATACTTTTTAGCTGTGTGACCTTGAGTAAGTGGTTTCTCCCCCTGGGGGTTTGTTTCCTCCTCTGTAAAATGGGTCCTAACCATACTCCTCTCTCATGTAGCATCATCTGTCAAGTCGACTAAGGCTGGCACTAAGGGGAACCACTCTGTTTGCTCTGGCCTTCCTTGCCCCAAATGCAAGAGCCCCTAAAATGCAGAGTAAGGATCAAGGGCACAGGCTTTGGACTCAGATAGTGCCTCTGCTCCCTCTCGGCTGTCTGACCATGGGCAGTTAACACCCTCTTTCTGAAGTCAGTTTCCTGTTATTCTTTGAAAACCAGCAATAACATTAAGCTCCCTGCACGCCCACCCAGACTCTGTGTAACCTTGGGCAAATGAATTCCTCTCTGAGCCAGGTGCTCATCTGTAAGGCAAGACAGAGCGACTCTAGAACCCATTCCAGGATTATAGTGGGAAATTAGATGACCCAGGTCAAGCCATGTGGCACCAATTCTGTATACACTGGTCACTCAATCATGTATACATTTAAGAGCACTGGCTGGGCACGGAGGCTCACACCTGTAATCCCAGCACTTTGGGAAGCCGAGGTGGATGGATTACCTGAGGTCGGGAGTTCGAGACCAGCCTGGCCAATATGATGAAGCCCTATTTCTACTAAAAATACAAAAATTAGCCAGGCATGGTGGCGGGCACCTGTAATCCCAGCTACTTGGGAGGTTGAGGCATGAGAATCACTTGAACCTGAGAGGCAGAGGTTATAGTGTGCCGAGATTGAGTCACTGTACTCCAGCCTGGGTGACAGAGTAAGACTCTGTCTCAAAAAAAAAAGCAACAACAATTAAAAAAAACCCACAAACAGCGCTATTTACCAGATGCTATTTAAAGCACTTTACAAAGATGAAGACATTTAACCTCACAACCTTATACTATTATTATACCCATTTAATAGATGGAGAAACTGAGGCACCAAGATTAAGTAATTTGCCCCAAGGTCACATAGCTGCAGACTGGGATTCAAACTCAAGCTGTCTAGTTCCAGAGACTGTGCTTTTTTTTCCCACCCCCCCACCAAGAGACAGGGTCTCACTCTGTCCCCCAAACTGAAGTGCAGTAGCACAACCATGGCTCACTGCAGGCTGGAACTCCCAGGCTCAAGGGATCCTCCCACCTCAGTCTCCCAATATGTTGAGATCACAGGCATGAGCCACCGCACCCACCCAGCTAGAGACTGTGCTCTTATCCCCTAAGTGATTGTTCTACTTCTTTTTATTATTCGTTTTCCACCCTTAACTCCCTTCCCCAGCTGGTTAGGGAAAGTGAAGTTCATTCTGGGTAGGAACGGCTGTAGTGGGGACAAAAGGAATTAAGGTGTTTTCTTTTCTTTTCTTTTTTGAGACGGAGTCTCTGTCGCCCAGGCTGGAGTGCAGTGGCACAATCTCTGCTCACGGCAACCTCCGCTTCCCAGGTTCAAGTGATTCTCCTGTCTCAGACTCCCAAGTAGCTGGGATTACAGGCGCCGCCCGCCACCCCGCCCAGCTAATCTTTGTATTTTTAGTAGAGACGGGGTTTCCCCATGTTGGCCAGGCTGGTCTCGAACTCCTGACCTCAGGTGATCCACCCGCCTTGGCCTCTCAAAGTGCTGGGATTACAGGCGTGAGCCACGGCGCCCAGCCAAGTTATTTTCTAGTTTAGGAAAAGTTTGGGGTTGGGGATGAGGGAATAGACCATGAACTCCTGGATCAACTGGGGCAACTGCTTCTAGCCTCCTATAGTGGGGGTGTGAAAAGAGACTGGTGAGAAAGGCAGAGGAAACCGCTTCCTAGGGCGCCCTTAGATCCTCCTCCTCTTCCCCAGTCTCCCTCCCCACCCAGCCCCAATAAGCCCTATTCTTGGCCCGGAGGTTACTCAGCAAACCCCAAAGGAAAGGCAGAGCCTTGGCTGGGGAAGACAGATAGGGAGGAAGAGAAAGAGGAGGGAAAGGAAAGGTTGGAGGGTGCTGCGGAGAGGGAGAGGCGGTCAGATGCTAGAGACAGAGAGGACCGTGGAGGAGAAAAATAGAAAGGGAGAGAAAATAGTCGCAGAGACAAAAACCAGGAGACCCATGCGTGGACAGAGAGACTAACGGAGACGAAAAGAAAGAGGCAGATGGGGACACACGTGCGAGAAGAGACACATGTGCATTTGTTGGGGAGAAGAGGATTGGAGGTGCCAGTGTTAAAGGAGCCTCTACAACGAAGGTGAAGCACGGAAGATAAGGCAAGGCTGAGACTTGGGTGCAGTGTGCGCGTCATTGGGCTGGAGCCGTAAACTGGCGCAAGAATGGGCCGGCGACCCGCAAGCCCACACCGCCCAGAAGTCAGTGAAACCTAAGGGATCTTCCCCAAAGCTCTGAACCACGCAGGACGCCTGGGTCCTCGCATGGATGGACGGGGCCGGCTCAGTGGGAGCCCCGCCCGTAGCTGGGGTGAGGAGGGCGGGAGGCGCCGCAGCAAGGAGGGCGGGGACCAGACCTGCCCCGTCTCGCCCCGGGCTCCGCGCGCGATCCCCGCCCCCGCCGGGGGCATGGGAAGGAAAGGGAAGGGAGGAGAGCCAGGCGGCCGGACGCTGGGGTTTCCCCAGCCACCTCGAGAGGAACTGGGGCTTTGGGGTCCAGACTGCCAGCATTTAGCGCAGCGGGGTCCTCCTGCCCCTTGGTGGAAGCGCAGGCTCCTCCCCCCGCGCGTGGCACCCACGTGGGGCTTTCTCACTCCTCCCAGCTTGGTTTTCTCACCTCGGTCTTGTAGAGTCACTCCCCACCCAGCACTTCCCCTGCGGCTGGACTCCGCTCAGCCCATTCCCCTGCATCCTGCGGCGAGTGGCGGGACGGGCGGGGGGTGCTCAGTGCTCGCGGCGTGGATGGCGCTGGGTATCTCTCCTCCGCCCCGCTCACACCACCTTTCCCACGCTTGTCTCCCCTCTCGGTAAAGCTCTTCCCATGACCCAGGATTCTAGGTCTTCTGGAAGCTCAATTCCTCCTCTGGGCTCCCCACTCTGTCCCTCACATCCCCGTGTGAAACACCGAGGACACCTCTGCATCCCAGGCACACTCCTGGGTCTCCGCTCCTCTCCCGCTTGCCTCCTCCTTCCAATAACCTCCCGTCCCTTTCTCCCCACATTTATCACACCCACCTCTGTTTCTCTTTCTATGACTCTCCCCCACCCCCGCATCCCGCGTGTTCCTCGCAGCCTCTGGAAGTGGGTCCGCTCTCACTTTCCTCGCACCCCCTAGGGTTGCCTTCATCCAGCTTTTCTGTCCTTGAATCTTTCCACCTCAGGACCCCCAAGCTCTGGGTCAACTTGCCCCAGTGCCTCTCCTTTCCCAAATGCTGAGGTCTTCGCTTCTCCCACACCGGGCTCCCCTCTCCCCCCTCTCCTACCCCACGACCCCCTCCCCAATTCAACGCGTCCTGGAGGAGGGAGCCTTCTACCGTCCCCCTATTGCTTCTATCCCTCTAGGGCACTACCCCCACGACCCCGCATGTTTCTGTCGCCCTCTAGAAGCGGTCCACTTCGCTATCTCCTCCTCTCCAAGACCAGATACCTGGGGGGTAGGGGACTCAGTGCCATCCTCTTTCGGACACCCCCCTCCCACCATCCCACGTTCCCTTTGCCCCGGGGGGTCCTCTTCCTCCAGCCAGTTTCCTCTGCCAGTCACTTCCTACCCGTGGCCCCGGCACTCCGGCGCCCCCTGGGGGCCCCCCTCCCGGCTCCCCTGCCCCTCCGAGCTCACCGTTGTGGGTTTCCACCATTAGCACGCGGGTGACCTCCTTGGCGTAGTAGTCGGCCTCCGGTTCGGGCTCCGGCTCCGCACTCTCCCCGGCCACCCGGTCGCGGGTGCTGTTGTACAGGGCGAGCACGGCCTCGGGCAGCGGGCCGGGCGGCACCTCCCCCTGGCTCGGGGGGCTGGCGAGCCGCAGCTTGGACAGGATCTGGCCGCGGATGGCCTCGATGCGCTTCCGCTTCACCAGCTCCATGTCGATAGTCTTGCAGGTGGATAGTCCCGCGGCCGGCCGGCCAGGCGTCAGCACCAGTAGCCACAGCAGCGGTAGCAGCAGCGGCAGCAGCCGCAGCCCGGAGGGCGGCATGGGGGAGGCGGCGCCCCCCGGCACTGCCGAGAGCGCGAACAGGGCTAGTGTGGTGGGGAGGCCCCGCCCCTGCAGGGGCTGGGGGTCTCCCGGGAAAAGGTAGGAGGGCCTCGAGGGAAAGTTGAGGTCCTCAGGGAGAAGGGCGCAGTGGTGGAGGGGAGGCTTGGACCGGGGGTGTCTCAGTATCCCACGGAAATAACCTAGATGGGCGAGATCTGGTACCAGAAGGTGGGTGGTCTTGAATAGGGGATCTGTGGCAGGTCGGAGAGAGATCCGTCTCCTGGAGGAGAAAAGGTCTAGGATGCGCGGGGGCTCAGGAGACAGGCCGGGGATGAAGGCGGCGTGCAGGGGGTGCGCCCGAGGTCTGGGGAAAAGTATTTGCGGGAGGCCGGGTCGGCGACTCCCGAGGGCTGGTCCGGAATGGGGGCGCCTGAGGGACGCCGTGTAGGGGGCAGGGAGGGAGCAAGCGTCCCTGGCGGCAAAGGGAGGCGGTCTGGGGTCCCCAAGTCCTGCCTCCTCGCGGGGCAGCGTCCGCGCCAAGAGGTCCCCGCGCCTCCGGCTCCCAGCGGCAACGGAAAAGTCTCAAAAGTTTTTTTCCTCTTCTCCCGACCAGCTCGTCCCTCCTCCCGCTCCTCCTCCCCCTCCTCCCCGCAGTGGCGGGGGCGGCGGCGGCTCGTCTCAGACTCTGGGGCCTCAGGCTGCTCCTCGGCGACTCCTTCCTCCGCTCCGGGCCGAGGCCGGCCCCGCGGGCGGCTCAGAGCCGGGGGGGTGCCCCGGACGGGGCGTCCCCCCTGCCCCCGGCCGGGGCCCTCGCTGTCTGGCTGATCCGCGGAGGGAGGTGGGAGGGAGATGGCCCAGGGCGCGAAGGGCGGCGGCGGCGGGGACCGGCTGGGTCGGCGGGGGGTTTTGAAGCCGCCCCGGCCCCACCCAGGAAGCGCACGGGGCGGGAGCGCGGGCGGCCCCCAGGGGGAGGGCATGGGGGGGGCTGGGCCACAGTCCTCATCTCGCGTGGGCGGGCTCTGAGGGGGGTCCCTTCAGCCCTGGGGGAAAGGGGCGGGCACCCCGGCTCCGCCCCGCAAACAAGGTGCTGCCTCCTGGCGGCCAAGAGCCACCAAAGCAGGTGATCCAGATGCGCTGTGGCTTTGCGGGCGGTGTGGGTCACCAGAGAAAGAGGACCAGGCGAAGGCTTAATCCGCGGGATGAGACACAGGGGAGCCGACCAGAGGAGGGGGACGCAGAACGGGAGGACAGTGTGAGGCTGGGACACAGGGTAGGGGAAGAGGGTCTGTCAAGATGGGGGCCTCCGGAGGGTGTCAGTGGGAGGAGGGGTCAACAGGACACCTGAGGGATGGAAGGGTCAGGAGGCAGACACCTGTAAGAACTGCTCTCCTTTACTGAGCACCTCCCATGTGGCTAAGCAGCCTCTTGTCATCCAACATCCTGCGACCCCATACATTTACTCTCCCCAATTTACAGATAGGGAAACTGGGCCCAGAGGGACCCAGAGGTCCTAGCAAGGACAGGAGTCCTTAGCTGGGGTCCAGCTCTGATGGTCTCCAGAGTCCGTGCTCCTGACCACTGTGCCTCACTGGGTGTCCAGGGTGTGGATGGTGGTGGCATTGGAGACAGGGTCCCTCAGCACTCAACGCCATAGCGGTCGAAGTTGCGGAGCAGCAGGCTGATCTCCAGGTGCACGGTGCCACCAGCAGCTGTGTGCAGGCGATAGCGGTCGGCCCCACTGTAGATGGTGTCCCCATGCAGCAGCTGTGGCCCACCACCCACGAAAGCCCGTGCCAGCTGCTCTCGCCAACTGCCCAGGGGCCGCCAGGTGGGGCAGGCCAGCTGGTGTGTGCCCGGGCTGCTGGGCACATGGCAAAATCCATAGCCTGCAAGCTGGCAGCGGCCAAAGCTGTCCTGGGACCACACCTGGAAATGGAGCCGGGGCCAGCCTGCAGGAAAGCAGGGAGAGGGGAAAGGAGGGATGGGTGGGGACCAGACTCCTGCTCCTGATTCCCCCCTCCCTGATACTCACCGGAGACCCCAGGCCCAGTCCTTTCCTTTCTGGGTTTCTGTCCCAGGGTTTCCAACCCAGCCTCCTTTCTAGACTCCCATCTTCTCATCTATCCCCACACAACTGCCAGACATCTTTCCAAATCCTTGTTACTCCCCTGCTAAGGATCCTTCCATAGCTCCCCAGTGCCCTCAGTATAAAGTCCAACCTCTTCAACATTCAAGGCCCTTCTAATCAGACCTCTGCTGAATTTCCTTTCTGTGTTATCCTCCTCCATGACCCCATGTCAGGGCAGCCCATTGCTCCTCCAGTCCCCAGGTAACCATCGTGGGTCTTGTCAGGGTCACCTCCTGCCTTCCCTCCTCATGTCCCTGCCCTGCTCTCTTTGGGCCCAGGGCCTTCTTTCTTGCCCCTCTCTAATCCACCTTCCACCTGGCATCTGGAAGCATCTTTCCTTCCATAGATAGCTTTGCCCATGTCCTCAGAACACAGTTCAGCTCCTCAGTCTAGTAGTCAAAACCCTTGGAGATCCAGCCCCATCTCATCTCATCTCATGCTGACCCCTTCCCCTGTGCCAGGCCCTGTTCTAGCTAGCTGCGGACACGGCGGACATGAACATGGATGGCAGACAAAAATTCCTGCCCCCGTGAAGCTGATATCCTAGACAACAAATGTAGTAAATAAGCAAATTATAGGTTAGATCGGATGGTGGTAATTGCTGTGGAGAAAAACAGAGCTGGGTAGGGTGAGGGTGGGGATATGGCTGTAGAAGGGGATCAAGGAAGCTTCACTAAGAAGGTGACATTTAAGCAAATGCTAAAAGGAAGGAAGGGAGTAGGCCATGTGGCCATCTAGAGGAAGAGTGTTCCCAGCCAGAGGGAACAGCAAGTGCCAGGGCCCTGAGAGGGGAGTGTCTGGTGGGGACGGCATGGCCGGAGCCCCAACAGAGTGTGCCTGGTGGGGATAGCATGGCTAGAGCAGAATGAGGTGAGGAGAAGGGAAGGAGGTGCCAGCCAGGTTGCGGAGAGCCTTGTGATGCATGCTAAGACTTTGGCTTTTACCCTGAGTGAGATGGGGACGACTAGAGGGTTCCGAGCAGAGCGGAGACAGGACCTTAGGTGTTCACAGGGTTCCAGCTGCATGTGGGGTGCAGATTAGCGGGGGTTGGGGAAGGGGGCCCCAGAGACAAGATTACTGTCATAGTCCAGGTGAGAGATGAACTTGGACAGATCAAGGTGCTGGGCGAGAAAAGGGTGAGAAGTGGGATTTAGGGTGTATTTCAAAAGTAGAGGCAGTACGATTTCCTAATGGACAAAATGAGGGCTTGAGAAAAGAGAAAGCAAGGCTGGTGCCACCACTGGGGAACCGGAGGCCCCAAGAACTGAAAGATTAGAGCTGCCCACCTCACCCGCACAGCACCGGAAAGTTTTTCTTTCCCCAGCTCCAGCTTAAAGGACAGAAAGATTATTTAAGAGTGAAATCTCGGCCAGGCGTGGTGGCTCACACCGATAATCCCAGCACTTTGGGAGGCCGAGGCAGGCGGATCACCTGAGGTCAGGAGTTCGAGACCAGCCTGACCACCATGGTGAAATGCCATCTCTACTTAAAAGGAAAAAAAAAAAGGCAAAAATTAGCCAGGTATGGTAGAACACAGCTGTAGTCCCAGCTACTCATGACGCTGAGGCAGGAGAATTGCTTGAACCCAGGAGGCGGAGGTTGCAGTGAGCTGAGATCTTGCCACTGCACTCCAGCCTGGGTAACAGAGCAACACTGTCTCAAAAAAAAAAAAAAAAAAGTGAAATCTCACTTGTCCATCACCTGCTCTGGCTCCCAACTGCCTTCAGGAGATGGCCTCAGCTCCTCAGCCTGGCACTCGAGGTCCTGCATGAACTGTCCCCTGCTACCTTTCCCTGCTGCCGTCCCGCTCTCCCTCAATCCGCTAGACACCCTTGGTTCACTCTCCCCTTTGAGTCTTCCACATGTAGCTCCCTCTGCCTAGAACCTTCTTCTATCCCTCTGCCTTATTAGCTTCCACTGGCCCTTCACAGCAAAGCGCAGAAGCCCCCTCCTCCAGGAAGCCCTCTGTGACCTCCCTGACAGAGTCAGGCACTTCCTGTGGGCTCCTACGGCCTCTCCAAATTGCCTATCTTAGTCCTGCCCACTCTGAGGTGCCACTGTCTGGAGAGAGGTGTGTCCCCTCCATAGGATGGTGAACTCTGTGAGGAGAAGGCTAAGGGGCACTGCCTTGATCCCCAGTGTCTCCCTGGCATCACCCAACACAGGCTGGACACAGGGCAGGCACCAGGTAAACATTCTTTATATTGGTGAAATATAAGGCACATTTACCCAGGCAATTTCTCAGAATCGACTCATCTTCAGGAACCCACATTTCCTACCAAAAGGTTTTCTGATGCCGCTCCTCCCCCAGTACTGATTTCCCCTTTGAGCAGTGGCTCTACTTTCAAGCCGAGGAGCCCTTCCTGGAGAAACAGCCCTTGCCTCTCTCAGACCCTGCCTCCCGGCTTCCTCTTTATTGGAAACTCTCGGTTTGTCTCTTTACTTGAATGCCCCCTTCCCTCCCACCCTGACCCCCACCTTCCCATCTCCCGCTCCACCCTGGACTCTGCCCTAATCCTACAAACTTGGGATCGCCTATTGAGCAGGCCTGGGAAAGTCTTAGCTCAGCCTCTCCAGGGCCAGACTTGCTGCAAAAGGGACCCACGTGGTATGGGGAGCAGGGACAGGTCTTGGTGTTCCCAGACCGAGGGGCCTCAGAGGCTACTCGTCCCCTCCCCTCAGCCTGGCCCCGGGACCAGGTGTGGTACCCACCTTGAAGACCTTTGGTGGCGAAGTGCAGATCGATGGGGTGGGACCAGTAGGCCATGTCCCCTATCTGGGGGGTGTCCACCTGCGTTTGGCCCTCCCGCACGCCTGACAGGAGCTTCCACGCCGCCCCTGCAGTGACAGCGGGGACATAGAGGGGTGGGAGGCAGCCACTGGGAAGGGGATGCCACTGTGGCTATAGGACTGTTACTCTGTGGCATCTACTGGTAGGGGTTATGAAGGGTGGACTCTGGAACCAAGTATCTGGGTTCAAATCCTGGCACTACCTCTTCCTGCCTCTGCAACCTTGGGCAAGTCATCTATGACTTGGTCTCCCCATCTATAAAAAGGGCTGAGCAATAATGCATTCCCCATTGTCTTCATTTGTTTTCTGTTACTCTTAATATCCGAAACTGGGTAATTTACAAAGAAAAGGAATTTCTATCTCACAGTTAGGGGAGACTGACCAAGGTGGAGGGGCCCCATCTGGTAAGAGCCTTCTTGGTGGGGGGACTCTCTGAAGAGTCCCAAGGCTAGTGTGCTAACATGCCACTCACATCTCTCTCTCATTTTATAAAGCCACCAGTTCCTCTCCCATGATAACCCACTAATCCATTAACCCATTAATCCATGAATGGATAATGAGCATAGTGAGCGCAGGATAAGTCTTCAGTATCATTTTATTACTATTGTCACCCCACATTTACAAGCCTAGTCCAAGGATTAAGATGAGGCCAAGGGTACCCTCCAGGAGCACATCCTGAAACACACATAACAATTTCGATCCTACTGAGGGGTGATAATGATAGCTAAAATGCACTGAGTAGTCGGACACAGTGGCTCACACCTGTAATCCCAGCACTTTGGGAGGCCAAGGTAGGCAGATCGTTTGAGTCCAGGAGTTCGAGACCAGCCTGGCCAACACGGCAAAACCCCATCTCTACGAATAATATAAAAATTAAGGCTGAGCACGGTGAGCATGGTGGCTCATGCCTGTAATCCCAGCACTTTAGGAGGCTGAGGCGGGCGGATCACCTAAGGTCAGGAGTTCAAGACCAGTCTGGCCAACATGGCAAAACCTCGTCTCTACTAAAAATACAAAAATTAGTCTGGAGTGGTGGCAGGTGCCGGTAATCCCAGGTACTCAGGAGGCTGAGGCACAAGAATCGCTTGAATCTGGGAGGGAAAAGTTGCAGTGAGCCGAGATTGCACCATTGCACTCCAGCTGGTGTGACACAGTAAGATTCCATCTCAAAAAATGAACAAACAAGCCGGGTGCAGTGACTCACGCCTGTAATCCCAGCACTTTGGGAGGTTGAGGCGGGCAGATCACCTGAGGTCAGGAGTTTGAGACCAGCCTGGCCAACATGGTGAAACCCTGTCTCTACGGAAAATACAAAAATTAGGATGGGTGCGGTGGCTCACGCCTGTAATCCTAGCACTTTGGGAAGCCAGGGCAGGTGGATCACTTGAGGTCAGGGGTTCGAGACCAGCCTGGCCAAAATGGCAAAACTCCGTCTCTACTAAAAACACACATACACACACACACACACACACACACACACACAAATTAGCCCCAGGTATGGTGGCGCACGCCTATAATCCCAGCTACTCGGGAGGCTGAGTTAGGAGAATCGCTTGAATCCAGGAGGTGGAGGTTGCAGTGAGCTGAGATCGCACCACTGCACTCCAGCCTGGGCAACAGAGAAAGACTCTGTCTCAAAAACTAACAAACAAACAAACAAAAACCCAAGCCAAACCAAGCCAAGCAAAGAATATAAAAATTAGCCAGGTATGGTGGCTCATGCCTGTAGTCACAGCTACTTAGGAGGCCAACGTGGGAGGATCACTTGAGCCCAGGGAGGTTGAGGCTGCAGTGAGCCATGATCGTGCCACTGCACTCCAGCCTGAGCGACAGAGTAAGCCCCTGTCTCAAAAAAAAAAAAAAAAAAAAAAAAAATCAAAGAAAGAAAGAAATTGTACCGAGTATGGCCGGGTGTGGTGGCTCATGCCTGTAATCCCAGCACTTTGGGAGGCCGAGGCAGGCAGATCATGAGGTCAAGAGATCGAGACCATCCTGGCCAACATTCTGAAACCCTGTCTCTACTAAAAAAAATAACAAAAATTAGCTGGGCATGGTGGCGCACACCTGTAGTCCTAGCTACTCAAGAGGCTGAGGCAGGAGAATCGCTTGAACCCAGGAGGCGGAGGTTGCAGTGAGCCAAGATGTTCCCATTGCACTCCAGTGTGGGCAACAGGAGTGAAACTCCATCTCAAAAAAAAATAAGAAAATACACCGAGTACTTACTAAATCCCAGATGCTATGCTAAGCACTTTAGGCAATGCATTCATTTAATCCACCCTCTAGGACTCTTAACTCCCTCCTCACTCCCCAGTTTACACTCTCCACCATGGCCCACATGGCCTGGCTCTTGCTCCCGTCCCTGAGTTCATCTCCCATCACTCTCCCCATCCCTCATCACCCTCTGGCCTCACTGTCCCACTTCTGTCTTCCCACCTCAGGGCCTTTGCACTGGCTATTCTCTCTGCCTAGAAAGCTCTGCTCCTGGATGTCCCCATCCCTAGCTTTTGTTTTCATCCTTCAGGGCCCAGCTCAAGTGCCACTTCCACAGAGGGGTTCTCCCTGACCCTCTTCTCCAAACACTAGTTCCTGTCACATCATTTCTTTTCATCCTAGCACTTACCACTGTCTGTAATCACGGTGCTGCTTTCTTTTTTTGAGGAGGAGGAGGAGACAAGATCTCCCTCTGTCACCCAGGCTGGAGTGCAGTGGCACAATCACAGCTCACTGCAATCAACCTCCCAGGATCAAGCAATCCTCCCACCTCAACCTCCCGAGTAGTTGGGACCACAGGCACACATCACTATGCTCTGCTAATTTTTGATTTCTTTGTAGAGACAGGGGTCTCACTATGTTGCCCAGGCTGGTCTCAAACTCCTGGGCTCAAGTGATCCTCCTGCTCCAGTCTCCCAAAGTGCTGGCATTACAGGGGTGAGTCACCACACCCAACTGCACTCGTTTATCTGTTTCTTTTTTTTTTTTTTTTTGAGACAGAGTTTTGCTCCTGTTGCCCAAGCTGGAGTGCAATGGCACCATCTCGGCTCACTGCAACCTCCGCCTCCCGGGTTCAAGTGATTCTCCTGCCCCAGCCTCCCAAGTAGCTGGGATTACAGGCACATGCCACCATGCCCAGCTAATTCTTTGTATTTTTAGTAGAAATGGGGTTTCACCATGTTAGCCAGGCTGGTCTCAAACTCCTGACCTCAGGTGATCTGCCTTTCTCAGCCTCCCAAAGTGCTGGGATTACAGGCATGAGCCACCGTGCCTGGCCTGCTTATTTATTTTCTGTCTCCCCTACCGTATGGCCCAGGAAAACAGGGACCTTGCACACTGCTGGATCTCCAAGACCACAAACCCAGCTCTTGGTATACAGAAGGTGCTCAATAAATGTTTCTTGGACAAATTAGTGATCCTAGGAGTTGGGAGCTAATATAATCCCCATTTAACAGGTAAAGAAACAGGCTCTGAAAAGGTAAGTTCATGAACATTTATTGAGCACCTGCTGTGTGCCAAGCACTGTTTTCCATGCTGGTGACATAGCTGTGACTATAGCAGACCAAGGTCCCATCATGGAACTGGATTCAGACTCAGCTCTAACTGCAGAGCCCAAGCCGTTCATCCAACTGCCTCAGTATTCTTGGCTGGGTCAACACCCCCAGCAACTCCCTGAAGTAATAAAAATCAGGTTAGTCATTACTCCCTTCTGGGCTGAGTGAGGGAAGCACCAGGCCCTCAGTCAGGCTGCTTAAAAGCAAGATTTCCCAACAGCCCTATGAAGAACAGATGAGGAAACTGAGGTTCTAAGGGGGGATGGCATCTGCCCAGGGTCACAGAGAAGGTGAGTGGTGGGGTGGAACCTGGAAACCAAGTCTGACTCCAGAGTCTGCCTCTCTTCCATCAACTGGAGGGTCCTGATTTCCTGGGAATCTCAACTTCTACCTCACTTACCTGTAGAATCAAAAAGGACCAGAGGCCAGGGGCAGTGGCTCACACCTGTACTCCCAGCACTTTGGGAGATCTAGGCGGGTGGATCACTTAAGGCCAGGAGTTCGAGACCAGCCTGGCCAACATGATGAAACACCATCTCTACTAAAAATACAAAAATTAGCTGGGTGTGGTGGTGGACGCCTGTAATCCCAGCTACTCTGGAGGCTGAGGCAGGAGAATCACTTGAACCCAGGAGGCAGAGATTGCAGTAAGCCGAGATCGTGCCACTGCACTCCAGCCTGGCGACAGAGTGAGACTCTGTCTCAAAAAAAAAAAAACGGCCAGGCGCGGTGGCTCACGCCTGTACTCCTAGCACTTTGGGAGGCCGAGACAGGTGGATCACGAGATCAGAAGATCGAGACTATCCTGGCTAACACAGTGAAATCCTGTCTACTAAAAATACAAAAAAAACTAGCCGGGCATGGTGGCGGGTGCCTATAGTCCCAGCTATATGGGAGCCTGAGGCAGGAGAATGGCGTGAACCTGGGAGGTAGAGCTTGAAGTGAGCCAAGATTGTGCCACTGCACTCCAGTCTGGGCAACAGAGAGAGACTCCATCTCAAAAAAAAAAAAAAGGGACTAAGACTCAGGCCTGAAGACATGATAATGCCAAATGGCCACATCTGTTTCATGGACATTTATCTGTGCCAGGCAACAACATACCCCAGGCTTTACAAACAAGACCCCATCAAAGTCTTGTATGAGCCAGGCAAACACTGAATGGGCACTTCATATTCCAGCCCTATTCCTATTCTAAGTGCTGTTGATATTTGTTTAGTACTCATGACAACTTCAACAGGTAAATATTTCTATTACTCCCATTGTACAAACAGAGAAGTCGAGGTGAAGAGAAGTGCCCAAGGTCACATAATCAGCCCAAGGGTGCATTAACAAGCAATAACTAGTTTTGAACCCAGGCAGTCTGTGCTCTTAACCTCAAACCTGTGCTGCTTCTTGGCTGCTATTAGCTTCACTTTCAGACAAGGAAACTGAGGCTCAGAGAGGTCAAGTCCAAAGGTCTCCAATTAATAGAAGGGAGAGTTAGTATTTAAATCCAGATCTGGCAGCCCATGGCCCTAACCATTACACTATACCATGACTCTACAGGGCCTCAGTTGGGGAAGCATGAACAAAATTACTTTCCTGGGATGTGGTGGCTCATGTTTTTAATCCAAGCACTTTGAGAGGCTGAAGCGGATGGACTGCTTGAGCCCAGGAGTTTGAGACCAGCCTGGGCAACATAGCGAGACCCTGTCTCTACAAAAAGTTTAAAAATTAGCCACACTTGGTGGTGCGTGCCTGTAGGCCCAGCTTCTCAGGAGGCTGAGGTGGGAGGATCACTAGAGCCCAAGAGTTCGAGGCTGCAGTGAGCGATGATCACACCACCTTACTCCAGCCTGGGCGACAGAGAGAGACCCTGTCCGTAGCCCCTGCACAAACGAAAAAACAGATGGGAGCTTGAGACTCACGTGGACAGGGTGTGGGCTAAGCCTGGAGTACAGAGAGCTGATGGAAGATGATGTTAAGGCGCTGCGTTAACAGGTCGAGGAAGGAGCATGCAGCCTCTAGGCTAGGGGTCTTGGTGTGGAAATTAACCAGGCCTGGGGGAATACCTGTGTGAATGCCCCACTTGCAGAACAGGCTACTTTCCGAGAAACCGCTGGCCCCCATGATCTGCCCGATCACGTGCACCTCAGCCATGGCCCTGGGATGAGAAAAAATATAATCACAACCCTGTGAGGTAAGTATATTATCTCCATTTGACAGGAGGGGAAACTGAGGCCCAGCAAATAAAGGGTAGTACTAGGATTCCAAGCTAGCTTCGTCACACCCCTGAGGCTGAGGTCTTGACCACAGATCCTAATTGCCAACCCATGAAAGCCTGGAAAAAATGGGGGGACCCTTGTCTGGGGAACCAGCATTTAACTTTGCGAGGTCTAAAATACCTTCTTTGAGTTCAGGTCGGCGGAAAGCCCCGCCCACGAGCGAAAAGACCCGCCTTCCGCGTCATGTCAGCCACCCCGCTTCCCTCACCCAGCAAGCTCTATAAGGCGCATGCGTTGAGTTCCGGGCCGACTTAGCCACGCCCCTAAGCGCAGCGCATGCGTTATTCCTACCTTAGCGCACTTAACGGTTAGGAGGGGCGAAAGCGGCAACGGGGGTTGTAGTTCATGGGGTTGAGTTGACTCGTTTTTTTCTCCGCGGGCGCCTACCAGGCCTGGCTCGCGCCTTTCCCAGGACCTTCCCGGCTGCGAGAAATGGAAGCCGCGATATTCCGCGTCCGCGCTCGCCTTGGGTTCCGTGGTTGTTGCTGGAGCAACAGCAGGCTCCTCCCCTGGCTTTGTACTCGCCCTCCGCGCCACTGATTGGTGCTAGCCGTCCCCGGGAGGCGGGGTGAAACTGTGATGGACATTTTCCTCCTCTCGCTCCATTTTGGGAAAATAGCGTCTCTCAGCTACGGCAAAGGGTTCCGCCATTTTGGCCGTGGCTAGGAAGCTGCCATGTTGAGTGTGGCTGAGGAAGTTTGAGTGCAGTTTCTCCCAGATGTCCTCTTTACCAAAAAAAGCAAATCCGTAACTCCTCCGTGCTGCGTGAGGACCCCACCGAAGAGCTCTCTATGGTCCGGGATCACAAATCAGAGACTGAACTACGACCAAGGAGGAATTCCTTCCAGGACCTCGTGTACATCCCCTACCTCGTAACTGGAAAACAAAGCAAAAAAAAATCACTCCTCATTCACAGAGAGTGGAGAAATTGGGGAGTGGGTTCTGCTTCCGTTTTCGAGTTCCCCTAGGTTTTTCAAGGACAAGGAAGGAAGTTGGACTTACCCAACTTCTACCAAGCTACTACCAAGTTCACTGTTAAACTGCTTGAGTCTGAGCAAGGAACCGTTGGGGTAGCGAAGAGAAATGAGGAACTGGGATCCCCTTATTTGCAGAAAATCCTCTTTTCTATTGATTGATTTCTCAATCAAGAAATGGAGATGTCCCTGGATGCATCATAGATGCCATCATTTCCCACATCAAGCCAGTCATCAGGTCCCATCAAGACTCCATAAAAGGGTCGCACTGTGTAACCCAGGCTGGAGTACGGTGGCTTGATCACAGCTCACTGCAGCCTCTGAACTCCTGGGTTCAAGGGATCCTCCTACCTCAGCCTCCCATGTAGCTGGCATCACACACATGCGCCACCATGGCTGGCTAATTCTTTTTTTTTTTTTAAGAGATGGAGTCCTGCTGTGTTGCTGTGTTGCTCAGCCTTGTCTTGACCTCCTGGGCTCTAGCTAGCCTCCCAGTTTGCTCTCCCATACTGCCGGGATTACAGACCTGAGCCACCCAGCCAGGCCAATAGACACGAGTATTTAAAAGCCACCCTTGGCTAGGCTCATGACTGTAATCCCAGCCCTTTGGAAGGCTGAGGCGGGAAGAGCTGCTGAGGCCAGAAGGTCGAGTATAGTGAGACCCCATCTCTACAAAAATAAAAAAACAAAATAATGCATATATCAACTAGTGAAATATTCCATTGAATTGTTTAATATAAATGTTATCCTACTGAAATGTTGCCCCCTCCTTATAATTTTGGATTTTTGTTAGGGTTTTTTTTTTTTTTTTTTAGATGGAACCTTGCCTTGTCGCCCAGGCTGGAGTGCAGTGGCGCGATCTCAGCTTACTGCAACCTCTGCCTCCCGGTTCAAGCAATTTTCCTGCCTCAGCCTCCCAAGTAGCTGGGACTACAGGCGCACACCACCACACCCAGCTAATTTTGTATTTTTAGTAGACATGGGTTTTTTATATCTTTCTGGATGCTGTGTGGGTGAGGAAGACAGCTCTAACCTTTCAGCTCTTGGGGCCTCTGGTCCCCTAGTGGTGGCACCAGCCTTGCTCTCTCTTTTCTCAAGCCCTCATTTTGTCCATCAGGAAATCTTACTGTCTCTACTTTTGAAATACACCCTAAAATCCACTTCTCACCTCTTTGTCGCCCAACACCTTCATCTGTCCAAGTTCATCTATCACCTGGACTATGACAGGGACCTTGTCTCTGGGGTCTCCTTTCCCAACCCTCCTAGTCTGCAGCCCACATGCATCTGGAACCCTGTGAACACCTAAGTCAGGTCCCATCTGCTCAAACCCCTCTAGTGGTCCCCATTTCACTCAGGGTAAAAGCCAAAGTCTTACCATGCATGACAAGGCTCTCCACAACCTGGCTGGCACCTCCTGCCTCCATTTTGTATTTTTAGTAGAGACAGGATTTCGCCATGTTGGCCAGGCTGGTCTCAAACTCCTGACCTCAGGTGATCCACCCACCTTGGCCTCCCAAAGTGCTGAGATTACAGGCATGAGCCACTGCTCCCAGCTGGGGTCTTCATTCTGAAGGCTCCCATGTATACATGTTAAATAAGAGAAAAAAAAAATTATTGTCAACCATAAATAACGAGATTCAGAAAATATGATTGAGGCTGGATTCAGTGGTTCATGCCCGTAATCCCAGCACTTCGGGAGGCCAAGGCGTGTGGATACCCTGAGGTCAGGAGTTGGAGACCTGCCTGGTCAACATATAGTGAAACCCCGTCTCTACTAAAGATATCAAAACTAGATGGGTGTGGTGGCACATGCCTGTAGTGTCAGCTACTTGGGAAGCTGAGGCAGAAGAATCACTTGAACCTGGGAGGCGGTAGTTGCAGTGAGCCGAGATCACACCACTGCACTTCGGCCTGGGCGACAGCGCAAGACTTCTACTCTCTAAAAAGAAAAAAAAGTCCGGGCGCAGTGGCTCACGCCTGTAATCCCAGCACTTTGGGAGGCAGAGGCGGGTGGATCACCTGAGGTCAGGAGTTCGAGATCAGCCTGGGCAACACGGTGAAACCCCGTCTCTACTAAAAATACAAAATTAACTGGGTGTGGTGGCACGTACCTGTAATCCCAGCTACTCGGGAAACTGAGGCAGGCGAATTGCTTGAACCTGGGAGGCGGAGGATGCAGTGAGCCGAGATTGCGCCATTGCACTCCAGCCTGGGCAACAAGAGTAAATCTCCATCTCACCAAAAACAAACAAACAAATAAATAAAAAAGAAAAGAAAAAAAAACAAGAAAAGGAAAGAAAATATGATTAACTATAGAGTTTATTCCAGGCTACAAGGCCAGTACATATGTTACAGCGATTTCATTAGTACATCTTGCTATGCTGCAGGGAAGATTGCGCTAACATTCTGTGAGGAGGAGTACTCTTTCTTTCTTCTTTCTTTCTTTTTTCTTGAGATAAGATCTTGCTCTGTTACCCAGGCTGGAGTGCAGTGGCACAATCACAGCTCACTGCGGCCTCGAACTCCCAGGCTCAAGCCTCCCACCTAAGCCTCCCCAGTAGCTGGGACTACAGGCGTGTGCCACCATGACCAGCGAATTTCTTAATAAATTTTTCTGTAGAGACGTGGTCTCACCATGTTGCCCAGGCTTGTCTCAAACTCCTGGGCTCAGGTGATCCTCCCACCTCTGCCTCCCAAAGTGCTGGGGTTACAGATGTGAGGCCACAACGCCCGGCCTAGGAGTAATGTTCTGAGGCGATCTTATCTCTGGCACTGCTTGGTCATTCTTAATCATTTACAGGAAAAAGCAGAAGTTGTAAGTGCATGCTACGTGACTCAGGCTACAGAGCAACATTCCTCTCAAGGCTCGGAATAATTTAAAGTTCCAGCAGCTTGAAGTTTGAATTATCTAACCACATTGTCGGAAGGTGGCCAGGCCTGGTGGTTCATGCCTGTCTGTAATCCCAAAACATTGAGAGGCCAAAGCAATAGGATCACTTGAGGTCAGGAGTTCCGGACCAGACTGGGCAACATATTGAGACTCCATTTCTACAAAAACATTTAAAATTAGAAAAATAAATAAATAAATAGCAGGCTGTGGTGACACATGCCTGTAGTCCCATCTACCTAGGAGGCTGACGCAGGAGGATCATTTGAGCCCAGGAGTTTGAGGCTGCAGTGAGCTGTGATCATGCCAAGGTACTTCAACCTGTCACCTTTTTTTTTTTTTGGTTTTTGGGTTTTTTTGAGAAAGAGTCTCGTTCTGTGGGTCAGGACAGAGTGCAGTGGTGGGATCTTGGCTCACAGCAACCTCTGCCTCCTGGGCTCAAGCAATTCTTCTGCCTCAGCCTCCCAAGTAGCTGGGATTATAGGCCCATGCCACCACACCCGGCTAATTTTTGTATTTCTAGTAGAGACAGGGTTTCACCGTGTTGGCCAGGCTGGTCTTGAACTCCTGACCTCAAGTGAGCCACCTGCCTCAGCCTCCCAAAGTGCTGGGATTACAGGCGTGAGCCACCATGCCCGGCCTGAAGCTGTTTTAAAATATATCTACAGAGGCCGGGCGCGGTGGCTCACGCCTGTAATCCCAGCACTTTGGGAGGCTGAGACGGGCGGATCACGAGGTCAGGAGATCGAGACCATCCTGGCTAACACGGTGAAACCCCGTCTCTACTAAAAATACAAAAAATTAGCTGGGCATGGTGGCAGGCACCTGTAGTCCCAGCTATTCAGGAGGCTGAGGCAGGAGAATGGTGTGAACCCGGGAGTCGGAGCTTGCAGTGAGTGGAGATCACGCCACTGCACTCCAGCCTGGGCGACAAAGCGAGACTCCGTCTCAAAATATATATATATATATATGTGTGTGTGTGTGTGTATGTGTATATGTGTGTGTATTTATATGTATATACATATGTGTGTGTATATATATCCACAGATTCTTGGGCAGCCCCCTTTTAGTAGGTGGAGCCTAATTCTCTTTCACTTCAGTGTGGCTAGTTTTCGTAATTTGCCTTTAACCAATAGAATATGGGGCTGGGCACAGTGGCTCACACCTGTAATCCCAGCACTTTGTGAGGCCAAGGCGGGCAGATTGCTTGAATCCAGGAGTTTGAGAGCAGCCTGGACAACATGATGAAACCCCATCACTACAAAAAATTAGCTGGGTGTGGTGGCATGCCCCTGTAGCCCCAGCTACTCTGGTGGGGGAGGTGGGAGGATCGCTTAGGCTGAGAGTTGGAGGCTACAGTGAGCTGTGATTGTGCCACTGCACTTCAGCCTGGGCAACTAACTGTGAGACCCTGTCGCAAAAACAAAATGCTTTTAAGCCAAGTATGGCATACAGCTGGCAGTCCCAGCTACTTTGTTTTTTATTGTTGTTGTTGTTTTGAGACAGAGTTTCACTCTTGTTGCCCAGGCTGGAGTGCAATGGTGCCATCTCTCCTCACCACAACCTCTGCCTCCTGGGTTCAAGTGATTCTCCTGCCTCGGCCTCCCAAATAACTGGGATTGAAGGTGCCTGCTGCCATGCCCAGCTAATTTTTGTATTTTTAGTAGAGATAGGGTTTCACCATGTATGGCTGCGCCTGGCCATCCCGGCTAGTTTGGAGGCTGAAGCGGGAGGATGACTTGAGTGCAGCAAGTCCAGGCTGCGGTGAGTTATGATGGCACCCTGCACTCCAGCCTGGTCAACAAAGTGAGAGGGCACCTCTAAAAAAAAACAAAAAACCAACAGGCTGGGCGCTGGCTCACGCCTGTATTCCCAGCACTTTGGGAGGCCGAGGCAGGTGGATCACTTAAGGTCAGGAGTTCGAGAGAAGCCTAGCCAACATGGTGAAACCCCGTCTCTATTAAAAATACAAAAAAAAAAAAAAAAAAAAATCAGCTGAGCATGGTGGTAAGCGCCTGTAGTCCCAGCTATTTGGGAGGCTGAGGCATGAGAATCACTTGAACCCAGGAGGTGGAGGTTGCAGTGAGCTGAGATTGCATCATTGCACTCCAGCCTGGGTGACAGAGTGAGACTCTGTCTCAAAAAATAAAAAAATAAAAAAATAAGCCTTTTAATTGTAAAATATACATTTACCATCTTAACTGTTTAAAACTGTATTGTTCAATAGTGTTAAGTACATTTAAATTGTTGTGCAACCAATTTCCACAACCATTTTCATCTTGCAAAACTAAAATTTTTGCAAACTAAACACATTTTTGAAACAAAACAACTCCCCTATTCCCCCCTCTTCCCCAGCTCGTGGTAATCACCATCCTATTTTCTTTCAGTTTATTTATTTCACTTTATTTATTTATTTTTTGAGACGGAGTTTCGCTTTTCTTGCCCATGCTGGAGTGCAATGGCGTGATCTCGGCTCACCGCAACCTCCGCCTCCCAGGTTCAAGCGATTCTCCTGCCTCAGCTTCCCAAGTAACTGGTATTACAGGCATGTTCCTCCACACCCAGCTAATTTTGTATTTTTAGTAGAGACGGGGTTTCTCCATGTTGGTCAGGCTGGTCTCGAACTCTTGACCTCAGGTGATCCGCCTGCTTCAGCCTCCCTAAGTGCTGGGATTATAGGCGTGAGCCACCGTACCCTGCCTATTTATTTATTTATTTTTAATTAATTAATTAATTAATTTTGAGACGGAGTCTTGCTCTATTGCCCAGGCTGGAGTGCAGTGGCTCCATCTCAGCTCACTGCAACCTCTGCCTTCCGGGTTCAAACAATTCTTCTGCTTCAGCCTCCTGAGAGCTGGGACTACAGGCGCATGCCACCTCGCCCAGCTAATTTTTATATTTTTAGTAGAGACGGGGTTTCACCATATTGGCCAGGCTGGTCTCGAACTCCTGACCTTGTGATCTACCCGCCTCGGCCTCCCAAAGTGCTGGGATTACAAACGTGAGCCACTGTGCCCGGCTGCGTATTTATTTTTTTGAGACGAAGTCTCATTCTGTTGCCCAGGCTGTAGTGTAGCGACGTGATCTCTGTTCACTGTAACCTCTGCCTCCTGGCTTCAAGCGATTCTCCTGCCTCAGCCTCGTAAGTAGCTGAGATTACAGGCATGTGTCACCACCCCTGGCTAATTTTTGTATTTTTAGTAGAGATAGGGTTTCACCATGTTGGCCAGGCTGTACTCGAACTCCTGACCTCAGGTGATCGGCCTGCCTTGGCCTCCCAAAGTGCTGGATTACAGGCATGAGCCAACGTGCCCAGCCTGTTTTTTATTGCTTTTTTAAGACAGGGTCTCTCTGTGTCACCCAGGCTAGAGTGCTGTGGTGAGATCTCAGCTCACCACAACCTCTGCCTCCCGGGTTCAAACAATTCTTGTGCCTCAGCCTCCCGAGTAGCTGGGATTACAGGCATGCACCACCATGCCCGGCTGACTTTTGTATTTTTAGTAGAGACAGAGTTTTGCCATGTTGGCCAGGCTGATTTCGAACTCCTGACTTCAGGTGATCTGCCCACCTTGGCTTCCCAAAGTACTGGGATTACAGGTGTGAACCACCGCGCCTAGCCCACTATCCTATTTTCTTTCTTTCTTTTTCTTTTTCTTTCTTTCTTCCTTCCTTCCTTCCTTCCATCCTCCTCCCTTCCTCCCTTCCTTCCTTCCTTCCTTCCTTCCTTCCTTCCTTCCTTCCTTCCTTCCTTCCTTCCTCCCTCCCTTCCTTCTCTCTTTCTTTCTTTCTTTCTTTTCTCTTTTCTCTCTTCTTTTTTCTTTCATTTTTTGAGACGGATTCTTGCTCTGTCTCCAGGCTGGAGTGCAGTGGCACAATCTCGGCTCACTGCAAGCTCCACCTCCAGGGTTTCAGCAATTCTCCTGCCTCAGCCTCCCAAGTAGCTGGGACTACAGGCACGCACCACCACGCCCGGCTAATTTTTGTATTTTTAGTAGAGACGGGGTTTCACCCTGTTGGCCAGGATGGTCTCGATCTCTTGCCCTTGTTATCGGCTCGCCTCGGCCTCCCCAAGTGCTGAGATTACACGTGTGAGCCACCGCACCCAGCCACTATCCTATTCTCTATCTCTGTGAATGTGACTACTCTAAGTACGTCATGTAAGTGGAATCCTACGGTATTTGTCTTATGACAGGATTATTTCACTTAGTATAGTGTCCTCAAGGGTCATCCAGGTCGTAGCATACAACAGGATTTTTTTCCTCCCTGACCCCCCTTTTTTTGACTTGGAGTCTTGCTCTGTCACTCAGACTGTAGTGGAGTGGCCATCATAGCCACTCCTGGACTCAAGTGATCCTCCCACCTCAGCCTCCCAAGTAGCTAGGACTACAGGTGTGTGCCACCATGCTCGACTAATTTTTTTTTTTTTAAGTTTTGGAGAGACAGGGCGGGCTCAGTGGCTCCCACCTATAATCACAGCACTTTGGCAGGCTGAGGCAGTAGGGGTCGGAGGAGGGGATCACTTGAGGCTAGGAGTTCGAGACCAGCCTGGGCAACATGGTGAAAACCTGTCTCTACTAAAAATACAAATATTAGTCGGGCGTGGTTGTGCGTGCCTGTAATCCCAGCTACTCGGAGGCTGAGGGAGGAGAATCACTTGAACCTGGGAGAATTTGTAGTGAGCTGACATCGTGCCACTGCACTCCAGTCTGGGCGACAGAGTGAGACTTCCTTTCAAAAAAAAAAAAAAGTTTTGGAGAGATGGGGATCGATCTTACTTTGTTGCCCAGGCTTGTCTGGAAATCCTAGGCTCAGGCAATCCTCCTGCTTCGGCCTCTCAAAGTGCTGGGATTACAGGCACGAGCCACTGTACCTGACAAGCACTTTATTTTATTGTTATTATTATTATTACTTTGTTTTTTCATAACATTGATGTTTTGAAGGTTATAGGCCACCTCCTTCGTAGAGTGTCCCTCATTTTGGCTTTGTCTCATGTTTCTTATTATTAGATTTAAGTTATGCATTTTGGCAGGAAAACCAAAGAAATGATATGTGTCTCCCTCTTTGCTTCACGTCAGAGGCAACTAAGGTCAATTTGTCCTGTTAATGGTGATATTAACTTGTATCATCTGGTTAACGTGATGTTTGCCAATTTTATCCATGAATACTTTTTTTTGTTATAATAAGTAATCTAAGGGAAGATACTTTGAGACTAAATAAATATCCTGTTCTTTATCAAATCAAATTAATAGTTTCAGTCTCTGTTGACAATCCTTGCTGGAATCTTGTGATTTTTTGTTTGTCTTTTTAGTTTTGAGACTGGGTTTCACTTTGTTGCCCAGGCTGGAGTGCAGTGGCACAATCATGGCTCACTGCAGCCTCTACCTCCTGGGCTCAACCAATCCTCCTATCTCAGTTTCCCGAGTAGCTTGGACCACAGGCATGCATCACCACACCCAGCTCATTTTATTTTTTGTAGAGACAAAATCTCACTTTGTTGCGCTGGCTGGTCTTGAACTTTTGGGCTCAAGTAATCCTCCCACCTTGGCCTCCCAAAGTGCTGGGATTACAGGCTTGAGCCACTGTGCCCAGCTGGAATCTCATGTTTAATATTCCAGACCCATGGCAAACACTAAGAGGTGTAGCCTCTTAGACTGTACGAGGCTAACAGCAGCCAGAGAGCTCTAACTGGAAGTGAATTAATCTCCAGGATGGCCTAGAGGGATAAGAGGACCCAAAGCTCAATGATTTGGTGAAAAACTGAGGCTGGAGGCTGGTGGTAATTCATGCCCCCATCCCATACATATGTAATAAAGGCCCACTTTCTGCCAGGTACTGTTTTAGGCCCTGAGGCACAGTAGTGAAAAAAACAAGATCAAATCTCAGCCCTTGTTGTGTCGACACTGATGTGGCAGGATTCAAACTACAAACAAGAAAAATATGTGGTATGTTTCTTTTCTTTCTTTTTTTTTTTTTGAGACAGAGTCTCGCTCTGTCCCTAGCCTGGAATGCAGTGGCATGATCTTGGCTCACTGCAACCTCTGCCTCCCGGGTTCAAGTGATTCTCCTGCCTCAGCCTCCCGAGTGGCTGGGATTACAGGTGCGCACCACCATGCCTGGCTAATTTTTGTATTTTTAGTGGAAAGAGGGTTTCACCATGTTGGTCAGGGTGGTCTTGAACTCCTGACCTTATGATCCGCCCACTTCGGCCTCTCAAAGTGCTGGGATTATAGGCATGAGCCACCATGCCTGGCCGGTATGTTTCTTTCTTTCTTTCTTTTTTTTTAAATCGTTTTTGGTCAGGCGCGCTGGCTCATGCCTACAATCTCAGCGCTTTGGGAGGCCAAGGCGGGCAGATCACTTGAGGTCAGGAGTTCAAGACCAGCCTGGGCAACATGGTGAAACCCCATCTCTACTAGAAGTACAAAAATTAGCCGGGCATGGTGGCAAGTGCCTATAATCCCAGCTACTTGGGAGGCTGAGGTGGGAGAATGGCTTGAACCCAGGAGGCAGAGGTTGCAGTGACCTGAGATCATGCCACTGCACTCCAGCCTCGGTGACTGGGGTTTTGCTATGTTGCCCAGGCTGGTTTCGAACTCCTAGGCTCAAGCAGTCTTCCCTCCTCGGCCTCCCAAAGGGCTGGGATTACAGGCGTGGGCCACCACACCCGGCCTATAGTATACTTCATAGAAATATGAAAAGAATGAGAGCAAGGTTGAGATAGACAGTAACAGGGCATCCCTCCTGGGTGAAACAATCCTGCCCCCTCACGCTCTTGTCTACCCTCCCTGCTTCTGTCGTCTGCCAGAAACTGGCTGAGCCAAGTGCACTTGCAGACACCATCTGTTCTCCCCGGGAGTGGGGCCAGTGCCAGCGCCAGCATCTGGACTCTTGGCATGGAGCCCTGGAGCCCTGGAGCGAGGGAACTCCAGCCCCACAAAGGCCAGGGAATCCTCCAGTCTGGTGAAATGGAGGGCTTCTGGGAAGGGAGGCCTATACAAGGCTCCATGAAGGAGGTGGAAGCTTGCAAGACAGGGAGAGTCTTGTAATCAGTCCGATGGAGATGGATGTAAATAATAATATTAATAAACACCATCAAATGTGTTCAGAGTGCTTTCTTTGCCCGGCTTTGGATAAATGTTGGATATTTGTTCATTTTTTATTTTTCTATTTCCTAGGCAGCACCTGAACCAAAATAGGTTCAGAGAGGCTCCCAATGTTGGACATTTGTTGTTACAGCAACTCTAAGTACATAGAGTATCACATAAGAGGCAAGGAGCATTATCCCCATTTTGCAGGTGAAGAAATCGGGGATCAGAGAGGTAAAGGCACTGTCTAGAGGCCACACGCTCAGTGCCTTAAAGAGCCTGGAAAGGGGCCGGGAGCATGGTTCACGCCTGCAATCCCAGCACTTTGGGAGGCTGAGGCTGGTGGGTTACCTGAGGTCGGGAGTTCGAGACCAGCCTGACCAACATGGAGAAATCCTGTCTCTCTTAAAAATACAAAATTAGCCAGGCGTGGTGGCACATGCCTGTAATCCTAACTACTCGCAAGGCTGAGGCAGGAGAATCGCTTAAACCTGGGAGACGGAGGTTGAGGTGAGCAGAGATCACGCCGTTGCACTCCAGCCTGGGCAACAAGAGCAAAACTCTGTCTCAAAAAAACAACAAACAAACAAAAAGAGCCTGGAAAGGAAACCAGGTCTATGTGGGTCCAAATGTTGACTCATGAACATCACTGTACCACTTGACAATCGAAGCAATCACCCCCTACTGGACCCCACTCCTCAGCCTTCTTTCCCTAGAAACTCCCACCCCACCTGTCTCTGCTTCCTCCTCACCCATTGGCTTAGCAAGGGCCACAGGAACACAGCCCTGGGTTACAGTCTGCTGGGCTTGGTACCAGCTGTTTACTGTGGCCAAGTGAGCATACAGGTGAGTCTTTTTCTCTTTTTTTTGAGACGGAGTCTCGCTGTCTCCCAGGCTGGAGTGCAGTGGCGCGATCTCGGCTCACTTGTAGTTCTGTCTCCTGCGTTCATGTCATTCTCCTGCCTCAGCCTCCAGAGTAGCTGGGACTACAGGCGCCCGCCACCACGCCCGGCTAATTTTTTGTATTTTTAGTAGACACAGGGTTTCACCGTGTTAGCCAGGATGGTCTCGGTCTTCTGACCTCGTGATCCACCCGCCTTGGCCTCCCAGAGTGCTGGGATTACAGGCATGAGCCACTGGCCTGGCCCGTGAGCCTGTTTCTTTATCTGCAAAACAGGGATGAAAAACAAGCCAACACCCCCTCAGCACCCCCCCCCCCCCCCCCCCCCCCCCCCCCCCCCCCCGCCCCCGGCAAAAAAAACACACCAAAACAAAATAGGCCAGGCACGGTGACTCACACCTGTAATCCCACCGCTTTGGGAGGCTGAGGCTACAGTGAGCAATGATCGTGCCACTGCATTCCTGGGCAACAGAGCAGGACCCCGTCTTTTAAAAAATAAAAGAAACCTGGCCGGGCGCGGCGGCTCATGCCTGTAATCCCAGCACTTTGGAAGGCTGAGGCGGGAGGATCACCTGAGGTCAGGAGTTCGAGACCAATCTGGCCAACATGGCGAAATCTCATCTCTACTAAAAATACAAAAATTAGCTGGGCGTGGTGGCTTGCCCCTGTACTCCCAGCTACTCGAGAGGCTGAGGCAGGAGAATCGCTTGAACCCAGGAAGCCGAGGTTGCGGTGAGCCGAGATCATGCCACTGCACTCCAGCCTGGGCGACAGAGCAAGACTCCGTCTCAAAAACAAAACAAAACAAACAAACAAAAACCCCAAACTAAAATAGCAGCGACAACAACAACAACAACAACAACAACAAAACGCGGAGCTACTGAGAGGAGGAATGAATGCGATGATGAATGTAAAGCGTTTCACACAGGGCTTGGGTACAGTCTGCTCTCAATGAACCAATGATATGCCCTTAGGCAATTTACCTAACCTCGGCTTGCAGTTTACTCCCGCGTGAAACGGACAATAAACAATTATGCCTCTTAGGGTTTTGCTGAGGAATACATGTGTATGTAAATTTATTTGCAAAGCACTTAGAACAGGGCGCACTGTCCTTGTTGCTGTTATTATTACTGGCTATTATTGCGCAAAGGGGAAGGGAGGCGGGGCCAAGCCAGGAAGGCCCTGGAGAATCAGGGGTGCCCTCTACTCCGGCAGAGCTTGGGCCTGGACTCACGAGGAAGGGGCTACCGTTCTCCGAGGATTCCCGCCTGCTCCCAGACCCCCGGGAGTCGTAGGAACCTGCTCCTGGACGCTGAAGTCGGCTTTCAGGGCCCCCTCGCCGGACGCTGCGGAGGGACAGAGCCTGGGAGGCCGTCGCCCCGCCCCGTCCCCGCCCCCGCACGCAGCGGGCCCGGGGCGCCGAGACCCGCGAAGAGCAAAGCGCCAGGTCCCCGCGCCCCTCGGACCCTCGGTGGCAGGGTCTGGGCGGGTGACATTGCGGGGGTTCAGGAGGCCCCCGGCCTGTGATCGTGAGCGGTGAGCGAGGGGCGTAGGTGGGTGGGGGTCACAGCCCCTACCCTGGGTCCTGGCGTTGGGGATGAGAGGGCAAAGCTTTGGCGAGGAAATCGGCTCAGTCAAGGTTTGGAATGAGCGGGCAGGAGGCTTGGGGACCTCCCAGGGGGATCGTAGGACAAGAAGAATATTCTTTCTGGTTGTGTTCCGTGCGTACGTGTATGTGTGCTGGGGTTGAGGGTGTTTGTGGGGCGAGGTGTGCCAAGGATTCTGGAAAGCTGGTGCGTGTGTGGGAGTTGTGTGGAGTCATGGGTGTGTGGGTGGAGTAGGGCAGGGGTGCCTGGGCCTGATGAGTGAGGCAGGCATGCAAGAGGTCATGAGAATAGGGGAAAGGGCCAGGGTGCGTGTGTGTGCACAGGTGTCTGTGGTTTGTGATGCAGTGGGAAGTAGGGTTGTGCATGGAGTCCATTGGGATAAATGTGTAAGGAGGTTGGGGGCCTGAAAGGGATGCTGACGTTTGGGGCAAATATGCAAGGAGTCCTTTGGGAGATGAATGTGTGGAGGTGGAGGCTGGGCTTGCCTAGATGGGGCTGTGTGGCAGGGGACTTCAGGGGGCAGGTCTAGGGGACAGAGGAGGGGGAATGTAGACTAGAGTGAAGTTCCAGGCAGCACTGGGGGTAGGGGATGGGTGTGTGTGTGACTGGGAGGGGTGCGTGGACCTGGATAGGTGGTCACAGGGTATGAACCTGGGATGGGTGTTGGGGGTGTTCATGGGGCAGGTAAGTGTGTAAGGCATGGTTCAACAGGTGCAACTTATTGGGATAAGTGTGATGGGTATGTGGCTTTTGCCTGAGAGAAATGCCCAGAATTTGGTTGGGTGCAGTGGCTTATGCCTGTAATCCCAGCACTTTGGGAGGCCGAGGCTGGTGGATCCCCTAAGGTCAGGAGTTCGAGACCAGCCTGTCCAACACAGTGAAACCCTGTCTCTACTAAAAATAATAATAATTTTTAAAAAATTAGGCGGGCATGGTGGTGGGTGCCTGTAATCCTAGCTAGCTGGGAGGCTGAGGCAGGAGAATGGCTTGAACCCGTGAGGCAGAGGCTGCAGTGAGCTGAGATCGCACCACTGCACTCTAGCGGATCTGCAGTGGTGGATCTGCCTGGGCAACAGATCAAGACTTTGTCTCAAAAAAAAAAAAAAAAAAAAAAAGAAAAGAAGAGAGAGAAATGCCCAAAATTGAATGTCCTAAGTTCTCTTTGTAACCTGAGGCCAATCTTTTTTTCTCTCTGGGCCTCAGTTTCCCTATCTGTAAAATGGGTCTGAGGACCACTGCACTCACTGGTCTCTGCCTGTGTCTCTCTAAAGCAAGGGGTCAGAAGTTGAGTGAAGTGAGACTTTTACAACTTGTCTTTTTCTTCCCCCTACCCCTAGGAAACCCCTCTTGGAGTTTTCCCAAAGCCATGGACAGTCCTAGTTTTCGTGAGCTTCAACAGCCTCTGCTGGAGAGCACAGAATGTGAGACCCCTGCCCAGAAGCCTGGCAGGCATGAGCTGGGGTCCGCCTTAAGAGAAATAGCCTTTGCCGAGTCCCTGAGGGGTCTGCAGTTCCTGTCACCGCCTCTTCCCTCTGTCAGCGCTGGCCTGGGGGAACCAAGGCCCCCTGATGTTGAGGTAGGAACAGCAGACCTTAGTGGAAGGCATGGGAGGGGGCTGGAGTGAGCCCCACTACGGCCAGCATCTGGCAGGCTGACAGCTGTGCCGATCTGCCTTAGGCCTGGAGTCTCACTTCCCAGCTGTGCGTGGGCTTCTGAGATTTCCAGTTACGGTTCTTCTTGTTTTATGTCTCTCCTGGTTTCTTTACCTTTTTCTCTCCAGATTTGTCTCTCATCTTTGTTGCCTGGCTTTTGGCTTTGTCTTCCCTCTGATCTCTGACTCTGCTGTTTGGTGTCTTCAGAGTGCATGCATCTCTGGCTTTTGTCCACCCTGCTCTTTTTTCTGTGTGTGTGTGTGTGTGTGTGAGGGTCTCGCTCTGCTGCCCAGGCTGGAGTGCAGTGGAGCGATCATAGTTTACTGCCACCTTGACCTCCTGGGCTCAAGCAATCCTCCCACCTCAGCCTCCTGAGTAGCTGGGACCACAGGCATGTGCCACCATGCCTGGCTAATTTTTTGGTATTTTTTGTAGAGAAGAGATTTTGCCATGTTGCCCAGGCTGGTCTCAAACTCCTGCCCAGCCTTCCCTTTTTTTTTTTTTTTAAGTTAATGTCACTTTTTATAATTTCTCATTCCAGGCCAGGCACAATGGTTCACACTGGTAATCCCAGCACTTTGGGAAGGCGAGGCAGGAGGACTGCTTGGGCCCAGGAGTTCTAGACTAGCCTGGGCAACATAGCGAGACTCCATCTTTATTTTTATTTAATTTTTCATTTTGTCCTCTGAAAATTAGCAAGACCCCATTAAAAAAAAAAAAATTAACCAGGTGTGGGGGCGTGTTCCTGTAGTCTCAGCTACTCGGGAGGCTGAGGTGGGAGGATCACTTGAGCCCAGGAGGTAGAGGCTGCAATGAGCTATGACCATACCACCTTACTCCAGCCTGGGCAACAGAGCGAGACAGACAGAAAGAAAGAAAGAGAAAGAGGGAGAGAGAGAAAGAGAAAGGGAGGGAGGGAGGAAGGAGAGAAAGAAGAGAGAGAAAGAGAGAAGGAAGGAAGAAGGAATGAAGGAAAGAAGGAAAGAGGGAAAGGAAGGAAGGAAAGAAAGGAAAGGAAGGAAGGAAAGAAGGAAAGAAAGAAGGAAAGGAAGGAAGGAAAGAAGGAAAGAAAGAAGGAAAGGAAGGAAAGAAGGAAAGAAGGGAAGGAAGGAAGGAGAAAGAAAGAAAGGAAGGAAAGAAAGGAAGGAAAGAAGGGAAGGAAGGAAGGAGAGAGAAGGAAGAGAAGCAAGGCAGGCAGGCAACAATCACGATGAACTCTTATGGTTTCTGTTGGTCAGGAATTTGGGACTCAGTTGCATGGTTCTGCCTCTGGGTCTTTCATGAGGTTGCATTCAGCTGGTGGGTGGAACTAGAACAGTCAGGAGCTGGCTGAGTACTTTTCTCTTTCTTCATGGTGTCTTAGGGCTTCCTTTTTTTTTGAGATGGAGTTTTGCCCTTGTTGCCCAGGTTGGAGTGCAATAGTGCAATCTCAGCTCACTGCAACCTCCGCCTCCTGGGTTCAAGCGAATTCCCCTGCCTCAGCCTCCCGAGTAGCTGGGATTACAGGCTTGTGTCACCATGCCCAGCTAATTTTGTATTTTTAGTAGAGACAGGGTTTCACTGTGTTGCTCAGGTTGGTCTCAAACTCCTAACCTCAGGTGATCCATCCACCTCAGCCTCCCAGAGTGCCGGATTACAGGCGTGAGCCACTGTGCCCAGCCGAGTCTTAGAGCTTCCATATGTGGTCCCTCCATATAAGCTGCTTTGGGATTCCTTACAGCATAACAGCTTCAGGGCAGTCAGGCTGCTTATGTACCTCCAGCCTGCAGCATGAATGTTGCAGCAAAGCAGAAGCTGCCTCACCTTTTCTGATTTCGCTTTGGAAGTCACGTAACATGACTTCCACCACATTCTATTAATTACAAGTGAGTCATGAGTCTGCTCAAATTCAAGGGGAGGGGACACAGAACTCATCCCTTGATGGGGAGGGATATCAAAGTCACATGGTAATAAAAGCATGTGGGACCAGGCGCTGTGGCTCATGCCTGTAATCCCAACACTTTGGGAGGCCAAGACAAATGAACGGCTTGAGGTCAGGAGTTCAAGACCAGCCTGACCAATGTGGTGAAAGCCCATCTCTACTAAAAATACAAAAATTAGGCTGGACTCGGTGGCTCACGCCTATAATCCCAGCACTTTGAGAGGCTGAGGCGGGCGGATCACGAGGTCAGGAGTTCAAGACCAGCCTGGCCAACACGGTGAAACCCAGTCTCTACTAAATAAAAAAATACAAAAATTAGCCAGGTGTGGTGGTGCACACCTGTAATCCCAGCTACTCAGGAGGCTGAGGCAGGAGAATCACTTGAACCTGGGAGGTGGAGGCTGTAGTGAGCAGAGATCAAGCCACTGCACTCCAGCCTGGGCAAGAGCGAGACTCCCGTCTCAAAAAAAAAAAAAAAAAAAAAAAAGGTTTAAAAATCTAGACTCTACATTAGTTTCCAGCAGGCAGGTTTGCCCTAATCATTTAGGCCATTGGAGCATTTTATAATCTCAATCTTTTATTTATTTATTAGAGACAGGGTCTTGCTCCATTGCTCAGGCTGGAGGGCAGACATGTGATCATAGCTCACTGGAGTCTCAAACTTCTGGGCTCAAGCCATCCTCCTGCCTCAGCTTCCCAAGTAGCTGAGACTGTAGGCACAAGACACCATGCCTAGCTAATTTTTTTTTTTTTTTTTTTTGAGATGGAGTCTCACTCTGTTGCCCAGGCTGGAGTGCAGTAGCGCAATCTCGGCTCACTGCAAGCTGTGCCTGCCGGGTTCATGCCATTCTTCTGCTTCAGCCTCCCGAGTAGCTGGGACTACTGGTGCGTGCCACCACACCCAGCTAATTTTGATTTTGTGTTTTTAGTAGAGGTGGGGTTTCACTGTGTTAGCCAGGATGGTCTCCATCTCCTGACCTCACGATCTGCCATCCTTGGCCTCACAAAGTGCTGGGATTACAAGCGTGAGCCACTGCACCCGGCCCATGCCTAGCTAATTTTTAAATTTTTTTGTAGAGATGGGGTCTTGCTATATTGCCCAGGCTGGTCTCAAACTTCTGGCTTCAAATGATCCTCCCGCCTTGGCCTCCCTAAGTGTTGGGATGACCGGTGTGAGCCACTGTGCCCGGCCAATAATCTCCATCTTTTTGCAGTTTCCTTGTTTCGGTGGCGTTTGTCCCCGTTCAGGGGCTTTTCTTTTTGAGACAGAGTCTTGCTCTGTCGCCCATGCTGGAGTGCTGTGGCTTCATCTCAGCTCACTGCGACCTCTACCTCCTGGGTTCCAGTGATTCTCCTGCCTCAGCCTCCTGAGTAGCTGGGATTACAGGGGCACCCCACCATGCCCAGCTAATTTTTTATTTTTAGTAGAGACGAGGTTTCACCATGTTGGCCAGGCTGGTCTCCAACTCCCGACCTCAGGTGATCCACGCACCTTGGTCTCCCAAAGTGCTGGGATTATAGGCATGAGCCACTGCGCCCGGTCATTCAGGGGCTTTTCACTCAGACATTATAAACAATTGTAGCATCCATGATTGGATCCGTGAACCCCTTGAAAATGAACTGAAAACTCTGGGTGTGGTTGGGGCTCTTCTCTGGAGACCTGGTCCATAGCTTCCCTTCAAAGGGCTCCAGGATACAAATGTCAAAAGTCCATCTCTGGTGTGGTGGCTCATGCCTGTAATCCCAGCACTCTGGGAGGCTGAGATGGGTGGAGCACCTGAGGTCAGGAGTTCAAGACCATCCTGGCCAACATGGTGAAACACCGTCTCTACTGAAAATACAAAATTAGCCAGGTATGATGGCGCGTGTCTGTAATCCCAGCTACTCCGGAAGCTGAGGCAGGAGAATCATTTGGATCTGGGAGGCAGTGAGCTGAGACTGTGCCATTGTACTCCAGCCTGGGTGACAGAGCGAAACTCTGTCTCAAACAAACACCAAAAGCCCATCTCTGAACATTTTTTTCTCTTTGTATCTCTGGGGAAGCCCTGGGGGCAGGTATTGGCCTTTGAGGGCTATGGAGAGCAGAGCAATGGGGCAGGAAAGGTGGCTGGAGATGCCTACCTGGGCACTTTCCTGCCTGTAGGACATGTCATCCAGTGACAGTGACTCGGACTGGGATGGCGGCAGCCGTCTTTCACCATTTCTACCCCACGACCACCTCGGCTTGGCTGTCTTCTCCATGCTGTGTTGTTTCTGGCCTGTGGGCATCGCTGCCTTCTGTCTAGCCCAGAAGGTCAGTCTGTGTGTGGGACTCGGAGGGGACTGGGCATAAAAGAGAAAAATGCCCCACACAAACAAAGAGCCATATACCTGAGGCGGGAAGGTGGAGGGCAGCCCAGAGTGTTAGTTAAGAACCTGAACTCAAATCCTGAGTCTGCCACTCTCTGCAATATATATATATTTTGAGTCTCACTTTGTTGCCCAGGCTGGAGTGCAGTGGTGCAATCTCAGCTCACTGCAACCTCCGCCTCCTGGGTTCAAGTGATTCTCTTGCCTCAGCCTCCTGAATAGCTGGGATTACAGACACGCGCCACCATGCCCGGCTAATTTTTGAATTTTTAGTAGAGACGGGGTTTCACCACGTTGGCCATGCTGGTCTCGAACTCCTGACCTCAAGTGATCCTCCTACCTTGGCCTCCCAAAGTGCTGGGATTACGGGCGTGAGCCACGGTGCCCAGATCTCTGCAAGATTTTGGGCAAGTCACTTAACTTCCCTGTGCCTCACTTTCCTCATCTGTAAAGTGGGAATAATAGCTACCTCTGGGCCAATGTGAGAATCAAATGAGTTAGAACAGTGGCATATACCATTTTAATGTTTTTATTAATCACTTAGCATCCCCAGTGCCTGACCTATAGTAGGTGCTACATATCTGCTTTTGGAATACATGCATGAATGAATGAATGGGTATGTTGGGTGGGGGAGACCAGGGGAAGGGTCTGGGACTGAGGGGATGCCTGGGTCACTGCTGCCCACTGCCTCTACAGACCAACAAGGCTTGGGCCAAGGGGGACATCCAGGGGGCAGGGGCCGCCTCCCGCCGTGCCTTCCTGCTGGGGGTCCTCGCCGTCGGGCTGGGCGTGTGCACGTATGCGGCTGCCCTGGTGACCCTGGCCGCCTACCTTGCCTCCCGAGACCCGCCCTAGTTGCCCCTACAGCCCTCACTGTGAACCCTGAGGCCGGCAGCCCAGCAAATCATGTGGGCAGAGAGTGGAGACTCTTGGTGGATGAGGCTGCGGCGGCGGCAGGAGCATCTAGAAACGGGAGCGAGCTGGACTGGAACCCCTCCCCTTCCTGGCCACCGCTCATCGGGCGGCAGCAACGTGAGATTAAACACCAGACACTCTTGCAGCAAACCAGAGTCTGTTCATGTGTGTGGGAGGATGGAAGGGGTTGGGGGTGCTTGAGACCAACAGGGGACTGACTGGTCAGGGTGACGGGCTATGGTGGGCATCCCCAGGGTGCTTGCCCCGTGAGACCTGAGCTGGAAAAGGGGAAGAGGAATTTTTTTTTTTTTTTGAGAGATGGTCTCCCTGTTGTCCAGGCTGGAGTGCTGTGGCACAATCATGGCTCACTGCAGCCTTGAACCCCTGGGCTCAAGCAATCTTCCTGATTGAGCCCAGGAGCCTCCCAAGTAGCCAGGACTACAGGCACCTGCCACCACACCCAGCTGATTAAAAAAAAAATTTTTTTTTTTTGTAAAGATAAGGCATCATCGCTACATTGCCCAGGCTAGTCTGAAACTCCTGGGCTCAACTGATCCTCCCGCTTTGGCCTCCCAAAGCTGAGATTACAGGCATGAGCGACCATGCCTGCCGGTTTCTAAACAGCAGGATGTTCTCATTCCAATATTGGTGGTTAGCAGAGAACTGGAGAGAGCTGAGTTCCAAGCCCTTACTCCTCTACCTGTTAGCTGTGTAAGCTTGGCCCAAGTGACTTCTCTTGAAGCCTCATTTTTTCTCCTCTGCAAAATGGGACTTTCTGCACACCTCGGGCTGTAGTGAGGATTAAAGGCATCATATATGGAAATGACTGCTGTTGCTGTCTCCCTCTGAGCTTTTTTTTTTTATTATTTTTTTGAGACAGGATCTCCCTCTGTCACCCAGATTGGAGTGCAGTGGCACGATCTTGGCTCACTGCAGCCTCAACCTTCCAGGCTCAAGTGATCCTCCCACCTCAGCCTCCCAAGGAGCTGGGACCACAGGCGTGTGCCACAATGCCTGGCTAATTTTCTGTATTTTTTATTTTTTTTTGGGACGGAGTCTTGCTCTGTTGCCAGGCTGGAGTGTAATGGCGCAATCTTGGCTCACTGCAACCTCCACCTTCTGGTTTAAGCGATTCTCCTGCCTCAGCCTCCTGAGTAGCTGGGATTACAGGCGCGCACCACCGCACCTGGCTGATTTTTGTATTTTTTAGTAGAGATGGATTTTCACTTTGTTGGTCAGGTTGGTCTCGAACTCCTGACCTCAGGTGATCCACCAACCTCAGCCTCCCAAAGTGCTGGGATTACAGGCGTGAGCCACCGAGCCTAGCCTTTGTTGCTTGATAATATCTAGCCCCTCTTAGTGTGCTTAGTGAGTACTTCCTATGTGCCTCTGCTAAGTGCTTGTGGCAGATGTGTTTTCCCTGTCCAGGTGCCAACACTTCCATGTTTCCTTAAGGATGCATCCATTTCCCTATCGCAGGCCATTTGGTTTGAATGGGACTGCCTCCAACTCCAGGCAGGGTTTGGCCCCGTCTCTACTAAAAATACAAAAATTAGGCTGGGCAGAGTGGCTCACGTCTGTAATCCCAGCATTTTGGGCAGCCCAGGCAGGCAAATCACCTGAGGTCAGGATTTCGAGACCAGCCTGGCAAACATGGTAAAACCACGTCTCTACTAAAAATACAAAAATTAGGCCGGGCACGACGGCTCATGCCTGTAATCCCAGCACTTTGGGAGGCAGAGGTGGGCAGATCACCTGAGGTCGGGAGTTAGAGATCAGCCTGACCAACATGGAGAAACCCCGTCTCTACTAAAAATACAAAAATGAGCTGGGTGTGGTGGCATGCGCCTGTAGTCCCAGCTACTCAGGAGGCTGAGGCAGGAGAATCACTTGAACCTGGGAGGCGGAGGTTGCAGTGAGCCGAGATCACCCCACTGCACTCCAGCCTGGGCAACAGAACGAGATTCCGTCTCAAAACAAAACAAGACAGAGACTATAACAGCAGCCCCATCTCACAGGGTTGGTGGGTGAGACTCCCCCCCATGGCTTACAAGGTCCCACCTGCATGCTTGCCCGTTCCCCGCAGCCCCATCTGCTCTCCTGCTCTTGCTCACTGGCTCTGGCCACCCTGTTCACCAAGCTGGTCCCCAGTCCCTGGGGGCTCCTTCCCCACGTTATCCAAGAGCTCATGCCCTTTCCTCCTTCAGGGCCCCTCTGAGGTGCCCTGCTCTGTGGAGGCACTGATGCCTGATGTACTGAATTTGCCCTCCATAAAGGGACTCTCCCAAACTCCTGTTCCCTGCTTTTTACTTTGTTATAGATTTACTACCACCTGACAAATTCCAGTTTACCTCCCTGCTCCTCTGGGATCTCACTAGCAGGGCCTGCACACAATGGGTGCTCAACAGACATTTGTTAAAGTGAATTAATTTATTGACTCATCTATTCCATAAATGTGAGCTCCTCTGAATGTTATCCTTGCTGGGGGCTGTCACAGGCCAAGGCCTCCCCACAGAAGCCCTGTGGTTACAGAGCTGCAGGCTCACAGGAGCCCACAGGACAGACAGGCAAGGCTGGGCCGCTGGTTTGCTTCAGGCTACAGGGGGTGAGTGGGTGGAGGCAGTGGGAGCGGCCCTTTGCCCCAGCTTGCCTCAGCTCTTGGAGTAACGCCTCTGCAGCGATTCCCGGTAGAAGCGGAAGACGTGTTGCGAAGCGGCCTGGGCCGCAGCCAGGCACTGCTGGAGCTGTGCGGGAGAGACCGGTCAGTGCTGGGGGCTGAGCCCTGCATGCACACGTGACTTAGTTGACCCAGGAGTTTCTGCTGACCCCACCTGACTCCCTTAACCTCCCATCACTCCCCTGCCCCGAAGTGAGGCAGGTGGTGAGGGATTATTTCCCATTTCATGAGCTGTTTTTTAGAGATCAGGAAAAGGGCAAAGGGCTTCAAGATCAGATTCTGACAGCAACAGGACTCAGACCAATCAGGCATCCTCAGACCTTGGAGGCCCCAGCTTTGCAGAGCTATGGAACTGGAGACTGCACAGAATTGGAGTGGTCTTGGGATTTTACAGCCATGGGCCCCTTGAGCCTAAATAATCTAAGAGCCACGGAATCAAGAGACTCCCAGTCTTCACTGCCATGTATTCCTAGATTCCTGAAGTCCAGGTTGGACATGCTTTTGCAGACAGTCTGGTCCAAGAGTTTCCAGGCTCTGTCTTTTAGCCTGAGACCCGGAATTCCCGTGGCTCACCACTCTGAGCTGGGAGCTGGGGGACCATCACAGGCCCTCTTCTGACTTCAAACAGAGCTCATCCTCTTTTTGCCTGTCTCATAAATTGGGCTTCCCTTAAACATTTCCGCAAAGGTTTCTGGGACCATGAAGTTTGAAAACTCCCTCTTTTTTACAAGAAGAAATGTAAGAGGCTCTCCTGAAGCCTCTCAGAATCCAGGGCAGAGTTGGGACAAGACCGTATATCAGTGGGAAGGAAGGTTCTGGCTTTTTGCCTCATCCCCATGCTGGTACCTCAGAGTCCGAGTAGAGCCCCTTGGTGCTGGACATCAGCAGCTTCCGTTCCACGCTGTCCAGGGCAAAGGTCAGGACTGCCCGGGCCTCCTAGGTACAAAGGGTAGAAGGTGGTGGGGGACCTAGGACCTTCCCCCCAGATAAAATCTCAGCCAGTCCTTTGGCCAGGCACAGTGGCTCATGACAATACTCTCAGCACTTTGGAAGGCCGAGGCAGGACACTGATTGAGGCCAGGAATTCAAGACTAGTATGGGCAAAAGAGGAAGACCCCATCTCTTAAAAAACAAAACAAAACAAAAAACAAAAACAAAAACAAAGAAAACAAAAAAAAAAAGTAGCTGGACATGGGGGTGCATGTCTGAGTTCCCAGCTACTCAGGAGGCAGAGGTGGGAGGACTGCTTGAGCCCAGGAGTTTGAAGCTTCAGTGAGCTGTGATCGTACTACACTCCAGCATGGGCGACAGTGAGACCCTGTCTCAACACCCCGCTTCCCACCACACACCTGCAGCCAGTCCCACTGAGGGGACTCCGGACCCTTGGCCTCCAGGCCTCTCCCTTTCCATAGCCAGGTGCTCACCTATCAAGCATGAAGCGCAGTCATTTTTTGTCTACACCACTCCTTCCCTACTTCCCCGGGTATAGCCCTCTGCCATTCCTTTGTAGAACTGTACTCCATGCCCCTTATTCCAACCACGCGGTTCTGACAGGGGCTTCCAAGCTTAGTATTCCTGCCCCAAGGGGCTAGCCACAGTGGCACTCACTTATCTGGTGCCTCTCGGCCTCCCAGTCACCCTTCCATGCTCTGCCCCACAGGGGCTGGAAGCCAGCAAGCTGTATGTCCCAGACTCCCTTACCAGCTAGTTTCCAGCAGTAATGAGGTGGGAGTATGGAAGAAGAGCAGCACCCTGGTCCTCACTGACAATGGCAGGCGCTGATGGCCGTGGCTGTGTGACAGCCATGGAGGTGGGGTGGGTTCTGGACCTCAGTGGCCAGGGCAGAGGCAGGACATGCTATGTGCATGCAGAACCAATTGAGATGATGTCTCCAACATGACAGAGCAGGAGCTGGCTCGCAGGTGCAGCCCAGGTCTGGGAGGGGTTTCTCATCTTTGGGTGTCACTCCTGGTTCCTTTTTCCTCCTCTAGCTCCTCCAACACTGTTGTTACAAAGTCCCTGCATTTAACTCCCTCCATCTGAAACTCTCCAAGTGGTTTCTGTCTTCTTGACTGGAGGGGACCATTATAGCACTGGGCAGAAAACTCAGAATAACCTGAGCTTAGGACACTGCACCTGAGCCGACGAGGAAAGCTCTCTTGTCTTCTTGTTTGCTTTTGAGCCTCTTAGGATGGAAATGGAACGTAAGGGGTCAGTCCCAGCCTCAGGAGAGATGCTGGCTGAGAGAATGAAGCTGACGGGGAGAGAAAGGCAGGGATGAGAAGTGAAGCAAGGACATCCTGATGCTGTTTAAAGTCCTGGTTTTATTTTTTTTTGAGATGGAGTTTCACTCTTTCACCCAGGTTGGAGTGAAGTGGCGCGATCTCAGCTCACTGCAACCTCCACCCTTTGGGTTCAAGTGATTCTCGTGCCTCAGCCTCCCGAGTAGCTGGGATTACAGGCACGTGCCACCATGCCAAGCCAACCTTTGTATTTTTAGTAGAGATGGGGTTTCGCCATGTCGGCCAGGCTGGTCTCGAACTCCTGGCCTCAGGTGATCTCCCGCCTCGGACTCCCAAAATGCTGGGATTACAGGTGTAAGCCACCACACCCGGACATACATTTCCTTTCTAGTTTATTTATTTATATTTTGAGATGGAGTTTCACTCTTGTTGCCCAGGCCGGAGTGCAATGGTGCGATTTCGGCTCACCACAACCTCCACCTCCCAGATTCAGGTGATTCTCCTGCCTCAGACTCCTGAGTAGCTGAGATTACAGGCATGCACCACCACACCTGGCTAATTTTGTATTTTTAGTAGAGACGGGGTTTCTCCATGTTGGTCAGGCTGGTCTTGAACTCCTGATCTCAGATGATCTGCCCACCTCGGCCTTCCAAAGTGCTGGGATTACAGGTGTGAGCCACCGCACCCGGCCCCACATTTCCTTTCTAATTAAGCAAGTTTGAGCTGGGTTTCTAGCACTTGCTGCTAAATGAACCACGATGATAAGAGCAGCCCTTGCTAAGTGGGATCGAGGTGGCATGAGCCTATTGTCTGCAGAGAAGTGAGGCCTGGAGGAAGGGAGGGGGAGCTGTCTGGCCTCTGCCCTTCAGCCACCCCGATCTTCACACCTACCTTTTCTTGCTTGGATGTAGGATCCAGTACGAGAGTCCCATCAGAGTCTAGGGCGCAGGTGACCCCACAGAAGAGAGCCCGCATGGGCACACCTGCATCCACCAATGCCATGCAGGCAGCATTCAGACAACAGGCCAGGAGCTGAGCACCACAGGCAATGGTTAAGTTTCTTTTTTTTTTTTTTTTTGGAGATGGAGTTTTGCTCTTGTTGCCCAGCCTGCAGTGCAATGGTGTGATCTCAGCTCACTGCAATCTCCACCTCCCGGGTTCAAGCGATTCTTCTGCCTCAGCCCCCTGAGTAGCTGGGATTACAGGCATGTACCACCACACCCAGCTAATCTTTGTATTCTTAGTAGAGACGGGGTATCACCATGTTGGCCAGGCTGGTCTCAAACTCCTGACCTCAGGTGATCCACCTGCCTCGGCCTCCCAAAGTGCTGGGATTCCAGGCATGAGCCACTGTGCCCAGCCTAAGAAGTTTCTACTGTAGGCCTGGCCAGCAGAGCAGATCCATGCCTCCCCCGACCAGGCTGATGCCTGTGGCAGACATCACTAATCGGTCACAGAAGGGCAGTATGGCAGAGTGCTTAAAAGTGGTCCAGGGATCAAGTAGCCCTGGGTTCCAGACCCAGTTTTGCTCTCTCAGCTGTGTGACCTTGAACAAATGACTTAGAGTCTCAATCTCCTCATCTGTGAGACGGGGAATATAATATTCAATAGGTATGTACTGAAGTACGTACCACACATTTGTTGGCAAGTAGGGTCAGAGAAGGGAAGAAACCTTCCAAAGTCACATGGGGGAGGCACTGGCAAAGCCAGGCTCAAAACTTGGGTAGCAGCCACTCAGCGGTGACAGAGCTAGCAGGGCAATGGAAGAAGAGCCATTGCGCTGCTGCCTGCAGGGAGCTCACAGTGGAAAGACAGCACAGGTTGGGAGTCAGTTGACTCTGCCTCAGTTTCCTCATGTGTGTCTTCTCCAGGCAGAGCAGGCCACACAAAGGCCACAGCTTTAGAGTCAACCGCTTCCAGCTCTGCTGCTGATCCTCCACCACTTCCTCTGGGCTTTACTTTCCCCTTCTGTAAAATGGGGTCACAATACTTTCTCTCTCTGCCCATCCATAAAATGTCTGTCCAGTTCAGGGCCATGTTCCAGTAAAGCCTTCTACAGTGCCTAATTCTGGTCCTCAACCTCAACCTCCCTCACCTCAGACAGGGAGATCTTTCAAGGCCAAGCTTCTGACTCAGCCGCTGTCTGCTCAGGGCGCCCCCAGCACTGAGGGCCTGAAATCCACTGAGGTGCCGAGTAGAAGTGATTGCCAGCTGGGCACAGTAGCTCACGCCTGTAATCCCAGCACTTTGGGAGGCCAAGGTGGGCTGATCACTTGAGGTCAGGAGTTCGAGACCAGGCTGGCCAACACGGCAAAACCCCATCTCTACTAAAAATACAAAAATTAGCCTGGTGTGATGGCGGGCACCTATAACTCCAGCTACTCAGGAGGCTAAAGCATGGGAATCGCTTGAGCCCGGGAGGTAGAGGTTGCAGTAAGCTGACACTGCACCACTGCACTCCAGCCTGGGCGACAGAGTGAGCCTGTCTCAAAAACAAACAAACAAAGAAAAAAACCAAAAACACAAAAGTGATTGGCACAGGCTCTGGAGTCAGACGGGCCTGGGCTTGAGTCCCGCCTGTGCGGCCTTCCAGCTGTGTGACCTTGGGCAAGCCCCTTCCCCTCTCTGGGCCTCAGTTTTGTCACCGAAAACATGCGAACATAAGAACACTCATCTGCCAGGGTCCTTGGGCTCTAGAACTAGATGGTCTGGGTCTAAGTCTTGGCTCTGCCACTTCCATGGGGATCATTAAGGGCATGTGCTATATTAAATGAGTTAATGTGTGTAAGGCACACAGAACAGTGCCTGCCACATAAGTAAGCACCCAGGGTGTTTGCTCTCCTTATTCAGTGAGCTGGTACCTGTTAAGTGTTTGAAGTCTTTCTGGCTAGCAGACAGCATATATATAGCCACCAGAAGGGAAGCAATCAGGAGACTTCCTGGAGGAGGAGGCCTGGGAGAAAGGATACAGAGCCAGCATTGCTGACAACCTGCAGCACCACAGTGATGGAGGTGCGGGGGTGCAATGTGCCCAGGACCACCGCCTCGCACGTGTTCCTGATCAGCCGCTCCCGGCTCTTCTCTGCAACACCTGGGGAAATTGAAGAGCGGTTGTCAGGGTCTTCCCCTTCATGTGACTCACCTTCCTCCATACGCCCCACCCAAATCCCTGGAAAGGGCCCACAGTCTCAGCCTGGGATGGTGCAGGTACCTGGGATGATGGAAGATTCCAGTAGGAAGAAGGCAAGGCCTGACTGCTGTCCACCGACCCCTGCTACCTCCAGCATCCACCAAAGGAACCATCCAGGGGAAGAAGACCTGGGAGTTCCATGTCTATGCTGCTACCCACGCCCACTCCCACCCTAGTAGGCCCAGCCAGTGGGGATTGAAGGATATGAGGGTAAAAGGGTGGAAAAACAGGTTAATGGGCCAGGCACAGGGGCTCATGTCTCTAATCCCAACACTTTGGGAGGATGAGGCGGGTGGATCACTTGAGGTCAGGAGTTTGACACCACCCTGACCAACATGGTGAAATGTCTCTACTAAAAATACAAAAATTAGCCGGGCGTGATGGCTCACGCCTGTAATTCCAGGTACTCGGGAGGCTGAGACAGGAGAATTGCTTGAACCTGGGAGGCGGAGGTTGCAGTGAGCTGAGATCAAGCCACTGCACTCCAGCCTGGGCAACAGAGCAAGACTCCGTCTTAAAAATATGAAATTAAAATTTTTTAAAAATGGCTAAGCGCAGTGGCTTATGCCTGTAATACCAGCACTTTGGGAGGCCAAGATGGGCGGATCACGAGGTCAGGAGATCAAGACCATCCTAGCCAACATGGTGAAACCCCATCTCTACTAAAAAAATACAAAAAATTAGTGGGCATGGTGGCGTGCACCGGTAATCCCAGCTACTCGAGAGGTTGAGGCAGGGGAATTGCTTGAACCCGGGAGGCAGAGGTTGCGGTTAGCCAAGATCGCACCACTGCACTCCAGCCTGGGTGACAGAGCGAGACACCGTCTCAAAATAAATAAATAAATAAGTAAATAAATGAAAAGAAAAACAGGTTAATGGAATGAACGAGAGTGGAGGCAGAGAGAGGGAGAAAGAAGGAGGGAGAAATTAGAGGCAGAGAGAGAAGCAACAGAAGATGATTTACAGGGCAGAGAGTTAAAGACAGAAACAGCTGAGTGGAGACCAAAGCGGGGAGTGGGGACTCGGGGCAGCTGGTAGGGAGGAGCTGGGGGGTGGTTATGATAAACTGGGCACTATTCAGAGGTTCAGCAGGGCCCAATTACCAGGCAGCCCGATCTTCGGCCTCAGGATCACTTCGAGTGTGGCCTTGTTGAAGATCTCTTTGCTGACCTTCACCTCGGCCGGACCGTACACACCCGCCAGGACAGAGGTGTCACCTGAGGAGACAGCAGGGCGGGAGGGCCTCACTCACAGCTTCCCTGCTCCTGGGGCCCCATTCGTGGCACTGAGCGTGATGGCCAGGGCTCCCCATGTCACCCCCGCCATTTGTTGGCAGTGATTCTTTGAGTACTCACTTCATTTATCTGCCTGCGTATCCTCATTTGTAATATGGGGAAAATAGCAGTCGCTCCCCGCTAGCGTCTTGTGAGGATCAAAGGACACAATTCAAAGAGAACACTTAGAACACTGCGAGGCTCATGCTGAGTGCGCAACAGACTTTGGCTGATATTATTAACATTCATCCATTCAGGCATTCAGGCATTCAGGCAGGGTCTCACTCTCATTGCCCAGGCTGAAGTGCAGTGGTGCCATCACAGCTCATTGCAGCCTCAACCTTCTGGGCTCAAGTGATCCTCCTGCCTCAGCCTCCCAAGTAGCTGGAACTCCAGGCACGTGCCACCATGCCTGGCTAATTTTTGTATCTTTAGTAAAGAGGGGATTTTGCCATGTTGCTCAGGCAGGTTGCGAACTCCTGGGCAACTGTAATCCCAAAGTGCTAGGATTACAGGCGTGAGCACCATGCCTAGCCCTGATATTAGTAACTTTCTTTTTTATTTGAGACGGAGTCTCGCTCTGTCGCCCAGGCTGGAGTGCAGTGGCGTAATCTCGGCTCACTGCAACCTCCGCCTCCCGGGTTCAAGCAGTTCTCCTGCCTCAGCCTAACGAGTAGCTGGGATTACAGGTTCGTGCCACCATGCCCGGTTAATTTTTTTATTTTTAGCAGAGACTGGGTTTCACCATGTTGGTCAGGCTGGTCTCGAACTCCTGACCTAGTGATCTGCCCGCCTCGGCCTCCCAAAGTGCTGGGATTACAGACGTGAGCCACCGTGCCTGGCCAGTATTAGTAACTTTTAACAGGAAGTTCTTCCTGAAAGCTAACCATCCTCCCTCTTACTGCAGCTGCTCTCAACTTCTCTTTCCAAAGCTTCCCCAGCCCAGCTCTTCCCTTAGGCACTGGCCCCCAAATTCTGCACCAGTCTGGACACCTGAGAAAGGAGTAATATCTGAAATGAATCCTGATTCCTGCTTATTTCCCCAGAAGCTATGAACGGGGTACAGGAGGTAAGACCTAAGAAATAAATAGCCTGGCTTCTAGTACTGTCTGCTGTAATCCCAGCACTTTGGGAGGCTGAGGTGGGTGGATCACCTGAGGTTAGGAGTTTGAGACCATCCTGGCCAACATGGTGAAACCCCATCTCTACTAAAAATACAAAAATTGGCTGGGCATGGTGGTGGGTGCCTGTAATCTCAGCTACTCGGGAGGCCGAGGCAGAACTGCTGGAACCAGGGAGGTGGAGATTGCAGTGAGCTGAGATGGCACCACTGCACTCCAGCCTGAACGATAACAGCGAGACTCTGTCTCAAAAAAAAACAAAACAAAAAAACAAAACAAAACAAAACATTTGAGATCAGACATGGTGCCTCACACCTGTAATCCCAGCACTCTGGAGGCCCAGGTGGGAGGACTGCTTGAGGCCAGGAGTTTGAGACCTGCCTGAGCAACATAGCAAGACTCCTGTCTCTATTTTCTTTTTTGAGACAAAGTTTCCCTCTGTCACCCAGGAGGCTGGAGTGCAGTTGCGCAATCTCAGCTCACTGCAACCTCCGCCTCCCAGGCTCAAGTGATTCTCGTGCCTCAACCTCCAGAGTAGCTGAGATTACAGGTGCGTGCCACCTTGTCTGATTAATTTTTGTATTTTTAGTAGAGACGGGTTTTCACCATGTTGGCCAGGCTGGTCTCACAACTCCTGACCTCGACTGGGCGAGGTGGCTCACGCCTGTAATCCCAGCAATTTGGGAGGCCGAGGCGGGTGGATCACGAAGTCAGGAGTTCAAGATCAGCCTGGCCAACGTGGTGAAACCCTGTCTCTACTAAAAACTACAAAAATTAGCTGGGCATGGGGGCACGCGCCTGTGGTCCTGGCTACTCGGGAGGCTGAGGCAGAAGAATCGCTGGAACCTGGGAGGTGGAGGTTGCAGTGAGCCGTGATCGCTTCACTGCACTCTAGCCTGGGTGACAGAGCGAGACTGTGTCAAAAAAAAAAAAAAAAAAAGAACTACTGACCTCAGGTGATCTACCCTCATCAGCCTCCCTAGGTGCTTGGACTACCGGTGTGAGCAACCCGTGTGAGCAACTGCGCCCGGCCCCTTCTTAATTCTTAGGTTCGAAGAAACTTTAGGTATCTCAATTCAGCATAAGTGCTAAGCCTGAGGGAGGGTCCGGGAAGGTCCCTGGTTAAGGCGGTATTTCCTGGGATGCCCAATTTGCCCTTACACGGAAGGTGTGCTTAGTTCCAGGAAAAACTGCCCTGAGGACTGGAGAAACCAAAATAGAACTCGCCTCTGGCTCCAGATGAACTGCCTGTGTTTCGCCTGAGCACAAGAGTCCCTCCCCTCTCACCTTCTTCAAGACGTGGCTCCAGCAATTCTCTCCCCTGTTGACCCCACAACCATCTTCAATTCCTGCCCCACTTATCTGATCCTCTTACAGCAAAACTCCTGAACAGCTGTCTATTCTTCCTTTTCTGTGACCCCACCACTCCACTGCGGCAGCTCAACATCGTCACCACTGACCTCCAAATGATCAACCCTCCATTGACCCGGCTGTCAGTAAGGCCGAAACAGCTGTCAGCCCTCACATCTCAGACATGCTCTTCTCTTGGCCCCAGGTCACCACCCTCTCCCAGTTTCCCCCTAAGTCTCTGGGCGTTCCTTCTGAGTCTCCTTTAGCTTGCTTGTCACAAGTCCCTGACTGCTCAAGTTGGAAGGCCTAGGGCTTGGTCCTGGGACCTCTTTTCCATCTACACTGACTTCGTTCAGTCAATAGGCTGAAATACCATATATACAGCCAGAGAGTTCCAAATTGCCTATGTCCAGCTTGGGTCTCTCTCCTGATTTCCAGACTTTTACAGATCTGGGCAGAAACCTTAGTTATGCCTGACTCTTTTTCCTCGCACTCAAACCAAACTATAGGTAAGTTTTGTCCGTTTTACTTTCAAACTACATCCAGAATCTCATCACCTCCACTACTCCTGTTCTGGCTGGAGCCACCATCACCTCCCTGTTTTCCCCCATACTCCCCACAATCAACACAGCAGCCAGATTTTGTTAAAATGTATTGGGGCTGGGCGTGGTGGCTGGTACTTATATGAGCACTTTGGGAGGTGGACTGCTTGAGTCCAGGAGTTCAAGACCAACCTGGGCAACATCGTGAGACCCTGTCTCAAAATTTTTTTTTTTTTTGAGACAGAGTCTTGTTTTGTTGCGCACAGTGGAGTACAATGGCACAATCTTGGCTCACTGCAACTTCTGCCTCCTGGGTTCAAGCGATTCTCCTGCCTCAGCCTCCCCAGTAGCTGGGATTACAGGCGCCCACCACCACGCCTGGCTAATTTTTGTATTTTTAGTAGAGTTGGGGTTTCACCATGTTGGCCAGGCTGGTCTCGAACTCCTGACCTCAGGTGATCCACCCACCTTGGCCTCCCAAAGTGTGGGGATTACAGGCATGAGCCACCGTGCCCAGCCTCCTGTCTCAAACGTTAAAGAGAAATATTCTTGGAGTTAATCTGGTTCTGAGAGTTATTTAGCTAGGGGAAGGGGATATTTGCCCTATAGGTAAGACTTGCCGTAATCTTAGGGATATTTACTCCTGTGGAGAGATGCAGTGAGGTAGCGGTGGGGATGTATTTTTCAACCCAGGGCAGTGACATTATCTTCAATTTGAGGAGTATTTACGTGGGTGAAAGATCCGCCACAGTCCAGAGTATGCAAATTGACAGGTTTGCGTCAGTCCGGGATGCAAGGACCTAGCGGGCGTGTGTGTGGGGCAGGCGGGGGCGGGGGTGAGGAGGAGGAATCTAGTTAAGGGCGATATTTACCCTGGTGAGGTGATTTTCCCTATTCTGAAATATCAATTCTTGCGGGGACGGTCTGCCCCGCCTGTCATTCTCAGACATATTTACAAAGATGGAGCTATCTTCACCTTTCTAGTCGTGAGGGAGAGATGTATGTATCCCTGCGTATGTAGTAGTATTCAATCGGACAAGAAATCATGTATCAACGCAGGAGTGACATTTACCAGCTGGTATCGTGGGGAGATGGGCACTCCGTTGCACGGTACATGGTAGTCCCTCTCCAAAAGACCTGGGTAAGTTCTTACCTTGCAGGAAGGAAGCAGAGCCATCTGGCCGCGACAGCAGGTTCTGTTCGCAGGCAAAGTGCCGGAGGCTGCAGCCGGGACCCCGAGGGCTGCACCCTGTTCCAATTTCAGCGCGGATTTTGGCGTCAGTATGCATCTCCTCCTCCATCGCGCCGACCCCACGTGCGGCTGCGATTATCACTTCCGCCCGGCAGCGCGCGCTGCGAACACTCTGCGTAACCATTGCGCACGCGCTGGGCTCGGCCGTCAGTCCTGGCGTCCGCACGTGGCTTAGCGTTTACCAACAATCTGGCTCCGCCCAGTCCCACCTCCTAACTCTGGCAACGCCATTGGACAGTTGAGAACAGGAGGCAGGCCTTGGCAGTGACCTGTTTTACTCTGGGCCCCCGGGCCCTAAATCCCTGAGGCCGTGGTCAGGTTGCCCTCTTCTTTGCCTGTTACAGGAGTAACTACAATGAGGCGACTGGGGAAAATTTTGGGTAGATAGGTTTTCTTCTCCAAATCTCTGTGCATTCTGTCTACAACAGAATGGGAAGAAGGTGATTTTCTTGTCAGATGGTGCTGGAGTTTGTGTCAGGCACATAAAGTGGCAGCCCCGAATCTAGCCTACGTGAGTGCCCGACCGCTGAGTGGTTGCTAGCCAAGATGGCGGTAGCGATCGCTGCAGCGAGGGTCTGGCGGCCAAACCGAGGCCTGAGCCAGGCTGCCCTCTTGCTGCTGTGGCGGCCTGGGGCTCGGGGACTGGCTAGATCTGTGAGTACCTGGGCCCCAGGGGGTTTTCCCAAAGGGAATTAGGGATGTAAAGGCTATCTTCAGAGTGTGGGGTCCCTGAAGGATATGAAGGAAGGGCTGTCACAGAAGGGAAAAAGAGTGGGAGGCCCCTTGGAGAAGACACCGAAGGGAAGATCTGCCACTTCCTTAGAAGAAAAGAACTTCCACTTCTTCAGGAGAGGACAAAACCCGTTTGCAACTTCTTTGTGGGCCCTGAGGGAGGGAGACGACTTGAAGAGAGGGATGGGAGTTCCTTATTTATTTATTTAGTTAGTTTTTGAGGCGGAGTCTCGCTCAGTCGCCCAGGCTGGAGTGCAGTGGCCGGATCTCAGCTCACTGCAAGCTCTGCCTCCCGGATTCACGCCGTTCTCCTGCCTCAGCCTCCCGAGTAGCTGGGACTACAGGCGTCCGCCGCCACGCCCGGCTAATTTTTTTTTTTTTGCATTTTTAGTAGAGACGGGGTTTCACTGTGTTAGCCAGGATGGTCTCGATCTCCTGACCTCGTGATCCGCCCACCTCGGCCTCCCAAAGTGCTGGAATTACAGGCGTGAGCCAGCGCGCCCGGCCGGGGGTTCCTTATTAACTGCCACTCGTATTCAGGGGAGGTTCCTTGGAGGGACAGGGGAAGACCGCGAGACCTTTTCCCTCAGAGTTTGGAGAATGAAACTGACTTTATAAAGGAGAGACTTTCTTCTGGGCAAAGATCCCTCTTCAAGAAGAAGAAAGAAGAGAGCAAGTCCCCTTATCGCAGGCTGCATAGGGCCTTGTATTTCTTTGCTCCTTTGCCACAATTCTGATTTTAAAATGAATTGTGTAAAAATTTTGTTTGGTTCCTGTGTCTCCTGATCGAATATCAAGACAGGGAACTCGTGTGTTCTGGACACTGTACAGAGGAGATGATTAATATTTGTTGAGTTAATGAGGGGAAAAACGGAGGGACAGAGGTACAGATAGGGCACTTTGCCCACATTTCTTAGAAACACTTGAGAAGGCTTTGTTTCTTGTCAAAAAGGTCACAATCCCTTCAGGTGGATGCTGTCAAAATTACACTGCAAAAAACCTAGGTGGAAGCCTGTCTTTAGAAGGGGAGAGGCAAGGGGTTGCAGAAGAGCTTTGAACTACATTTGACAGATAGGAGAGTAGTGGTTACATGGGTGGGTTCATGTCCTTGCTCTGCCACTTTCCACTTGTGTATTGGGCAACGGACTGCACCTCTCTGGATCTATGGACCTAATTTCCCTCTCTAAAATATTAACAGTGGCCACCTCATAGGACTGTGAAAAATTAATATGTAAAATGCTAAGGACTGGACCTGGCACATCATAAGGGCAATAGGAATGTTGGTCATTGTTGATAGTGAGGGTAGAGGGAAAGGACAGAAACTGACGTTGGAGATGGGGAGAAGAAAGGGGTGACCTTGGGAAGGCCTGGATTGGTGAGGCCCTGCGGAAAAAAATCTTAAAAGATCTTGTGAGGTTGAGTCTGATCCTCTGATCCCCAATCCATAAGGAGGAGAAGATGGAATCTGTAGAAAGAAGCTCTGGGTAGGGGGACAAACGGGAGGAGGGTGAAGAGGATGGGCCAGGAGTAGGACGTAGTAGGTATCTAGCAATGGAGTCACTTGAAACAGGTAAATGCAGAAGGGCTGCAGGAGCAAGATGTGGGTAGGGCAGTCTCCTGCCTTTGGGCTGGAGACCTTTTCACTTTTTTTTTTTTTTGGAGCAGTTCTTATCCTCCACAGCTGATCTCAGTCCCAGGAGCCCATTGGCTGAGCAACTGGGGCGGGAAGTGGGCAGGACTGGGGCAGGGTGGGGAAAGGTCATTTAAGGCTGATTAAATCTTTCTCTCCTGTCTCAATCTCCTGATTACCTTTCCTCTTGCTTCCCCTCCTTCATTTGTGGTGGGGAATGGGGAGGGAAGAAGTCCCTACTTTTAATTTTTTAATATATCTTTAAATTTGTATTATCTTAGAGTTATTGTTTTTTCCCCTTTATTTCTCCCACCTGTTCTTTCTCTCTTCTTTCTTTCCTCTCCTTCTCTTCTCCTCTCCTCCTCCCCTCCCCTCTCCTTTTTCTTTTCTTGTCTTGTCTCATCTTGTCTCTTCTCTTTTGTCGCTCTCTTTCTTTCTGTACCTCTTTCTCTCTTTTCTTTTTCTTTTCCTTTTTTTTGAGACAGAGTTTCGCTCTCTTGCCCAGGCTGGAGTGCAATGGTGTGATCTTGGCTTACTGCAACCTCTGCCCACTGGGTTCAAGCAATTCTCCTGCCTCAGCCTCCCTAGTAGCTGGGATTACAGGCGTGCACTATCACGCCTGGCTAATTTTTGTATTTTTGGTAGAGATGGGGTTTCACTATGTTGTCCAGGCTGGTCTCGAACTTCTGGCCTCAAGTGATCCGCCTGTCTTGGCCTTGAAAGTCATGAGCCACTGCACCCAGCCTTTTCTTTCTTTTTTTGAGACAAAGTCTCACTCTGTTGCCCAGGCTGGAGTGAGTGCAGTGGTATGATCATGGCTCACTGCAGCCTCAACCTCCTGGGCTCAAGCAATCCCCCCACCTCAGCCTCCTAAGTAGCTGGGACCACAGGCACGTGCTACCATGCCTGGCTGATTTTTAATTTTTTTTTTTTTTTTTTTTTTGAGATGGAGTCTTGCTCTTTTGCCGAGGCTGGAGTGCATTGGCACAATCTTGGTTCACTGCAACCTCCACCTCCCAGGTTCAAGTGATTCTCCTGCCTCAGCCTCCTGAGTAGCTGGGACTACTGGCGTGCACCACTGTACCCAGTTAATTTTTGTATTTTTAGTAGGGATGGAGTTTCACCATGTTGACCAGGCTGGTCTTGAACTCCTGACCTCAGATGATCTGCCCGCCTTGGCCTCCCAAAGTGCTGGGATTACAGGCATGAGCCATCGCGCCCGGCCGCGCCCGGCTAATTTTTAAATCTTTGTAGAGATGGAGTTTTGCCATGTTGTCCAGGCTGATCTCGAACTCCTGGACTCAGGCAATCTTCCTGCCTCAGCCTCCCAAAATGCAGGATGACAAGCGTGAGCCACCTTGTCTGGGCATATTATTCAATTATGAGTTTAAGTAGCCACAAGTGGGCTGGGCACGGTGGTTCACGCCTGTAATCCCAGCATTTTGAGAGGTCAAGGTGGGCAGGTTGCGTGAGGTCAGGAGTTCGAGACCAGCCTGGCCAACATGGTGAAACCCTGTCTCTACTAAAAATACAAAAAAATTAGCCTGGCATGGTGGCGTGTGCCTGTAATCCCAGCTACTTGGTAGGCCAAGGCAGAAGAATTGCTTGAACCTGGGAGGCGGAGGTTGCAGTGAGCTGAGATCGCGCCACTATTCCGCAGCCTAGGTGACAGAGCAGCCCTCTGTCTCAAAAATAAAATTAATAGCCCAAGTGGTTGGTGGCTGCCATATTAGATGGTGCAGGGTTTTTTGTTTTGTTTTGTTTTTTGTTTTTTTTTGTGATGGAGTTTTGCTCTTATTGCCTAGACTGGAGTGCAATGGCAGGGTCTTGGCTCACTACAACCTCCTTTTCCTGGGTTCAAGCGATTCTCCTGCCTTATCCTCCTGAGTAGCTAGGATTACAGGCAAGCACCACTATGCCTGGTTAATTTTGTATTTTTAGTAGAGATGTGGTTTCTCCATGTTGGTCAGGCTGGTCCCGACCTCAGGTGATCCACCCACCTCGGCCTCCCAGAGTGCTGGGATTACAGGTATGAGCCACTGCGCCTGGCTAAGATCATGCAGTTTTTTCCAGGTGGAGATGAAGAAATAGTCAGGGAAAGGTTGAGAGGCTGTATAGTTGTGGACAGATTGGATTGAATTACTGGGTTCACTGAGGTAGGTCGGATTAGAAGGAGGGGTGGGGCTGCTTTACTTGTCCTGACTTCTTTTTTTTTTTTTTTTTTTTGAGACGGAGTCTCGCTCTGTTGCCCAGGCTGGAATGCAGTGGCCGGATCTCAGCTCACTGCAAGCTCTGCCTCCAGGGTTTACGCCATTCTCCTGCCTCAGCCTCCTGTGTAGCTGGGACTACAGGCGCCCGCCACCTCGCCTGGCTAGTTTTTTGTATCTTTTAGTAGAGATGGGGTTTCACGTGTTAGCCAGGATGGTCTCGATCTCCTGACCTCGTGATCCGCCCGTCTCGGCCTCCCAAAGTGCTGGGATTACAGGCTTGAGCCACCGCGCCCGGCCTGCCCCTGACTTCTTGCCCCTCCTCTGCCCACTCCTTCATTGAATACCATGCTGCCCTGCAGATGTGTTTGCCTGATTTTCACCTCCCTTCCTGTCTCTGTTATCATAGCAGATGTTTTAGTGCTCAGGGAAAGGAGGAGGAAGGAAACTCAGATTGTCAAGGAATCGTGAGTCAGTTTCTCAGCCACCACCCCAGGCCTGGGCTTGGCTAAGTCATTTCACCTCTCTGACCCTGGCTAGTGGGGTGAGTAGAGTCCCTACCCTGTTGTAAGTCAGGAAGCACCTGGAGCTCGGTCTGTGCTAATTATCAGTGACTTTATTTCTGTGACCCAGCTCTTCAGGGGCAGCCTATCTGGGGGTTCCAGTGCCCTGTGCAGTATCTCTAAGTGGTAGGTACTCAATGTGTGTATTAGTCCGTTCTCAGGCTGCTAATAAAAACACACCCAAGACTGAGTAATTTATAAAGAAAAAGAGGTTTAATGGACTCACAGTTCCACATAGCTGGGGAAGCCTCACAAGCATGGTGGAAGGCGAATGAGGAGCAAAGTCACATCTTACGTGGTGGCAGGCAGACAGAGTGTTTGCAGGGGAACTCCCCTTTATAAAACCATCAGATCTTGTGAGACTTATTCACTATCACGAGAACAGCACATGAAAGATCCACCCTCGCCGGGCGCGGTGGCTCAAGCCTGTAATCCCAGCACTTTGGGAGGCCGAGACGGGCGGATCACGAGGTCGGGAGATCGAGACCATCCTGGCTAACACGGTGAAACCCTGTCTCTACTAAAAAATACAAAAAACTAGCCGGGCAAGGTGGCGGGTGCCTGTAGTCCCAGCTACTCAGGAGGCTGAGGCAGGAGAATGGCGTAAACCCGGGAGGCGGAGCTTGCAGTGAGCTGAGATCCGGCCACTGCTCTCTAGTCTAGGCCCGGCCACTGCTCTCTAGTCTAGGCGACAGAGCGAGACTCTGTCTCAAAAAAAAAAAAAAAAAAAAAAGAAGGATCCACCCCCATGATTCAGTTACCTCCCACTGGCTCCCTCCCACGACATGTGGGAATTATGGGAGCTACAATTCAAGATGAGATTTGAGTGGGGACACAGCCAAACCATATCAGTGTGTATTGTGGGATGAATGGAGATGGTCATTACGGTCTTCTAAGTGTATGATGGGTCCATCTCTTACTTGGTAGTGTGTTAAGAAACCTGGCCTCCTTTTTCACATCTTGAAGTGCTGTATGGTTTACAATGCCAACTCTAATTTTTTATTATGTTTAATACACCAATAGTGCAAGGCCTTTATTGGTAGTACTCGCCTATTACAGGTGGAGAGACTGAGGCTCAGAGGTGAGGTCTGAACTTGGAGCTCTGGACTCCAAAGCCCAGTTTCTTTTCATGGTACCAGGCTGCCAGGAGGAGAAAGGATGGAGCTTAGATTCAAGTCTTGCAGCATCCTTCTTAGTCCAGTATTGGCTTATTTTCTTTTATGTTTTTTTGAGATGGAGTCTTGCTCTGTCACCCAGGCTGAGTGCGGTGGCGTAATTTCTGTTCACTGCAACTACTCCACCTCCTGGGTTCAAGCGATTGTCCTGCCTCAGCCTCTGGAGTAGCTGGGACTACAGGTACATGCCAGCATGTCCAGTTAAATTTTATATTTTTAATAGAGACACGGTTTCGCCATGTTGGCCAGGCTGGTCTCGAACTCCTGGCCTCAACTGATCCACCCGCCTTGGCCTCCCAAAGTGCTGGGGTTACAGGTGTGAGCCACCACATGTGGCCAGGCAGGTGATTTTTCTTGTCTTTCCCTCTTTCCACTTCAGTCCCCCTGGCCATCTTTCCCTTCCTTGAATGTGCCTCCTCCTGCCTGGAGGCCTTTGTAGGTATGAGGTCCTTCAGATGATGGCTGACATGACACTTCCTCAGGGAAGCGTTCCAGACCCCAAACACCAGGTCTCTGTCTGTGAAACAGGGACAGTGGTACCTGCCTAATCTGCACGCCTTTCCCTTCTCATGAGATATCCTGGGAAGGGGGGCTCAACTCTTTACTCTGTTTTAGGGCAGAGTGCCTTTGAGCTCTGGAGAGAGTGGGTTTGGATGGCCTTAGCTACCCTCGATACAGAGGACTTGGAGTTAACTGGGCACCATCCACAAAGCCTTGCATGCACTGGACCTGAACAAGTCGCTTAGCCCTTCGGAGCCTCACCTACCACCTGTCTTTGATGGAGTTGTGATAACAGTGCCTGCCCTGCCTGGATACCTTATGGGTTCAGTGAGCACATAGGCGTAAATAAAGTGTTGAGTGGCACCTCGGCATGTAGTTATTCTCTGATTGACCTGTAGCAGCCGTGCCAGTCTTCAGGGTCCCAGGCTGCCAGACTTTCTTCTCTTGTCTTGGAGCGTTTGTTGTTCCCTAGGACTGAAATGTTCTGACCCCTCGGCTCAACTGCCCCTTCTCTAGGAAGCTTTCCCTGGTGTGCCATCTGATGCTGGTGCTTGCTGGAGGGGTACTATCTGATGCTAGCTGGTGAGGCATTCCTGCCAGAGCTGCGGCAGATACTTTCCCCACGTCTCCACCAGCCTGTGAGGTGGATGCCATCTCCACGAGGGCATGCAGGTCCACAGAGACTGGCTCCTGTCCAAGGCCACGTGACTGGAAAGAGACAGAACCCAATTCAAACACCGTCAGTTTAGCCCTGGAGGCCCTCATCCTACCTCCCACATGGGTAACCACTATACATCTTGCCGCCTCTGAAATCTCCCGGTTTTTTTTTTTTTTTTTTAATTTTAAAATTTTGTGTGTATGTATGTATTTACTTATTTATTTGCTGTTGTTGTTATTGTTTTGAGACAGAGTCTTGCTTTGTTGTCGTCCAGGCTGGAGTGCAGTGGGGTGATCTTGGCTCACTGCAACCTCTGCCTCCTCAGCTCAAGTGATTCTCGTGCCTCAGTCTCCCGAGTAGCTGGGACTACAGACATGCATCACCATGCCTGGCTAATTTTTGTGTCTTTAGTAGAGATAGGGTTTCGCCATGTTGACCAGGCTGATCTTGAACTCCTGGCTTCGAGCGAACTGCCTGCCCTGGCCTCCCAAAGTGTTGAGATTAACGTGAGCCACTGTGCCTGGCCAAAATTTCATTATTTATTTATTTATGTATGTATGTATTTATTTATTTATTTGAGATGGAGTCTCACTCTGTCACCCAGGCTGGAGTGCAGTGGCGCCATCTTGGCTCACTGCAACCTCCACCTCCCAGGTCCAAGCGATTCTCCTGCCTTAGCCTCCTGAGTAGCTGGAACTACAGGTGCACGCCCCCACACCTGGCTAATTTTTGTATTTTTAGTAGAGATGGGGTTTCACCATCGTGATCAGTCTGATAGGCTGGTCACGAACTCCTGACCTTAAGTGATCCACCTGCCTCAGCCTCCCAAAGTGCTGGGATTAAAGGTGTGAGCCACCGCGCCCAGCCATATTATTTCTTTATTTTCATTTGGCTTATCTGTCAGCTTGACACTTATTTATTTTTTTAGGCTACTCAGGTGAAGCAATGTGAGTAAGATCACCTCTTGATTGTAACTTGTGTGTTCAGTGTTTGTCATTCATCCCTTCCTGTCTCCAGCCCTCAGTTCAGGGCATGATTTGGAGCAGATGTTCAGTATCTGTTTAACAAGAACAATCATGAGAAATACTTATTCGCTACTCATGTTTATGAAACACTCGTTATGTGCCAGGCACTGGGCTGAGCAGTCCACACAGGTCACCTCAGTTAATCCTCACGACAACCCGTGAGGTAAGTACTTATACCACCCTCGGTGTACACAGGAGGAAACTGAGGCTCAGGGAGTTTTTCTTTAAAAAAAGTTTTCCTTTTTTTTTTCCCTTGAGACAGGTCTTACCTTGTCACCTAGGCTGGAGTGCAGTGGCGTGATCTTGGCTCACTGCAGCCTCTTGGGCTTCAGGGATCCTCCCACCTTAGCCCCTCGAGTAGTTGGGGGGTGCAGGTGTGCACCACCATGCCCAGCTAATTTTTCATAGGGCCCCCTTGGCCTCCCAAAGTGCTGGTATTACAAGCGTGAACCACCACACCTGGCCTTAAATTTTATTTATTTATTTATTTATTTATTTATTTAATTGTTTTGTAGAGATGAGGTCTCACTATGTTTCCCAGGCTGGCCTCGAGCTCCTGGACTCAAGTGATCCTCTTGCCTCAGCCTCCACAGTAGCTAGAATTACAGGCGTCTGCCACTGCTCTTGGCTCAGGGAGTGTAAGTCACACAATCAGGCAGCGGTCTGCTCAGTTAGAGTCCATGCGCTTAGCCATGGTGCCTTCAAATGACTCCACCAGGGCCACCCCAGTACTTCCTGGGCAGACCAGACCATCCAGGGCGGGCAGGTTGTGCTTTCCTGCGTGGTGGGAGAGGACATGGCATGAAGCTTTGTGTAAATCTGTGCAGCCTCTGCCATTGTAAATCACTGGGCCACCAGGACAGACTACCCCCATCCCCTACCCAAAACTAGAAGAACGGATGGGTGGAGTCGCATCCTTCCTCTGTAGGCATCTGACCACCCACTCCCATTATGGAGCATTTCCTCAGGACCAGGGCAGTGTGGAGCCCTTTGCATAGCTCACTGAATTGGTGCAGCAACCTGGGCCTGGGGACTACTGTCATCTCCACCAGCCCAGCAAAAAGGGGAGGAGGGTACAGCCAAGGTCCAGCTCCAGTATATGGAGCACACTGGGGTGCCATGAAGATAGCCGTCCAGCCTCTAGAGGCTGACAGTCCTGCCCTGATACCCTGGTTTGTTATCAGACTCTGGCCTCCCCTCTTAGTGCCCATCTGAAGACTTCAGCCTTCAGTCTTCTTCCATCAGCATGCCGTCTCCCCTGTGCCTCAGTCTCCCTCTCTGGAGTATCTGCTGGTGCCATAGTTTGGTTTTATTGTTCTCTGAGACAGGGTATCACTTTGTTGCCCAGGCTGGAGTGCACTGGTGCAGTCATGGCTCACTGCAGCCTTGACCTTCTGGGCTCAAGCCATCTTCTCACCTCAGGCTCCTGCAACTCCAGTATCTAGACTACACGTACATGCCACCATTTCCAGCTAATTTTATTTTATTTATTTATTTATTTATTTATTTATTTATTTTTAGATAGAGTCTCACTCTTGTCACCCAGGCTGGAGTGCAATGGCGCCATCTCGAATCACTGTAACCTCTGCCTCTCAGGTTCAAGCCATTCTCCTGCCTCAGCCTCCCAAGTAGCTGGGATTACAGGCACCTACCATCATGCACGGCTATTTTTTGTATTTTTAGTAGAGACAGGGTTTCACCACGTTGGCCAGGCTGGTCTCGACCTCCTGACCTCAGGTGATCCGCCCTCCTTGGCCTCCCAAGGTGCTGGGATTATAGGTGTGAGCCACCATGCCCAGCCTTCCTGGCTGATTTTACAATTTTTCAGAGACGGGGGTTTTGCCTAGGCTGGTCTCGAACCCCTGGCCTTAAGTGATCCTCCTACCTCAGCCTCCCAAAAGTACTGGGATTACAGGCATGAGCCGCTGCACATTGCCACAGTTTGATTTTAAAATCCACTTTAAGGTGCAATTAGTTCTCCCCAGCTCCTCTTTTCCCCATCCTCATAAAGCGTAGTCACTTCCCTTTCTCCCACTTCTCACCTTCCTAGGTTTTGTTTTTCTCTCTTACCAAGTTTTGAGTATGTAATACATCCCAGATCGGTGCTGAACCCCTTGTGTGAGTTAACAGCTTTTCATGTGGCGTTCTGCAGCCTTCTTACAGATAAGGAAATTCAGAGAGATGAAGTGTTTTTGCAGAGAGCCACACGATGAGCTAAGAAATTGGAACCCAGGGCATTTGAACTCCAGAGCCAGGGAACTTAACCGCCCATTCATGCATTCACTCAGGAATTCCCTCTTGAGTGCCTGCTGTGAAGGCAACCTGGATGCTGTCTCTGCCTTCCTGGGATTGTGGTGTGTGTAGGAGAGAGACACGAAACAAAAGAATCTTCTAAGTCAGTTTCTGGCTTGCTGGGTACTCAGAAGGGGGAAGCAATGTGCTACAAGAGGCCGGCTGCTTCCTCCTCACAAGGGGAGGCCTACGGTGACATTGCCAGGCCTGAATCTGCCCTGCCATTGGGAGTGTAATTTCCTCACGACTACAAATGCAAATAAACACACACACTGAACATGCTACCCCGCTGGAACTGTTGACGGCTTGTTCACTGCGGTTAAAGGAAGATGGAGGAACACATTTGAGCACCCATGTGTGAGATCCAGCTCGTGGCAAACCCCGCCCTTCTTTAACGTCTGTGGGAAGTGAAGCCACCATTACTGACCTTGGAGGAATCCCGGAAGTAGTGGGAAGAAAAGTCGCAGATATTTGAAAATCAGGCTGCAGGGGTAGTTGGGGTGAGGAGCATGGACGTCTATGAGCCTGAATCTCAGCCTCGCCCAGGTTAGAAGCCCAGTCCTGATGTAATTTTTTTTTTTTTTTGAGACAGGGTCTCACTTTGTCCCCTAGGCTGGAGTGCGGTGGCACACTCTCAGCTCACTACAGCCTCGTCCTTCCAGGTTCAAGCATTCCTCCTGCCTCAGCCTCCCAAGTAGCTGGGACCACAGGTGTGTGTCACCACACCTTTCTAATGTTTGTATTTTTTTGTAGAGACCAGGTTTCTCACTGTTGCCCAGGCTGGTCTCAAACTCCTGAGCTCATGTGATCCTCCTGCCTTGGCCTTCCAAAGTGCCAGGATTACAGGCGTAAGCCACTGTGCCCAGCCCAATTTTTTTTTTTTTTTTTTTTTAATTTGTGGTCTGGTACAGGTTATTTTACCTCCCCAGGCCTCAGTTTCCTCATCTACTCAAGGGCAATGGTAGATAATCCCCCTCACACATTCCCCGGGGAGTCAGTAGGCTTGTGCATGCCAGACACAGCTGGCTTACAACAGGTGCTTCATAAGGGGGAGCTGTTGCAACGTCTTGGCAAGTTCTAGGCTGCCTAGCTCCAGAGCTAAGAGTCCCAGTGAGTTCATATCCCTTTGAGCATTTATAGGCTTCTCACAGGTCCCCTGGACTTTCTCAGCCACTCCTCATCTGACCTGAGGAGGTGTGATGTCCTTGCAGGACTTCTCTAGCCCCTCTGAACTTTTCTTTTGTTTGAGACAGCATCTTGCTCTGTTGCCCAGGCTGGAGTGCAGTGGTGTGATCAAGGCTTACTGCAGCCTCCACCTCCTGGGCTCAAGCGAGTCTTCCACCTTAGCCTTCCAAGCAGCTGGAACTACAGGTGTATGTTACCATGCCCGGATAATGTTTAAAATTTTTTGTAGAGATATGATCTCAGGCCGGTCTTGAACTCCTGGGCTCAAGTAATCGTTGAGCCCAAAGTGTTGGGATTACAGATGTGAGCCACCTTGCCAGGCACTGAGCTCCTTCTGTCTTCCATGAAGGATACACTGTTCCTCGCCTTTTGTCTTTTTTTGTGTGTATGTCGCAGGGTCTCTGTTGCCCAGGCTGGGATGTGGTGGTGTGATCTGGGCTTACTGCAACCTCTGCCTCCCAGATTCAAGTGATTCTCCTGCCTCAACCTCTTGAGTAGTTGGGATTACAGGTGTGCGCAAGCCCGCCCAGCTAATTTTTGTATTATTGGTAGACGTGGGGTTTCACCGTGTTGACCAGGCTGGTCTCGGCCTCTTGAAGTGTTAGGGTTACAGGCGTGAGCCACTGTGCCTGGCCACTTTTGTCTTTTGCATGTTCTGATCCCCTTGCCTGGAATGCGCTTTCGCTGCCTCCTGGTTATCCCTCAGGTTTCAGCTCTAACATCACTTCCCCAGGGAAGCCTTACCCTCCCTCTCTTCTGCTGTAGGATAATATGAACCACTGTCATCGTTACTTGTTCAGCGTCCGCCCTCCCTGTTAGGCAGCAAGGACAGATATCTTGCCTGTCTTAGGTCCCCAGAACCCAGCACACGGCTTGGAACATGTCAGGTGCTCCAACATTTGTTGAATGAGTCAGTCTGGGCTCGCAGAGGGAGCTGGGACCAGAGTAGAGTGGACACTGAAGCGTGTGTAGCAGTTTGCCAGGCAATAGGGAAAGAGACCTTCTCGTGAAGCAAGCAGAGATGAGAGGGAGAAATGAGAATAGCTAAGATTGTTTTGAGCATTTGTTATGTGGCTTACAGATACTTTGCTGAACATTTTATTCACATGATCTTGTTGAAGCCTCTCATTTCCATGAGGGGTTCTCAATTTTTATAGACAAGGAAGAGGACACATGAAGAGGGAAGTTACTTTGCCATATCACCCACTAAGGGATTTTTTTTTTTTTTTTTTTTGAGATGGAGTCTCACTGTCATCAGGCTAGAGTGCTGTGGCGCAATCTCGGCTCACTGCAACCCCCCGCCTCCCGGGTTCAAGTGATTCTCCTGCCTCAGCCTCCTGAGTAGCTGGGACTACAGGCATGTGCCACCACATCCGGCTAATTTTTCTATTTTTAGTGGGTACAGGGTTTCGCCATGTTGGCCATGTTGATCTTGAACTCCTGACCTCAAGTGATTCGCCTGCCTCGGCCTCCCAAAGCCAGTAAGGGATTTGAACCTAGGCAGTCTGACTCTTAAAAGCTCAAAGACTTAAGCTCTGTCCTGAGTAGCTTCGCTGGTGTATGGTATGGGGGTCAGAAGAGAGCCTGTCTGGATGCCTAGAGGGCATCCTGCAGTGGGCATGTGTGTCTGTGATCACAGTGGGAGAGAGAGAGGAGGGGGCATCTGTGGCCAGAATGGGGAGGCCTTGAATACCAGGATGAAGAGTTTGGGCCTATGATAATGAGAATAGAAGTAGCTGCCAGTATGAAGAGTTTGGGCCTATGGTAATGAGAATAGTAATAGGTACCAGTTTTTGACTTTCCGGCCACTTTATTGAGTCATTTAATCTCACAACAGTTCTATGGGATAGGTGTTACTGTTTTCATCCCGGTTTTTCAGATGGGGAAACTGAGACACAGAAGTTGTAGTCAGTTGCCCAAGGTGTCACAGTGAGAAAGTACTGGAGTTGGGCCTCAGACCCTGCGAGTCAGGCCCCAGAGTTCACTGGGGCCATATGCTCAACTACCATGCCGCCTGCCTGCCGCCGGGGTTGAGCCAGCTGAAACCTGGGTGCTGCTTCTGATGTGGGTGTTCTCCTTTGCTCTCTCCCCCAGCACCCGCGCAGGCAGCAGCAGCAGTTCTCATCTCTGGATGACAAGCCCCAGTTCCCAGGGGCCTCGGCTGAGTTTATAGACAAGTTGGAATTCATCCAGCCCAATGTTATCTCTGGAATCCCCATCTACCGTGTCATGGACCGGCAAGGCCAGATCATCAACCCCAGCGAGGACCCCCATGTGAGAGGCGACCTTCCCCACTTCCCATGCCCCCCATGCCCAGGCCCCTTGCCTGTCTCCTCTCTGGTCCCAACCGCCCCACGTCTGTCTGCCTCCACCCGCAGCTGCCAAAGGAGAAGGTGCTGAAGCTCTACAAGAGCATGACACTGCTTAACACCATGGACCGCATCCTCTATGAGTCTCAGCGGCAGGTGCGTGGGGACAGGCCTGGGGGCAGGGGGCTGGAATTACCTGAGGTCCCCTACCTGTGTTTGGGCCAAAGGATGGCTCTCAAGGAGGAGAGATTATTTTTTGGGGGGGTTCCATAGAGTTTGGAGGGTTCTCTCGGGACTCTGGAGGAAAAGTGTGAGAGCAGTCCTGCCCTAGGGCAGAAGGATGGACCTGATCACTAAAAACACCTACTGTGTGCCTGGCTGGGTGCTTGCCTGTGTGGGGAGAGGGCAGGGAGAAGGCCTGACAGCCCTTCCTCTTGGAAATACACGGTCCTGAGAAACAGGGTGGGTCCCCAGTGCTTCCTGGAGTGCTCCAGGGGACCACCCTAGGCCCATGTGGAATGTGCTATGATCCCCTGATAAATCCTAGTATCAGGGGACAAGAATCCAGTCAAGCCAGTGTCAACAAAGAGGGAAGTTATTGACTCCAATTACCATACCTCCAGAGGGTCCTCTTTTGGGGCACAGCTGGATCCAGGGGGCTCAAAAGCTGTCATTAGACCTTCTCTCGCTCTGTTCTCCTTTGCCTTGGCTTTCTTCCTCTCCAGGTGGTGGTAGGCTCTGGCAGCTCCTGGCTCATGCAGAGTAGGTAGGCAGAGAGAAAGGGTGTAGGGTACAGGCTCTGAAGCAAGTCTGTAAGACTGAAGTCCTAGTGCTGCCCCTTTCTAGCTCTGTGGTCTTGGGAAAGTTGTTTAAAACTTCAGTGCTTCAGTTTTCTATTTTATTTTATTTTTAAAATTGTATTTATTTCTTATTTTATTTATTTTATTTTATTTTGTTTATTTTTATTTATTTTATTTTATTTTTTGAGACAGAGTCTAGCTGTGTTGCCCAGGTTGGAGTGCAGTGGCACGATCTTGGCTCACTGCAACCCCTGCCTCCTGGATTAAAGCCATTCTCCCGCCTCAGCCTCTTGAGTAGCTGGCACCCACCACCACACCCGGCTAATTTTTGTATTTTTAGTAGAGATGGGGTTTTGCCATGTTGGCCAGGCTGGCCTCAAACTCCTGACCTCAGGTGATCTGCCTCCCTTAGCCTTCCAAAGTACTGGGATTACAGGCATAAGCCACTGCACCTGGCCTAGTTTATTTTGTTTATTTCATTTTGTTTTATTAGTTTATACGGGGGTCTCACTCTGTCTCCCAGACTGTTGTGTGGTGGTGCACTTGTAGCTCACTGTAGCCGTGACCTCCTGGTCTCAAGCGATCCTCCTGCCTTGGCCTCCCTAACAGCTGAAACTATAGGCATGGACCACCATCCCCAGCTAATGTTTTTAATTTTTTGTAGAGATGGGATCTTGCGTTGTTGCCCAGGCTGGTCTTGAACTCCTGGGCTCAAGTGAGCCTCCCACCTTGGCACCTCCCAAAGTGCCATTGCGCCCAGCCAGTGCTTTGGTTTTCTTATCTGCACCTGCCTCATGAGGTTGGCATGAGGGTTGATGGTGGAATATGTAATGGCCTTAGGAACAGCAAAACTGGCATTTAGCTACCACTTAATATTAGCTTCTTCTTATTTATGATGATCCTATCCATCTTGCAATTATTATCCTTTCCACTTAGCAGTGGAAAGAGAATCGTCTTTGACAGTTCAGCACAAGGCCCAGAGCTGGCACTCATTGGCCAAGCTTTGGTCATAGACCCTGTCATGAACCAATAACTGTGACTGATTGGCCAAGCCCAGGCTATGTGCCCCGCCAGGAACTGAGGGAGAAGAGGAGTAGAGTCCATCTCCCAGGCCACAGAGATGGAAGGTGGGGCTGAGGGTTCCTCTGAGAAAAGTGGGAAGCTTGTTGGGCAGGCAGGCCCTTGGATGTCCACCATTCTCATGAGGTCAGGACCTCTCCAGGGCTTGGGGGGTCAGGACCTCTGCCAGGCTTGGGAATTTGCATTTGTGTCAAGTGCCCAGGTGACCCTGTTGTGGACACTGCGTGGATTCAGGCAGGCAGCCCACTCCCAGACTTTCTCATTCACAGGAATCCTATGCATGGGTTCGCCGAGTTAGGGTAGTGTCTTCACCCTGCCCAGAAACTTCCCTGGGCGTCCAGCGGCCACAGGAGCAAGTCCAGCCCTTCCTGGCCACCCTGCCTGCCTGTTCTCCTGTGGCTTGGTGCTCTCTGCTCCTCTCTCCACAGCCGCAGTGCCAGGCCACACCACCCCTGCACGCATAGGCTCCCTCCTGCCCCGCTGTGAGTTGCACACACGGGCTTTGGAGTCCAGTGGGCTTGGGTCCAGTCACACCTGTGACTTCGGACAGGTGATTTTTCTTGTCTTTGCCTCAGTTTCCTCATTGTTTTAAAGAATGAGGCTAACGATAGAACCACCCTAAAGGGCAGGGGTAGAAATTCTGTGAGACACAGCAAGTAGGGTTCGTGCCTATTGGCTGACACAGAGGAAGCTCTCAGTAAGGTCACCTCACCTGTCATCGTGCGGCCTGCTTCTGTTAGGACTGTGTTCAGCTGTGAGTTACAGACCTCTTTCCCACTCCAAAAACAAAACAAAACAAAACAAAAAACGAAACAAAACAAAAACACACACACACACACACACAAAACCCCAAACCCTAACAAATAAAAACAAAAGCAGTAGCCTATACAGACGAGTAATTTCTTCTTTTGAATGAAAGAAACCTGGGCCGGGCCCAGTGGCTCATAGTAATCCCAGCATTTTGGGAGGCCAAGGTGGGTGGATCACCTGAGGTCAGGAGTTTGAGATCAGCCTGGCCAACATGGCAAAACCCCATCTTTACTAAAAACACATAAAATAGCCTGGCATGGTGGTGCATGCTTGTAGTCCCAGCTACTCAGGAGGCTGAGGTGGGACAATCACTTAAGCCTGGGAGGCAGAGGTTGCAGTGAGCCAAGATCACACCACTGTATTCCGGCCTGAGCTAAAGAGTGAGCCTTTGTCTCAAAAAAAAAAAAAAAAAAAAAAAAATCTGGAAACAGGTGGTCTGGGGCAGGTCTGGTGGCACCATGATGTCATTGGACTCATTGGACACCCAGTTTTCTTTCATTGCTTAGATCTGCCACTCATAGCATTGGCTTCTACCTTTTCTGAGGTCCCTTCATGAGCCAAAATGGTTGCTGAAGCTCTCTCCATCACATCTCATTCTAGGCAGGAAGTAGAGGGAAGGTGGAAGGCCAGACATGGCACATCCCAGCTATCACACCCCACTACCTTTTTAGAGCTTTCTGGGTAGTCCCACCTAGTAACATCTGCATACATTTCATGGGCCACTCCTAGCTGCAGGGGAGACAGAAATGTATTAATAATCCTTTAGTCCAGGCAGTTGCTGCCTGCGGGAGATTGAGACCTCTGTTAACAGAGGAGGGGAATAGGATACTGGGAAGGCAATCACGAGCCTCTGCCAGTAGCCCGGAGTCCTGATCCTCAGGGGGCTGGTCGCAGGCTCCTCCCCACGCTAACCTGGACAGTCCTGCCAGGCCCTCAGTACTCAGCACCGCCCACTCACTTGGCACTGGAATGTGCATTAACTTTTAATTGGCTCCCCACTTGGAAGAAAGCACACATTCATCAGTTTCCCCCACAGCAACGGGAAAGCCAGGCCTGGGAACACACGGGGGAGGGCACTGCCCAACCATGAGGTGCACTGACCCCGGGGTGTCCCTAAGGTGCTGTCCAGGCTGCCTTTGTTGTGCTTTACACATGGCCCTGTGTGATCTCATGTGCATCCGTATGCCAGGGCTGCCCAGAGCCCTGTCCAGACTGCTTGTCAGAGCCCTGCTTGGCTTCTCGCCCTGGATGTCCCACAGCAAACTAATCCTGTCTGAACTTGACCTCGACATCTTCCTCCCAGGCGTGCTCCTTTGCCTCATCTAGTCTGTTTCTCAGTGAAGGGCACCACCATCCACCCGCTCGCCCACACCAGAAACCTCATCTTATGCCTGTCTCCTCCCTTCCCCTTGCTATCCCTTTCTCCCCTCTCATTCCCTCTGTAGATATTTCTTTTTTTTTTTTTTTTATTTTCGAGACGGAGTTTTGCTCTTGTCGCCCAGGCTGGAGTGCAATGGCACAATCTCGGCTCACTGCCTCCCTGGTTCAAGCAAGTCTCCTGTCTCAGCCTCCTGAGTAGCTGGGATTACAGGCATGCCCCAGCACACCTGGCTAATTTTGTATTTTTAGTGGAGATGGGGTTTCTCCATGTTGGTCAGGCTGGTCTCAGACTCCCAACCTCAGGTGATCTGCCTGCCTCGGCCTCCCAAAACGCTAGGATTATAGGTATGAGCTACCGCACCAAGCTATAGATACTTCTTTTCTTTTATGTTATTTTTATTTATTTATTTAGAGACGGAATCTCTCTCTTTCGCCCAGGCTGGAGTGCAGTGGCGCAATCTCGGCTCACTGCAACCTCCACCTCCCAGGTTCAAGAGATTCTCCTGCCTCAGTCACCCAAATAGCTGGGATTACAGGCGCCCATCACCACATCCGGCTAATTTTTGTATTTTTAGTAGAGATGGGGTTTCACCCTGTTGGCCAGGCTAGTCTTGAACTCCTGACCTCAAGTGATCCACCTGCCGTGGCCTCCCAAAGTACTAGGATTATAGGCGTGAACCACCACGCCTAGCCTGTCTGTAGATACTTCCTTAGGAACTGCTCAGCTGCTCAGCAGCACACTCTGGGACCCAGCCCCATCCTCTCTCTGCTTCACTGTTGTTGGTGAGCTGGTCTTCGTGCTCTGCTTGTGACCTTGTGTTCTCAGCATGGCTGCTGCATGTCCAGGCTTCTTGACTGTCTGCAAGGCAGGAAGAAGTTGGGAGTGGATGGGGCTGGCACCAGCAGCAGTGGTCTCTTCTATCCAGAAAGCAAAAGCAGATTTCCACCGAAATCTCTGGCTAAAACTGTGTCGCACGGCCACCTCTGGCTGCAAGGGAGGCCAGTAACCTGAGCGCGTGTCTTTTCGAGGCTCAGGATAGGGGATTTGGGAGAAGGAAGCTGGGCACTGATGTGGCCAGCTGACAGGGTCTGCTGCCCCCTAGCACAGCCAACTCAGCTGCCTCAGACACATCCACCTGCTCCTCTCCCACCTCCCCCTGCTACCAAGCTGGGCCTCTGTCCCCTGTCTCCTGGCTCGCTGCAGTCAGCCTTGATGGTTCCATCCATTTCCCTCACTGCAGCCTGAGAGCAATTCTAAAACACAGGTCTGACCACATTGCTCCCTTGAGAAGACCTGCTGGCAGGTTACCACCATTCTCAGAGTAAAATCAATGTATCGTTCCCTTTGTTATCTGGGTGCCACCTTCCTCTCCCTCATCTTTCCCCACCCCTACCACTATACGTCCCAGCCCTTTGGTCCTCACGGTCTATCATTCCCTCTGCCTGGAACCCTCCACCCACCCCATCTTTGTTCATTGGTCCTTGCTGATGCCCTTCCATGGTGGAAAAGGTGCTTCCTTTGGGCTCCTATCACAGCACCTCGATCCCTCTGGCAGTTCTAAGCAGTCTGGCAGCATCTCCATAAAGGCAGGAACCCTAGCATGGCCTGGCCCAGGACTGGCCTTCAGGCAGGCTGCAAATTCACGGAGGTGTCAGAAGCTGGGTAGGGTTTGGATGGCTCTCTGTCATTGCCCAGCATAACCAAGTGTGGGCCCCCGGTCCCCCCTCCACCCCCAGGGCCGGATCTCCTTCTACATGACCAACTATGGCGAGGAGGGCACGCACGTGGGGAGTGCCGCCGCCCTGGACAACACAGACCTGGTGTTTGGCCAGTACCGGGAGGCAGGTACGTCTGTCTGTGGTTTGGCCCTGTGGTCCCCATTGAGGTGTACAAGTTAGTCTTTCTGAGTGTTCTTCCAGGAGCAGCACAGTGCCAGGAAGGTCTAAGGAGCTGGAAGAAGAGCTTTCCAAGCAAGAAAGAGACAAGCCAGGGTCAGGACTCTGGAGGGGGCAGTCTTCCCACTCTGAAGGCTGGAAAGTGTAGTGGCTCAGGGTCTGTGCCCTTAACCCTTTGTTACCAGTTGTCAGGTTTCGGGCACATCACTTCCCTTCTCTGAGCCTCAGTTTTCTAATCTCCAGAAGAGGGATTATGATGGTATCTGCATCCAAGGGTCGCTGGGAGGATGCAGTGAGGTCGGCGCTCGCTGTGGGTGTGGTCTCTGCTGGAGACCCTGTCTGCCTGGTGCAGGGATCCTCTGGCCCCTCCTCAGGTGCTGTATCCTTCAGGGAGCAGGAGCAGGTGGAAGAACCTTGACGGACCTGAGTGCGGTGCAAGATCAGAGGGGCCCGGCAGGCCTGGATGAGTGAAAGGAAGGAAGGGTCAAAGACCAGGAATGAAGAAAATCATTGAGCAGGAATGAGTGCCTGGGAGCGAAGGAGTGAGCCCAGGGAGCAGTGAGTAGGGTGTTCCAGGGAGCTTGTTGGTGTGGGGCCCTGCAAGGGGACTACCCTCTGAGTGTCAGCGAGCACTGGTAGGGCTAGGAAGGCACATCTTAACCCTTTGTCTTAGACGCTGCACAGCCTGGGGCAAGTTGCTTAACTGCCCGGTGCCTCTGTTTCCTCATTCATAAGGGGGATAGTAGCCCTTCCCAAGACAGCTGTTGAGGGGAGTCTTGGGGCAGTTGGCACAGTGCCCTCAGCACAGAGTGAGCGCTCGGGGCAGGGGTTGGTGTCATGATTGGGGCCTCACCCTGGGACCGCCCTTCCACCAGGCCAGACCACGTGGCTGTCCAGAGCCCCCATGGACCAGTATGACTTGCAGCCTGTTCCTGGACTGTCTACTGCTCACAGCTGGACCAGGCCCCTGGCCCCACGTGCTCTAGGAGGGCAAATGCCCTGTGATGTTTGTCAGGTTGAGTGTCATCCATGCGGAAAATGAGATTTCCAGACGCTGGGCAGCAAGCTGGGGCCCCACCAGCTGTGCTGAGCACTGCACCTGTTTTTGCTGAAGGGGTCTCTTTTGTGAGGGCACCAGGCAGGACTGAGCAAGCCTCATGGGAATCATGGGAGCCGCTGAGCTCTCCACACGGGAGAGAGTGACTGTCCAGCACTGAGGGTCAGCAGAAGTGTCTGGGCAGCTGCAAATGGGACTCGTGCAGAGGTAGCATGGTGCAGGCTAAGGAGTTGAGTCAGACCCACTCTAGGCTTCACTTGGCAGGCTGCTTGCCTTGGTGACGCTGTCTGTCATCTGTGAAGTGAGAAGAGTGGTCTTCATCATGATAGGTAGCGTTTCCCTGGGCTCTTGACACCAGAGTGCTGTTCTTTTATTCTTCTCCTTTATTTTATTTTTTTTGAGATGGAGTCTTGCTCTGTCGCCCAGGCTGGAGTGCAGTGGTGTGATCTCGGCTCACTGCAAGCTCTGCCTCCTGGGTTCATGCCATTCTCCTGCCTCAGCCTCCCGAGTAGCTGGGACTACAGGCACCTGCCACCACACCTGGCTAACTTTTTTGTAATTTTAGTAGAGATGGAGTTTCACTGTGTTAGCCAGGATGGTCTCGATCTCCTGACCTCGTGATCCGCCCTGCTTGGCCTCCCAAAGTGCTGGGATTACAGGCATGAGCCACTGTGCCCGGCGGTTTTTTTTTTTTTTTTTTGAGGTGGAGTCTCACTCCGTCACCCAGGCTGGAGTGCCATGGCGCAGTCTTGGCTCACTGCAGCCTCTTGTCTCCAGGTTCAGGTGATTCTTCTGTCTCAGCCTCCTGAGTAGCTGGAATTACAGGCATGCACCACCATGCCTGGCTAATTTTTGTATTTTCAGTAGAGACGGGGTTTCACCACGTTGGTCAGGCTGGTTTCAAACTCCTAACCTCGAGTGATTCATTTGCCTTGGCCTCCCAGAGTGCTGGGGATTACAGGCGTTAGCCACCACGCCCAGCCAGCCAAGGTGCTGTTATAAGTGCTCTTTAGCCTTGGAGATTGTCATTTCCCCTCACCACACTGCAGAGCAAGGGCACACTGGGTGAGGTTAGGGCAGGCCCCGATGGTGTTGCCTCATTGAGGCACCTCCCGCATCCATGTGAGGCAGGAGAGGCAGGCATTACCGTCAACTCTAAAAGCCAGGTAAGAACCTGAGTCAACAGAGGTGAGGTCACAGGCTCAGGCCATGTTCTCCTAAGGAGTGGAGCCAAGTCCTTGCATGGCTGGCTGACCCAGAGATAGCTCTCGCTGTTTCCCACCCTTGGCTGTCCTCTCAGAGCTATACGTGGTGTGTCAGTGGTGGCACCGGCAGGGAGTGGCACCCAGTGAAAAGGAGTGTTAAGAGGAAGCAGGTGTGGTGGCTCACGCCTGTAATCCCAGCACTTTGGGTTGCCGAGGTGAGAGGATTGCTTGAGCCCAGGAGTTTGATACCAGCCTGGGCAACATGGCGAGACCCCCATTGCTGAAAAATTCAAAAATTAGCCAGGCATGGTGGTGCACACCTGTAGTCCCAGCTACTCAGGAGGCTGAGTGGGAGGATTGCTTGAGCCCGGGAGTTCAAGACTGCAGTGATCTATGCTTCCACCACTGAACTCCAGTTTGGGTGACAGAGTGAGATCCTGTCTCTGAGACCAATAAGAAAAGAGGTGGCAGGTGTCAAGCAAGAGCAACAGTTCCCACTGGACTTGGAGTTTCCTGGTGCAAATCAGCCTGTGAGTCTGTATTTTCTTTTTCTTTGAGACGGGGTCTCACTCTGTCACCCAGGTTGAAGTGCAGTGGCATGATCTCGGCTCATGCAACCTCTGCCTCTTAGGATCAAGTGATCCTCCCACCTCAGCCTCCTGAATAGCTGGGACCACAGGTGCACACCACCACACCTGGCTAATTGTTTTTTTTTTTATTTATTTTTGGTAGAGATGGGGTTTCACCGTGTTGCCCAGGCTGGTCTCAAACTCCTGAGCTCAAGGGATCCACCTGCCTCACCCTTCCAAAGTGCTGGGATTACAGGCATGAGCCACTGCACCTGGCAAGTTTGTACTTTTAGCACCTTCCCCGCCCCTACCCAGTCCTTCTCATGTGGGTGGACCCAGTACCACATTCTGAGAAAGCCTGATTCCAAGATCCTGTATCAGTGCCTTGGACCTTCTTTGGCCCTCTACAAGGCCTTTCTTTCCCTCTTTAACCAGAGCAACTCCTGTTTCCATCTGTTACATATGCACCACAGCCACATGTTATGTGGATTTGTGTTATGTCCATTCAAAAGCATATGTCAGAAAATACCAATAAACCTGTATTAAAGTTGAATGTTGAAGTAATGCTAATCACCCTCAACTCTAACTAAAATATTAACAAGTGGGCCGGGCGCGGTGGCCCATGTCTGTAATTGCAGCACTTTGGGAGGCTGAGGCGGGTGGATCACCTGAGGTCGGGAGTTTGAGACCAGCCTGACCAACATGGAGAAACCCTTTCTCTACTGAAAATACAAAAATTAGCTGGTTGTGGTGGCGCATGCCTGTAATCCCAGCTACTCAGGAGGCTGTGGCAGGAGAATTGCTTGAACCTGGGAGGCAGAAGTTGCAGTGAGCCAAGATTGTGCCATTGCATTCCGGGCAACAAGAACAAAACTCTATCTCAAAAAAAAAAAAAAAAAAAAAAGCCAGGTGTAGTGGTGCACACCTGGAATCCCAGCTATTTGGGAGACTGAGGCACAAGAATTGCTTGAACTAGAAGGCGGAGGTTGCAGTGAGCTCAGGTTGCACTACTGCACTCCAGCCTGGGTGGCCGAGCCACACTCTGTCTCAAAAACAAAACAAAACAAAAAAAACGGTAACTGCTGTGTGTAATGTGATCACCATTAAATTTGTATCTAAAGACGGGGTTCTGCAGTAAAGAAAGGGTTTGGAAAGCACTGTACTAGAGAGCTCCGTCTGAATAATGTTCCTGGTCTGAGTGCTTGCAGCATTGATCCACAGCGCTGCCCCTAAGGTGTGGATGTGAAGATTGTCCCACTATCCAGGTGGGGCAAAGAGCTTGTCCGAGGGCAATCCCAAACCCTCTTCTGTCTTCTAACTCAGGAGGAAGGGCCGCCTTCACCTGGAGCGGTTCCCTTTGATGGGCAGGTGGGTGTTCACCAGAGGTTTTGTTTGAAGAAAGGGTTTTACTGCCATACGTGGGTTAGAGTACTTCTTCTGTAGTCCAGAAGTTGTAAATTAGTGGTCTATGCTGTTATTTGGTTCATAATGATGATGTTTTTCTTTTTTTTTTTCCGAGACAGGGTCTTGCTTTGTAGCTCGGATTGGAGTGCAGTGGCACAATCTCAGCTGCCTGCAGCCTTGAACTTCTGGGCTGAAGCAGTCCTCTGTCTCAGCCTCCCAAGTAGCTGGAACCACAGGCGCACATCACCATGCCTGGCCAATGTTTTGAATTTTTTTTTTTTTTTTTTTGTAGAAGCAAGGCCTCACTTATGTTGCCCAGGCTGGTCTCCAACCCCTGGGCTGAAGCGATCCTTCAACGTCAGTCTCCCAAAGTGCTGGGATTACAGGCATGAGCCACCATGCCTGGCCATAGTGATGATTTATGGTTAGAATATTTCTTAAAGGTAATTGAATTATTTGAAAGCACTTAAAGACCAGACAGTGTCTCACTAAGAGGAAGAAAGAAAAAGGCTAGATTTCTGCTTTCTTTTGAAAAATCAGATTGGCCTTGCTGGGCAGTCAGTCAGTCTGAACATCAGTCTCCCTCTTAAAAACAAGCCCAAGCTTTCCTGTCTGTCTGCTGGCATGCTGCGGGTCACCCATGGGGCCGATCTGACCCCCTGCACTGCCCACTCAGCTAACCATTGCCTCCTCCCCTCCTAGGTGTGCTGATGTATCGCGACTACCCCCTGGAACTATTCATGGCCCAGTGCTATGGCAACATCAGTGACTTGGGCAAGGGGCGCCAGATGCCTGTCCACTACGGCTGCAAGGAACGCCACTTCGTCACTATCTCCTCTCCACTGGCCACACAGATCCCTCAGGGTGAGGATGCATGCCCTGGACCTTGCACACATGCAGACCAGTGTCACACCCCGGTCCAGGCCTCAGCTCTTCTGCCTCCCTTCTGGGTGGAATTCTGGGTTGGTGACACCACCAGAGCCCTGGTCTGTGCTCCAGACTTATTACTATTTTCTTCTTTTTTGAGACGGAGTCTTGCTGTGTTGCCCAGGCTAGAGTGCAGTGGTGCAATTGCAGCTCACTGCAGCCTCCTTCTCCTGGATTCAAGCAATTCTCCTGCCTCAGCCTCCCAAGTAGCTGAGACTATAGGTGTGCACCACCACGCCCAGCTAAGTTTTGTATTTTTAATAGAGACGGGGTTTCACCGTGTTGGCCGGGCTGGTCTCAAACACCTTGCCTCAGCTAGTGCTAGGATTACATGCATGATTCACTGTGCCCAGCCCACTTTTTTTTTTTTTTGTCTGAGACAGGGTTTCACTCTCGTCAGCAAGGTTGGAGTGCAATGGTGTGATCTCGGCTCACTGTAACCTCCACCTTCCAGGCTCAAGTGATTCTCCTGCCTTTATCTCCTGAGTAGCTGGGATTATGGGCATATGCCACTGCACCTGGCTAATTTTTTGTATTTTTTGTAGAGATAAGGTTTCACCGTGTTGGCCAGGCTGGTCTTGAACCTGAGCTCAAGTGACCTGCCTGCCTTGGCCTGTCAAAGTGCTGGGATTACAGATGTGAGCCACTGCACCCGGCCTGTGTTCCAGACTTGGAATGCACCTCTTGTCTGGGACCCTTCAGAAGAGGGCTCTGTTGCTGTCCCCACCCCATTCAGGGGCCTGAAGCCTGTGCGACCACACTCTGGATTTCCCAACCACATGCCCACTGCGTTTGTCTGCTCACAAACACAGCCAACATGTGCACGAGGTTCCACTGTGCCGGTGCTTCACATTCATCGTCCAATAGGACCCTCATTGTGGCCATGGGGACAGAGGTTATTATTTGCTCTTGTTCCTGTTTTCGAGAGCAGGAGGCCCATGTTTTGTGTGTGAGAGAGTGAGAGCAAACGAGTGGGAAAAAAAAGTGCAGGAAGCCTGGCTAACATGGCAAAGCCCTGTCCCTACTAAACATACACAAATTAGCTTGGTGTGGTGATGCACACCTGTGATCCTAGCTACTTGGGAGGCTGAAGCAGGAGGATCGCTTGAACCTGGGAGGCAGAGGTTGCAGTGAGCTAAGATTGTGCCGTTGCACTCTAGCCAAAGTGAGATCCTGTCTCAAAAAAAAAAAAAAAAAAAAAAAGGAAATTGAAGTCAAAGAGGGAAGTCACTCGCTAACGGTCATATGGCACAGAGGGAGAGGAGCAGGGACTCAAGTCATGGACTGTGTACCTCCAGAGCCTGGGTTCTTGGCCCTGACCTTTGTCTGCCTCAGTCCTTAGAGTCAAGCAAGCTTCCCCAAAGCTTACTGTAGGTGCCCTGAAGCCCCTTCCCTTATAAGAGGCTTGTTTGGGAAGCAAACCCACCAGGTGCCAGGCCTGCACCCTCATAGCGTGGAGAACAAGGAATCGGAGCCCCTTCCTGCCCTCTGGGGCCTGTAGCCTGATCTAGGGTTGGTCTGGGCTCTGGCTTCTTTGCCCTAGGGCAGCTAAGATGCATGAGTTTGTGTCTCTCCAGGCCTCAGCACTGTGCCCAGCACAGTAGAAGGCTCCACACCCCTTAGCTCATAGTGTTCTTCTGTTGGGAAACAAGAAGCAGTTTGAGCCTTTTAGGTGGGACGTGGGCAGGGAAGCTTTCTCAGACGAGGAGGCATTTAGGGGGCATTTGAACTAAAGGTAATAGGGTTTCCACAAGGCTGGCACCTGCCCCTAACCTTCCCTCTGGGTCCCTGCTAAGTCACTTCAAATGTAAGAAGTTCCTGCCGTGTGCCGGTGCCACTCCAAGTACAGGGAACAAAAGCAATGCAAACCTCAGCCTTCCAGGTGCTGCCATCGTGGTGGGGGAGATGGACAGTAACAAAGATGGAGAGGGAATGCCTGGAGTATATGAGGGTGGGGGTTCTGTAGGGAGCAGCCAAGCCAGTGGGGCGTGGTACACTGTGGGGGTAGCTGGGGGCCGTCACTAGAGTGACACTGAAGTATGGACCAGAGGAAGTGAGGGAGGGAGCTGTGTGGTGTCTTGAGGCAGGTGTGAGCCTGGTGTGTTTGAGGAGCAGGGAGGAGCCCAGAGGGGCAGGTGTGGAGTGAGCGGGTATGGGGTGAGCAGGTGTGGGGTGGTTGGAGGTAAAGTCCAGAGGTGGTGGGAGGGGTGCAGATGGTGCAGGTTGGGTGGGGCCTCAAGGCCTTTGCCTTTTGCAGGGATGTTGACTTTTACTTACACTGGGACAGGAGCCGTGGGTGGGGAGGAGTCTGCTCCTCCTTGGCCTGGCTCACCTCTTCATGGAATCCGCAGGCCTCCCTGTAGGTAACAGATTGGGCAGTGTGTGAAGGGCTAGTAAGGAGGCTGCTTGGTAACTTGGGCTTGACAAGGGTGGTGCTGAGGAGGAGGTGAGAGGGGTCAGGTTCTGAAGGTGGAGCAGATGTGGGGAATGGTGGGAAGTCTTGTTGGAGATGATGCTGGAATCTTCAGCCTGAGCAGTTGGAAGGGTGGAGCTGCTCTCAGCTGAGCAGGAGGAGACCTGGATGGGCAGATGCTGGGGGCCTCAGGAGCTCAGGTGTTTTCTTTCCCCTTGAAGCCTGGTGACCACTGGCCTGAGCCTCAGAGCCCTGGGTCGTGTGAGGGTGAATGAGTGTGAGTGAGTGCGTGTAAGTCTTCGCCCCTGCTCACCACCCTCTCATCCCCTGCAGCGGTGGGGGCAGCCTACGCAGCCAAGCGGGCCAATGCCAACAGGGTCGTCATCTGTTACTTCGGTGAGGGGGCAGCCAGCGAGGGGGATGCCCACGCCGGCTTCAACTTCGCGGCCACACTTGAGTGCCCCATCATCTTCTTCTGCCGGAACAATGGCTACGCCATCTCCACGCCCACCTCCGAGCAGTATCGCGGCGATGGCATCGGTATGGACTCTACTGGCTGCTCCCCACCCCGCCGGGATCATCTCCTTCCCTCCCCCATCCCCTCACCTTCCTGCCACCCCTGCCCTCCTTCCTGGTCCTTCCTGTGTCCTGTGGTGTCTGGCACTTGGTCAGCCACAGGAGTCGAGGTCCTGAGCACTCAGCCTTGCTCTCTCTGTCCTCTCCCTGCTCATCCCCTTGGCCTCATGCATGTTCCTCATCTCAGCCCTGGCCTGACCTGCCTTCTCTGTGTCCCCACAGCGGCACGAGGCCCCGGGTATGGCATCATGTCAATCCGTGTGGATGGTAATGATGTGTTTGCTGTGTACAATGCCACAAAGGAGGCCCGACGGCGCGCTGTGGCAGAGAACCAGCCCTTCCTCATCGAGGCCATGACCTACAGGTACCCGCCGCTCCCCCATCAGCACCCCCACAGCGCTGACAGCCACTGTAGCATCTTCCTCATATCGATCACTGTCTCCAAAACATGGCCTTATCACCTGATGTTGCATTTCCCCTTGCCTTGATTCCGTTTCCACTCCTCCTTCCCTAGTCCATCCCCCATCCTCCCTCCTGACCCCCACTCCAGGGAGCCCCACACTGACCTGGGGCCTTTTGCCCCTATGCAGGATCGGGCACCACAGCACCAGTGACGACAGTTCGGCGTACCGCTCGGTGGACGAAGTCAATTACTGGGACAAGCAGGACCACCCCATCTCCCGGCTGCGGCACTACCTGCTGAGCCAAGGCTGGTGGGATGAGGAGCAGGAGAAGGCCTGGAGGAAGCAGTCCCGCAAGAAGGTGAGGGCACCCTGCCCGGGAGGGTGTGCTGGGGGCTGCTGTGGCCTGCAGAGCTCAGGAAGGATTTGCGGGACACTGAACTGGGAGGCTCAGGGATAACCCCAGTGATGTCTCAGATGTGGCCTGTGGAGCCAGGCTGCTGGGGCCATGTGTGTCCTGGCTCTGTGTCCTCGGCACGTTGCTCTCCACTTCCTTGTCTTTGAAGGGGGATGCTGGTGGTGCCCATTTCAGAAACTGGTTTGAGGCTGGGCCTGGTAGCTCATGCCTGTAATCCTAGCACTTTGGGAGGCCGAGGTGGCAGATCACTTGAGGTCAGGAGCTCGAGAACAGCCTGTCCAACATGGTCAAATCCTGTCTCTACTAAAAATACAAAAATTAGGGCTGGGCGCGGTGGCTCATGCGTTTAATCTCAGCACTTTGGGAGGCCAAGGCGGACGGATCACCTGAAATTAGGAGTCTGAGACCAGCCTGGCCAAGATGGTGAAACCTTAAAAATACAAAAATGAGCCGGGCATGGTGGCGGGTGCCTGTAATCCCAGCTACTCGGGAGGCTGAGGCAGGAGAATTGCTTGAACCTGGGAAGCAGAGGTTGCAGTTAGCTGAAATCATACCATTGCACTCCAACCTGGGCAACAACAGTGAGACTCCATCTCAAAAAAAAAAAAAAAGAAAAAAAAAGCCAGGTGTGGTGATGCGCACCTGTAGTCCCAGCTACTGGGGAAGGTGAAGCAGGAGACTCACTTGAACCTGGGAGGCGGAACTTGCAGTGATCCGAGATGGCGCCACTGCACTCCAGCCTGGGCAACAGAGTGAGACTATCTCTTAAAAAAAAAAAAAAAAGAAGAAGAAGCTGGTTTGAGGAGTAGGTGGCGAACCGTGTGCAGTGTACGTGCCCTGCCCAGAATCAGTGTGCCACCCTCCCTGGCCTGGTCATTAGGAGCCAGGAGCCTTGCAACCCAGCGGTGAGGGCAGCACCCAGCATAGGGCAGCACTGTGCGTCCAATCCCTGCCTTTCTCTGTGCCTCAGTTTCCTCATTGCTCAGCTGCCTACCTCTTAGGGCTGCTGAAAGTCTTAAATGAATCCACACACTTGCATAGCACCTGATCCCTGCTAGGATTTGGGGTTTTTCATTACACCTCTGCTAGGATGATCATTTCCATTGTCCAGGTGGGAACACAAAGGCTTGGAGTGGTTAACTCCTTGCCGAGGCCCCGCAGGAGGAGGCAGGGCCCTGCATGGGAGGCCGGCTGCCTGCCCACTGCCCCATGTCCCCACAGGTGATGGAGGCCTTTGAGCAGGCAGAGCGGAAGCCCAAACCCAACCCCAACCTGCTCTTCTCAGATGTGTATCAGGAGATGCCCGCCCAGCTCCGCAAGCAGCAGGAGTCCCTGGCCCGCCACCTGCAGACCTACGGGGAGCACTACCCACTGGAGCACTTTGATAAGTGAGGCCTGCTCAGCCCACCCCCACCCGCCTTCAGCTACCCCGAGAGGTAGCCCACTCTAAGGGGAGCAGGGGGACCTGGCAGCACACTACCCTCTTCCCCAGTCAGCTCCCTCTAAAACACTCGGCGGCCCGGGCGGCTGCCGCTCTTCACCCCTGCTCCTCCAGGCTGTTACATTGTCGGGGGATAGTATCTGCTGCAGTTGCTGGGGCTCCGTCAGCCCTCTTTTCACCTGTTGTTACAGTGCCTTCTCCCAGGGGCTGGGTGAGGGGGTGTACAGGACTAGAAGCCCCTCTGGGTATGGGGTGGACATGGCAGGTCAGCCTGTGGAACTTGCGCAGGTGCGAGTGGCCAGCAGAGGTCACAAATAAACTGCATCTCTGCGCCTGGCTCTCTACCACCTCTGGTCTCTACCACCTCTGGAGTTTGGGGGTGATTTGAGGCCACCCCCAGCTTCTCCACCTTAGATAAATAAGGTCAAGGCCCTTGAGATACCTACTTCCCCCGGAAGCTTTCGCAAGCTGGAAGGTTAGCTCCAGCAGACAGGATGGGGGTGGGGGGATCCTCCAGAGATGGTCTCCTGCTCTCTCACAGAATGGGGCAAGCCTGCTGTCCAGCAGAGTAACAGGGAGCCCAGCAGAGCTAGCCCTGCCCAGCAAGGGTGCAGGGGAGCGTCCAGGATGAAGGTCAGGGTGTGGCCAAGCCCTGCTCCCCACCACTCCAGGGCCCCACAGTGAAAAAACAACCCCAGGCCTCAGAGTGGGGAGTGCATGTTTTTCAAAAACAAAAGTAGGCAAAAACAGCCCACCAGCCCATCTTTCCTGCCCAGGCCCCTGGCTGGGGAGGCCAAGGAGTGGCTTAAGTTGTCCAGCTTCTAAGCCCTCCTCCCTCCCATCAAGACCTGGAAGGAGGGGCTGAGCCAGGGGCAGGCCCCAGAGGCCCAGGCCAGGGCCTGGGCCAGGTCAGCACCTCTGCCCTCCCCACCGAGAGTCAGCACTGGAGCCTTGGGTCTTGCAGTTGTTTCCAGAGCCGAATGCTGGCCTGAGGGCCCAGGGGCCGTACTAGCAGCAGGTTGCGGAAAGCGCAGTGGTCCGCAGTGCGGTCTGCTGGCCAGGCTGTGAGGAAGCCTGGGTGGGCCTGGGGCACCAGGCCCAGGGCTCGGATGCAAAGGCCAGTGTAGACGTCCTCAATGGGGAAGGGTGCCACACGGGCTGCCGCCCGCAGTAGCCAGGGTGCCAGGCGCCCGGCAATGACGTAGCCACCCCCGCTTGCATAGGCTGGGTAGCCACCTTTGAAGAAGGACTCGGGCACGTAAAAGGGTCCTCCTGGCTTCCGGAGAGGCATGGCCTGCGTAAAGACCTCACCCAGGTAGAGGTTTCGGGCCGAGGCAGGTGGCAGGGCCCGCAGGTGAGCCAGCAGGGCAGGGGTGTGCACAAAGGCATCATCCTGGGCTCGCAAGACAAAACTCACGGCGGGGCAGTGGCGGCCCAGCCAGGCCAGCAGCAGCAGGTCTTTGAGCGTCTGGTTGAATGGGACGTCGAGGAAGTCCCAGAGCAGCAGGTCACTGTAGCGACGGCTCTCCCAGGCCACTAGTGAGTCTAGGTCAGGCCCTGCCTCACCCACCGGAGACCCTAGCAGGAAGAGCAGCCGGATCCCTGGAGCTGGACTGCCCCACGTCTCCCTCACGGCCTGTCGTTCTGCAAAGTGCCCTGGTTCTGACTTGACGGCCAACAGCAGGTAGGGGACATCAGTATCCGAGCAGCTGGAGACTTGGCCGCCACCACCTCCAGGCAGCCACTGTGGGAAGCTCCGGCAGGCTGCTGACAGCAGGAAACGGCGGAGGTCCTTGGGGTAGGAGGTGAAGTCAGGGATCTCGGCGGCAGCGGCTGCCCCCCAAGCCTGGCAGCCCCCCGTTTCAGTGCTGTCCCCACTGGGCAGGGACCCCAGCCGCCACTGCTGCTGGTTCCAGTAAGCGAAGGGCAGCGGGCCAGTCTGGCCTAGGCGGGCGGAGAGGTTGGCAGGTAGGGTGGGCTCAGGATTGGCTGGTGTGGGGCCTGGCGGGGTGCCCCGAGGGCTGGGGTAGGCCTTGCTGAGCCGGGACTCGGATGTCCACTCGATGTACACTTTGAGGCCCAGGAGTGTGAGCAGTGCTGACAGGCAGAGAAGGCACTTGGGGCAGCGCATGACCTGGCCCAGGGAAGGGGCGGCCGCGGGAGCTACAAGGGAGCCACAGGGGAGCCACGGAGGCCATTGGGGTGTGGGGATGGGCCTCCAGAGAGGGCCCAGCCAGGCCCCAGGCAGACAGCTTCACAATCTCCCATAGTCCCTGCCAACCCCCATAACAGCTTCTCTCAGTCCCAGATCCTAAACAGCTCCCCTGACCCAGGGACCCCGTTGGTCCTTATTCCTAGACCTAGGAATCCCCCATTCCAATCCCATTCCAGCACCCTGTTCTTCCCACTCCGTCCAAATGTTTCCACCTTCCTAAGAGCCCAAGGGTCTACCTCTTCCCTGTCTCCATCCAGGACAAGGGACCCTGCCGCCTATCTCCTCCCTCTCCCTCCATTTATCGCCCTCACCAGGAAATCAGGAGCACGATTCCTAGCTCCCTGGGGTTAGAAACCCAGCCTGCCTCCCGCAACATCCCCACCCCAGGGACAGGGGAACCAGGGATCCCACGCCTTTTTACCTCTGGCTCTGGCTCCCACCAGCTCCGGGTGCTGGCCTCAGGTCAGGCCTCCCTCAGCTCCCTCTGATCTGCCTGCCCCAGCCCCTGCGTTGTCGACCGGCCAGGCCCAGCCCTGCCCAGCCAGTCCAGAGGGGCGGGGAGGGGAGCGGAGCGGGAGCAGGGAGGGCCCCAGGGGCCGGGGCGGGGCTGAGGCAGAAGGGAGGGAGGGAGGGAGGAGGGCAGGAGGCCGACCTGAGAGATGGAGCTCTGGCGTGTTAGGGCTGGTTTCTGGTAAGACAACTGGGAAGGGTGCAGGGGGCAGCCACAGAAACAAGACGGGGGCGTTGCGAGGCCTAGGAGGGGAGAACCAGGGCCTGGGGAGGGAGGGGGTACCAGGGAGGGTGAGACTGAGGGCTGGGCCTGGGCTGGGGAGTGTCAGAGTGACCAGGGTGAGGCAGGGTCCCACTGAGGCAGAGTTGGGGAGGCTGAGAGGCTGGCACCCGGCGGCACCCATGGCCAGGAGGCGGCAGTGAATGTGCTGAGTGGGAAGGGATCGGCGGGCCCGCCAGAGAGAGGGATGTTTGTTGTAGCTGCCCAGTCAGGGTGGTGGGGGGAAGGGGCTGGTGAGGAGGAGGAGAGACAGAGACATTGTGGAGAGGGAAGGGACGGCCCGGGAGCAGAGAGAGGAGAACTGGGGTGAGACAGGCGTTGGAGAGAGCTGAGGGGGAGAGAGAGAAGACAGGAAAAGTGGGAAGGTGGCCAGGAGGGAGAGGGGGAGGGAAATGGAGATCCGAGAAAGATAAGGGGTTGCGGAAGCCCTGTGGGGTGCTCACTGGGGAAAGAGAGGTTGAGAGAGGCAGATGGAGGGCAGAGGGGAGGGACTCAGGCTTCTGAGCCAGACCCGGGGAGTGAGTGGCGGAGAGGGAGCCAAGGGGAAGAACAGGAGAGGAAAAGATTGGAGCTTCAAGGGCAATAGAGGGTGACAGGGTGGGGCCCACAGGGAACCGGGAGCTAAGCTGACCCCCTGTACCTCCTCCATCCTAAGCTGACCCCTGTACCTCCTCCACCCGGGCTGCCTGCCAGCAGGGTGGGAATCCGTTCCTACCTTACCCCCAACCTCCAGCCCTGGAGCCAGCCTCGCCCTGGGCCCCGCCCCTCCCCCAGGGGCGCTGTGACTCTGGGAACACTCACATCCAGCTCCCTGGGGCAGGAGAGGGTGTCTGCCTGTGTTTGCGTCCCTGCCCTCCAGAGGTCCCTGCTGTTGGTACTGCATCAGCTCTCTGAAGACCTCCCAAGACATGGGGTGGGACTAAGGGGCTCCCACTAAGCCTGGGCTGACCCCTTCACTCCACCCTCGTTTTGGGGCAGTCCTGTCCCCATCATGGCAGGAACCCAGTCTGTCAGCAGCAGCAGTTGATCTGTCCAGCCCTGATTTCCTCCCCCCAAGTTTGAATAATGGAGCCTGTGGGAACAGCTGGAGGGAGAGAGTGGGGAGGAAGTGGTGAATGTTAATGGAATAATAGCTGGAGTGGGAAATGACAGCTAGGGGCTGGGGGCAGGAGCCCGAGCACCTCTTGAGGGAGTCTGCAAGTTCACTCTACCCTGGGGCTGGGAGAGAGGGACTCCAGACCCCTGAGCTCATCTAGCTTCTGGGGGCAGGGGGTGCTGCTCTTCCTGGAAGCATTAGGAAGCTTCGGAGAGTGCCTTTCTTTTTGCCTTTGCCGTGTGCCTCAGTCTGGGTCCAATCAGGAGAGAGAAACCACACAGGAATGGGAATAGGGAAAGTTCAATATACAGAATGATTAACTCTACCATGGGATTGGCCAGTAAGGGGTGCCTTCTTGGGGAACATGGTTGGAGGGTGAACATGCTGGTGGAACATGATCATTCCAATCCAACACTTCCATCTCCCCAAGCCTTGGGACTCCCCTCATCCATCTTACGCTAGGGCAGTTCTGGTCTCTCTGCCTCATTAACTTTAGACCACTATTGGATCCAAGTTCCGGTTAGGTACCCAAGCAAGCTATTAGAACCACGTCCAGCTGCACAAGGTAACCCATGAAATCCAGAAGCTCTAGAAGGCACACTCATGCCAGTAAATTTGGCCTGAGCTAGTGTTACATCCACCCTCATTGGTGTCACATCCTTAAAATCCACTTCTGCATGCATTCCCCAAGTTTCTGACTCTGTATTATTTGCGAAGTCTTGTCATTCTCATCGTGTAAAAGCTGGCACCTGTCCACCTGGAGCAAGCTGATTTGACCCTAGGTATCTATGGGTCTAGAGGCAGCAAGGGGCGCTTGTGGTGAGTCTTAAGAAGAAAGGGGTGTATCCATTATTTCTGTGTAAGAGCTGGCCATGAGAAAAACTGGGGTGGGACAGTGGCTCACCCCTATAATCCCAGTACTCTGGGAGGCCAAGAGGGAGGATCACTTGAGCCCAGGAGTTTGAGACCAGCCTGGGCAACATATTGAGATCTTATCTCTAATTAAGAAAAAAAAAAAAAAGAATGGACAACCACTTTCAAGGTGTCTGCCCCTGGTGAGGTCATCACAAGGTTTCTTCTTTTTTTTTTTGAGATGGAGTCTCACTCTGTCACCCAGGCTGGAGTGCAGTGGTGTGATCTCCGCTCACTGCAAGCTCTGCCTCCCAGATTCACACCATTCTCCTGCCTCAGCCTCCCGAGTGGCTGGGACTACAGGCGCCTACCACCATGCCCGGCTAATTTTTTTGTATTTTTAGAAGAGATGGGGTTTCATTGTGTTAGCCAGGATGGTCTTGATCTCCTGACCTCATGATCTGCCCGCCTTGGCCTCTCGAAGTGCTGGGATTATAGGCATGAGCCACCGCGCCCGGCCTTTTTTTTTTTTGAGATAGAGTCTTGCACTGTTGCCCAGGCTGGTGTGCAGTGGTGTGATCTCAGCTCACTGCAACCTCTCTGCCTCCTGGGTTTAAGTAATCATCCTCCTCGGGAGGGTTCAGCCTCCCAAGTAACTAGGATTACAGGCACCCGCCACCACGCCTGGCTAATTTTTTTGTATTTTTAGTAGAGATGGGGTTTTACTATGTTGGCCAGGCTGGTTTTGAACTTCTGACCTCATGATCCACCTTCCTTGGCCTCCTGAAGTGCTGGGATTACAGGCGTGAGCCCCTGCGCCGGGTCACATCACAGGGTTTCTAAGCAAAGGAAGGCTGGTAGGTTTCTCAGATACTGATAAGTCACTCGCTTGAAGTGACTTGGGGGTTCAAGATTGTCTGTTTACTCTGGGTCCAATTAGATGACCCCATTCCAAAGAAGTAAAAACTTTTGGGCCGGGCATGGTGGCTCGTACCTTTAATCCCAGCACTTTGGGAGGCTGAGGCAGGCGGATCACCTGAGGCCAGGAGTTTGAGAACAGGGTGGCCAGCATGGCAAAATGCTGTCTCTACTAAAAATACAAAAATTGGCTTGGTGTGGTGGTGCACGCCTGTAATCCCAGCTACTTGGGAAGCTAAGGCAGGAGAATCACTTGAAACCGGGAGGTGGAGGTTGCAGTGAGCCAAGAGATCGCACTACTGCACTCCAGCCTAGGCAACATAGCGAGACTCTGTCTCAAAAACAAAAAAACAAAAAACAACAAAAATTTGGGGGCTGTCATGGAAGCTGTCTAGTTCTCAGACTGTGACTTGAGCTGAGTTAGCAGAGCCACGCTTGTCACTGTCTGTGGGCACTCAGGGGCACTCTAGAGAATCCATCCAATACCCTGGTCTTTAGAATTGTCACAACTACCACAGCTGTTGAGCGCAGCAGCCACAGGGGGTCCCAAGGCACGTGCCTCATCTCTGTCAACCACAGGCGCTTATGGGATTATGATGCCATTGCATGCAGTGGGCCTCTGGCATCTGGTTTCCCATCAGCAAGAGCTCAGCACTGCGCCCAAGCCCAAAGGCACAACCAAACCAATCCTGGAATCCTATCTTAATAGTCTATTCCTGGGACACTCCAGGTATCAACTCTGTATTCATTAGGATGCAGTCAGGAGAGAAAAACCACAGAGTAACTTGAACAGGGAAAGTTTAATATAGAGAATTACTGGCTTTAACAGTGAACTGGAATAATGAGGGCTTCACTGGTGAAATGCTTCTGAATTGACTGGAAATCCATCTGGGGTGCTGGGGAATGTTATTCCCAGAGAGGTGCCTCAGTGGAGGTGCTGTGTCTCCTACGCAACTTCTGGGGGCTGGAGGGTGCCAAGGGCAGCTGCTGACCGCCTGGTGCTTCAGGAGCTGGGTGCTGGGGAAGCCACACGTACCGCGGGGTCCAGAGGCAGAAGCACAACCAACAGGAACCAGGAAGGAGGCGCCTTTCCTCCTGTAATGCCTGTTTGGTGCCCTCTACTGACAAAGCTTATCCCCTTTCTAAAGAAACGCAGACCAAAAAAGCTGAATTTGGAATATAAAGTCAATAAATCCATAACCAGCAATACCATGGGGCCTGGGGGTGTGCTGGCCTTTAGTGAGTGGGGCAAAGGATGCTGCACATCCTATAGTGAGCAGAGAGGCCCTGTATGGGGGAGAACCATCCCTGTAAAGTGTCAGTAGCAGCTCCTGTGTCAGTCAGGGTCACTGCAAGAAATGGCAGTGCACTCACATAAGGACAGTTTGAGAAGAGTCTCTTGACAAGGTGAGTGTGGCTCTCTGCAGCTACTGACAGCCTGAGACTTTACCTCCCCAGGCCGGCATGGAAAGGGCTGTCTGAAAGAGTGACAGGAGCTGTGACCTTTAGCCAAGGGCAGTCAGGAATAAATACTGGGACTTCATGCTCTCTCCCTGTGATTGGCCAGCACCATTCCCCCACCCCCATGTTGAGTGAAGACAAATGGAAGCCAGAAGTGTGGCGAGCTACCAGACATTCCATGCAGCCCGCTGAGAAGCCACTCGAGTGGGGACAGGGCTGAAGGCTAGGCAGGGACAGGGCTGGCTGGGTCCTGAGGCTGCTCCTCTGGCCCCAACTTCAGGCCCTCAGCCCAGTTGACCCCCACAACCTGGCAATTGGGCAGCATCTCCTCCACCAAGATCTGAGTGAGGCCTGGGTTGGACACGGCAGGGAGGTCCGAGATGTCCAGCCTGCGGAGGTTCCTGAAAAAGGGGGAGAAGGACAGGAAGCCAGTGTGAGGACAGTGTGTGTGTGTATAGGGAGGTACTGGCCCCAAATTTCAACCTTAGCTTCCTAAAATAAAATCTTTATAGCTGTCCAGGCACACGAAGCCCAGTGTGTTAACTGCAAATATGCAACTCTAGCTCCTACTGTTCTGCAACAGCATCGATATCATAGAGTTTTGACTAAAACAAAAAGGAAGAAAAACCAGGAGTCATTTAATTCTTCCAGAGACTCACTGTGACTGCTCATCTACCACAAATACTCTAGGTCTGTGATGGAGGCAGGGGGATATGAGAACTGCCCAACACTGCTCCTCCCCACTTCCTCTCCTGCATCTGTGTGAGGTGGGAGAGGTGCCTGCATACGGGGCCCAGCCTGAGCTGAGGTCTCACTGGAGGTGGTAGAGGCAGGCAAGGCCCCGTTCGGAGACGCGGGGACAACCGGCCAGCGAGAGCTCCTGCAACGAGTCGGCCAGTGGGTAGAGGCGGCTGAGACACCAGTCGTCCACGTGGGGGCAGCGCTGCAGCGACAAGGACTGGAGCTCCTTCAGGAGGACTGTGGTAGGGAGAGGGCAGGATGGCACCAGGGGCCTTTCTGGAGCCCATCACCAAAGGGAAAACGTGGAGGCCTGTCCCATCTCCACCCCACCGCACTCACGGAGGTTGTCCAGGCCCTCGTAGTTGATTTCACAGTCACTGGCATCCACAGCTTCGACAGGCACTTCCCGGAAATTCCAGAACTCTGGAGAGAAATGGCCATACTTATCGGGCCTGATCCACTCCTTGTCTCGAAACCTGGAAACGGGAGAGGGAGTGTCAGTAGGGCAGCCGAACCTGCCCCAGGCCTCCAGCCTCTTCGGAACCTTCCCCAGCCCTATATAATATGTATAGGTCACCCCTGACATAACTAACTCCATCTTAGAAAAAGACTCCATCTGGCTGTGCGCAGTGGCTCACGCCTGTAATCCCAGCACTTTGCGAGGCTGAGGCGGGAGAATCACTTGAGTTTAGGAGTTTGAGGACCAACCTGGGCAACACAGTGAGACCTCGTCTTCACAAAAAAATACAAAAATTAGCTGGGCTTCGTGGCTTGCACCTGTGGTCTCAGCTACTTGGGAGGCTGAGGTGGGAGGATTGCTTGAACCCAGGAGGTCGAGGCTGTAGTGAGTTGTGATCATGCCACTGTGTTCTAGCCTGGGAGACGCTGTCTCAAAAAAAAAAAAAAAGAATGTTTTGCCAATTTTACATACCTAGAAACTGAGGGTCAGCGAGATTACAGATAACATAAGAGCAAAAAGGTAAATGCAAGAATCCTGGTAGATGGGCAAAAGTTAAGGGACATTTTCAAACATGTATACTGTTTCTAAGGAAGTTGCCAGAGGAAGTGCTCAAACCAGACGGAGGGGTAGATGAAGTCTATGTGAACTGTCTTTTCCGAAAAAGAAAAAAGCAAAGGAAAGAGAAAGGGAAGGAGAAAGGAGGCGGGGAAGGAGGAAAGAAAGAAAAACAGTATTGAGCACAGGCCAGGTGCTGCCAGTGGCTCACGCCTGTAATCCCCAGCACTTTGGGAGGCCGAGGTGGGTGGATCACTTGAGGTCAGGGGTTGGAGACCAGCCTGGCCAACACGGTGAAATCCTGTCTCTACCAAAAATACAAAAAATTAGCCAGGCATGGCGGTATGCGCCTATAATCCCAGGTACTTGGGAGGCTGAGGCAGGAGAATTGCTTGAACCCAGGAGGTTGCAGTGAGCCGAGATTGTGCCATTGCACTCCAGCCTGGGCGACAGAGCAAGACTCTGTCTCAAGGAAAAAAAATATATATATTGAGCACATATGCATTGCTAGGCCTCTTACATTGCAAAATCACAGTCAATCTCTCACTCTCTCTGACAGGGTCTCACTGGGTAGCTGGGATTATAGGCATGCACCACCATGCCTGGGTAATTTTGTATTTTTGGTAGAGACGGGATTTCACTATGTTGCCAAGGCTGATCTTGAACTCCTGGCTCAAGTGCTGTACCTGCCTTGGCCTCTCAAAGTGCTTGGGACTACAGGCGTGAGCTACCACGCCCAGCCATTATTATTATTATTTTGAGACAGAGTCTTGCTCTGTCGCCCATGCTGGAGTGCAGTGGCGCGATCTCGGCTCACTGCAACCTCTGCCTCCCGGCTTCTAAGGGATTCCCCCTGCCTCAGCCTCCTAAGTAGCTGGGATTAGAGGCGTGCGCCACCATGCCAAGCTAATTTTGTATTTTTAGTAGAGACAGGATTTTGCCATGTTGGCTAGGTTGGTCTCGAACTCCTGACCTCAGATGATCCACCAGCCTCGGCCTCCCAAAGTGCTGGGATTACAGGTGTGGGCCACCATGCCCTGCCTATTATTATTTTTTGTGACAAGGTCTCACTCTATTGCCCAGGCTAGAGTTCAGTGGTGTGACTATAGCTCACTGTAGCCTCCTGGGCTGAAGCGATTCTCCTGCCTCAGCCTCCTGAGTAGTTGGGACCACAGGCATGTGCCACTGCACCTGGCTAATTTAAAATATTTTTTGTAGAGACAAGGTCTCACAAAACTGCTGAGGCTGGTCTCAAACTCCTGGCCTCAAGTGACCTTCCTGTCTCGGCCTCCCAAAGTGCTGGGATTACAGACATGAGCCACTGTGCCCAGCTCCGTTCAGTCTTTTTTTTTTTTTTTTTTTTTTTGACACTTTTGAGACAGAGTCTTGCCCTGTCCCCTAGGCTGGAGTGCAGTGGTGCAATCTTGGCTCACTGCAACCTCCACCTCCTGGGTTCAAGCGATTCTCCTGCCTCAGCCTCCCCAGTAGCTGGGATTACAGGTGCCCGCCACCACACACCCAGCTAAGTTTTGTGTTTTTAGTAGAGATGGAGTTTTGCCATTTTGGCCAGGCTGCTCTCGAACTCCTGACCTCAGATGATCCGCCCACCTTGGCCTCCCAAAGCGTTGGGATTACAGGCTTGAGCTACCATGCCTGGCCCCCATTCAGTCTTTATAGCAAAACTTGTAGGTTAGAAATGATCACCATCCCATTTTACACATGACAAAACTGAAGCTCAGGAACAAGTCTCAAGCCACACAGCCAGAAGGCGGCAGAGACCAGGGGACTCTGAAGCCTGTGTGACTGCAGAGCCTGGACGTTAGAGAGATAACCGACCACCTGCCCCCAGCCCGTTCTAACACCTTAGCGGTCATACTTGACTGCGCCTCCTTGCTTCAGGATGAAAAAGGCACCTGCACTGTATGGACCATGTTGCTCCTCCAGCCAGGTGAAGGATCTGCAGAAAAAACGGTAGCTAAGGGTGAGGCCTGGGGAGCACCACAGCCCTCACGATGCCCCAGTGCTGTTAGGAGGGGCAGAGTCCAGCAAACCAGGCATGCAGACAGACTGAGTCAGGCTGAAAATATATATTGGCCACCTACTAAGTGCTGGGCACTGGGGGCAAAGTGGTGACCAAGGCAGATAACATCCCTGCCCAGTCTGGAGATTAGTGCAGTAATCCAAGCCATTATACAGGGAGAAACAGGTAACAACCCAGGAAATAACAGCAAATTGCAGAGAATGTCAATTCCATGACCAAATAAAGCAGAGAGGCTGACTGGGAGGGGTGGGGATCAGAGGGGTGGGGACGGTGGAGGCTGAGTTTGGGTGTTAATTGGAGGAGGTAACATTTGAGCAGAGATTTGAGTGGTGAGAAGGAACACAGTATAAAGGCTCAGAGACTCGAATTAGGATGGCTGAATAAATAAGAAGTAGGGATGTCGCCGGGCGCAGTGGCTCACACCTGTAATCCCAGCACTTTGGGAGGCCGAGGTGGGAGGATCACGAGGCCAGGAGATCAAGACCACGGTGAAACCCCGTCTCTACTAAAAATACACAAAAAATTAGCCAGGCGTGGTGGCGGGCACCTGTAGTCCCAGCTATTCAGGAGGCTGAGGCAGGAGAATGGCGTGAACATGGGAGGCAGAGCTTGTAGTGAGCCGAGATTGCGCCACTGCACTCCAGCCTGGGCAACAGAGCGAGACTCAGTCTCAAAAAAAAAAAAAAAGAAGAAAAAAAAGAAGAAAAAAAAGAAATTGGGATGTCATGCTGACAGGGGGCCAGTAGAGTCCTGGTCAGGGGGTCTCAAAGCTCAGTAGGGGCTATGTTTTAGGCCTTGGAGATTGGTTCTCATTTGAAGGTTTTGAGCTGGTGATGGTAAGATTCATTGAGCTGCTTTGTAGATTATAAAAAAGTATGGGACAGGCCAGGTGGTGTGGCCTACACCTGTAATCCCAGCACTTTGGAAGGCTGAGGCAGGTGGATCATCTGAGGTCAGGAGCTCGAGACCAGTCCGGCCAACATGGTGAAACCCCAGCTCTACTAAAAATAGAAAAATTAGACATGGTGGCGTGTGCCTGTAATCCCACCTACTTGGGAGGCTGAGGCAGGAGAATTGCTTGAACCCGGGAGGCGGAGGTTGCAGTGAGCCATGATCACACCACTGCACTCCAGCATGGGAGACACAGCGAGACTCCGTCTCAAACAAAACAAATTTTGGCCAGGTGTGGTGACTCATGCCTGTAATCCCAGCACTTTGGGAGGCCGAGGCAGGCTGATCACCTGAGGTCAGGAGTTTGAGAGCAGCCTGGCCAACATGGCGAAAACCTGTCTCTACTAAAAATACAAAAATTTGCCGGGCCTGGTGGCAGGTGCCTGTAATCCCAGCTACTCAGAAGGCTGAGGCAGGAGAACTGCTTGAACCCGGGAGGCAGAGGTTGCAGTGAGCTTAGATTGTGCCACTGCACCCCAGCCTGGGAGACAGAGCAAGACTCTGTCTCGGGAAAAAAAAAAAAGAGTACAGGAACTAAAAACCAGTTATTGAGTGATTCAATTATAAAACGAAGGGACTTGGATCAGGTTATGAATGGTGAAGGCAGTGAGAACTGGTCAAATTAGAGATATTCTAGTATTTTATTGATGGTCTGGATGTGGAGGGCAGGGAAGCAAAGAGAGGAATTAGGGATGACTCCTTAGAATTTGGCCTGAACAGGCCGGGCACGGTGGCTCAGGCCTGTAATCCCAGCACTTTGGGAGGCCGAGGCAGGCGGATCACAAGGTCAGGAGATCGAGACCATCCTGGCTAACATGGTGAAATCCCATCTCTACTAAAAATATAAAAAATTAGCCGGGCGTGGTGGCGGGCGCCTGTAGTCCCAGCTACTTGGGAGGCTGAGGCAGGAGAATGGCGTGAACCCAGCAGGCGGAGCTTGCAGTGAGCTGAGATTGCACCTGGGTGACAGAGTGAGACTCCGTCTCAAAAAAAAAAAAAAAAAAAAAAAAAAGAATTTGGCCTGAACAACTGGGTGGGCAGCACTAGCGTTTACTGGGATGGGAAGGCTTGGAAGTGAGCAGATGTTTTTTGGGGAGAAATCACGGTTTGGTTTTAGCCATGTTAGGTTTGAGATGCCAGTTAGACTCTGAGTGGAGCTGGTGGGTGGCAAGCTGCCTATGTGAGCTGGAGTCCTTGAGAAGGGTACAGGTTGGAGATGGAGCTGCAAGAGACAACAAGGCTGGCACTGGAAGCCACAGTGCTGCCTGGGAATGGCAAGGACAGGACCTGGGCTCTGGTGGGCCAGGGTCTCCGCAGGGTCTTGCAGGCCAGGGATTCTCACCGATTTTTCAGATGCACCTTGGACATCTCCCTTTGGAGCAAGTAACCCCTCAGAGCCTCCACATCGTAGAAATGGTCGGTCAGGAACTGGAGCATCGTCCTTTCCTTCTTCTGATTGCCCTCTGGGACCACTGCCCCACCCAGGCGATGGATGCCCCGGGTCCCATTCCACATGGGGGCCACCAGGCGCAGGGACTGGGGAGGGGGAGAGGAAAGGAGCTGAGCCTGGAGCCTCCTGGGAGACACAGAGCTGGATCCCCCAGTTCTTGCTCCATGAACCTCAATCCCTCTGATTCCCAACTTGCCCTAAGTTCTTCCTTCAAAACTTCAAAATTGTCTGAGATTCCAAAAATTTCCCCATGTTTTTTCCAAGTTCCTCCTCCCCTTAGTCAACCCTAAATTCTCTCCTTGACTAGCCATATACTGTTGATTTTCCTAAATTCTTCCTCTAACTTTCCCCCAAACTCTTATTACTCAAAACCTGCATTATTTGACCTCTTAATTTCCCACAGATTTGCCCCTTAATTACCCAGTTCTTCTCCTGGGGTTTTCCCGTTTTCCCAAATGACTTCTTTCCCCAAAATATAATCTTAAAAACGTATCTCCAAACCTCATGGAGAGGGCGCTCTGAGCAATCCAACCAAGCTTGTCCAATCCGCCGCCTGCATGCCACCCAACACAAACATGCAAACTTTCTTAAAACATTAGGAGGATTTTTTTGTGTGATTTTTTTTTTTTTTTTTGACTCATCAGTTATGGTTAGTGTATTTTATGTGTGGCCCAAGACAATTCTTCTTCTTCGAACAACGTGGCCCAGAGAAGCCAAAAGATTGGACACCCCTGAACCGATAAGGGTAAAAAAAGCATGAGCTTTGAAGAGGAGAGTAAAAAAGTGGAGGGGTGTGGCCACAGGGAAGAAGCCCCCAAACGCTTCAATTTTGCTTTCAAGGTCTCCTCTTAATCTACCCCAGCTTCTCTTTGCTTTAACCAATTTTTTTCAAATTTTGTCGATAATTTTACCCACACCCTTATTTTCCTTAAAAATTTGAAGCTGCCAACCTCTTTAATTTTCCCTAAATTCATTCCTTGATTTTACCCAATTCTTTCTAAATCCTCTGAAAGAATATCTCAAATTCTGCTCTTAATTTCACCCAGATGATGCCCTTGGAACCCCCAAATTGACCTCTCGGTTCCCCCGCCCATCATGCTTTTGAGTTTTCTGTAAAAAATAGGCAATTTCCCACGAACTTTTCTTACATTTATCCTTCGGTCTCCTAGGACCAAATCCCACATCCTTAAACAATCCCTTTCAAGCCCTCTTGTCGTACAGGCCCCACCCTTGCCTGTCCATTAGCTCCTTGTGTCATCCCTCCCTCTGATTGGTTAGTCGCGTCGCTCTTCGGAGGTCACTCCCTCATCCCCACTGGATACTCTCAGTCAAGTCCCTCCCTCGCTAAAGCGTCTCCTCCGCCTGCGACCCCCACAGATCCTTCCTGGCCCCCAATAGCCACAGGTTTGCACTCCCAGTACGGGGCTTGCCAGTCTCAGCCCGCTGCCTCACGGCTCTTTGCTTTCGTGGCCGCCAACAGAGGCTTGAATGCGGAGGCTGCAGAGCGGACTTCAAATTTAGGGCTCTAGAACTCCGGTCACTTACCAGCCAGGGAGCCGCCATCTTGCTAAGATTACGTAACCGGAAGGGGTCGGTCTTATCCCACTAGCCTGGGCCAGGGCGAACTTATTCTCCTGTGGCCACGCCCCGCGTTTTCTAACCGTCCCCTTAAAGGTGCACGCACTTTTTACTCTCCTAGGGTTTAGGGATTGCTCCCAGCGCCCTCTCTCTGAGCTTCAAAACCAGACACAGGTCGGGCGCGGTGACTCACGCACCTGTGAGCCCAGCACTTTGTGGAGGCTGAGGCGAGAGCATCGCTTGAAGCCAGAAGTTCAAGACCAGCCTGGGCAACATAGGGGAGACCTTATCTCCACAAAAAAATAGGGAAACAAAAAATAAAATATTAGCCGGGCATGGTGGTGCATGCCTGTGGTCCCAGCTACTTACGAGGCTGAGGCGGGAGGATGCTTGAGCCAGGGAGGTCGAAGTTGCAGTGAGCTGTGATTGCGCCACTGCACTCCAGCCTGGGCGACAGAGCAGACGCTGTCTCTTAAAACAAAAAGTTGAAAAACAAAACAAAACAAAAAAACAGGACTCCACAATCTTTCCCTAGGAGAAGATGGGGTGTCCTTCCCGGCAGAGTCTCTTTCTTTCCTGACTGCAATTGCAGTCTCCCTGAGCTTTCTTGTTCTTCCAGCTTCCTCTTTAAAACAGGGAATGAGGGGGCCGAAAAGCTGACCACGTCATTTTTTAAAATTAGGGTCAGGTAAGAGAAAGAGTGGGTGAAGAGGTTAGACTTCAAGGTTAGAGACTGAGGTGAGATCTCAAGACCAGTTCGGAGTTCAAAGCTAGATAGCAGCATGCAGAGCCATTGTGAAGTCTTGTGGATAGCAGTATTCATTCATTCATTCCAAGAATATTTACTGAACACTTACCACATGATGGCAGGCACTGTTCTAGGTGCTGAGATTACCAGAGTGAGCAGGACAGACCCAGTCCCTCTCTCAGGGAGTCAACATTCTGGGCTGGGACAGCCTGGATATGGGAGAGGATGGATAAGAAACAAAGGAATCAGCAAGATAATTTTGATAATAAGCAGATAAAAAAAAGACTGGGGCGTAGGGCCATCAGCAAAGGTCTCTCTGAAGAGGTGACATTGAAGTGGAAGTGAATGATAAGGAAAGAGCCATTCAAAGATCTAAGGGAAAAGAGCTGCAGGAAGAGGTAGCCTCTAGAGCAGAGAGGCCTTGAGGTGGGAACCAGCTTGTAGACAGAGATAGGAGACTGGGTTAAGAGGTGGGCAGGGGCTGACGGTGCAGGCCTGGTAGGGTTTTATTCTATTCACAGTGGGAAGAAGGGAGTGTTAAAATCGGATTTACGTTTTTTAAAGGTTATTTCTGCCAGGTGGAGAATGTACCTTAGAGCAGTGGTCCCCAACCGTTTTGTTACCAGGGACTGGTTTCGTGGAAGACAATTTTTCCATAGACCAGGGGGCAGGATGTGGAGTGGGGATGGCTTTGGGGTGAAACTGTTCCACCTGAGATCATCAGGCATTAGATTCTCATAAGGAGCAGGCAACCTGGATCCCCCACAGGCACAGTTCACAGTAGGGTTTGCCTCCTATGAGAATCTAATGCCACCGCTGATCTGACAGGAAGCGGAGCTCAGGCGGTAATGCTCACTTACCTGCTGCTCGTCTCTTGCTGTGTGGCCCAGATCGTAACAGGCCAGGGGCTGGTAGTGGTTCTCGGCCCAGGGATTGGGGAACCATGTCTTAGAGGGCAAGGGTGGACGCAGGGGACCAGTACAAGAAGCTACTGTAACAGTCTAGGCAAGAGATGAATGGGGATGGGGCAGAGGAAATGGTGAGAAGTGCTCAAATCCTGGATCTGTTTTGAAGGTTAAGCCAATAGATTGAGAAACTAAAAGCAGACTGGCATGGCTGTGCACATGAGGAAACTGAAAGAGCAGCAGGTTTAGGAGGGTAGGTGTGGTGGCTGAATAACAGACCCTTTCCGCCAGATACTCATACCTGTGAATCCCCGGATACTGTGGCTATGTTACTTTCTATGGTAAAAGGGACTTGGGGCTGGGCACGGTGGCTCACGCCTGTAATCCCAGCACTTTGGGAGGCCGAGGCGGGTGGATCACCTGAGGTCGGGAGTTCCAGACCAGCCTGGCTAACATGGTGAAACCCAGTTTCTACTAAAAGTACAAAAATTAGCCGGGTGTGGTGGTGCATGCCTGTAATCCCAGCTACTCTGGAGGCTGAGGTGGCAGGATCGCTTGAACCCAGGAGGTGGAAGTTGCAGTGAGGTTGCAGTGAGCCGAGGCTGTGCACTGCACTCCAGCCTGGGGGACAAAGTGAGACTCTGTCTCCAAAAAAAAAAGGGGGACTTTGAAGACACGACAAAGTTAAGAATCTTGAGATGGGAGATTACCCTTACCATGGGCAATTGGGTAGGTCCAACGTAATCACAAGGGGCCTCTCAGAGGGAGACAGGAGGGTCAGCATCAACAGGAGATGTGATGATCACAGATAGAGAAGGTTGGGGTGATGAAGGAAGGGGCTAAGAGCCAAGGAAGGCAGATGGCTTGCAGAAGCTGGAAGAGACTAAGAAATAGGCAGTCTTCTAGAGACTCAAGAAGAGACCCAGCCCTGTGCACCCACCTTAGACTTCTGACCTCCAGAACTGTAACGGTGACTTTGTGTTGTTTTAAGATTGTGGTCATTTGTTACAGCAGCAACAGGAAATGCATCCAATGATGGGGCTCCCAACTGAGAGTTCTGTGTTGACCACATTCACGTTGAGGTGTCTGAGACACCCTGGTGGAGCTGAAGTAGAGGAGCGGCAGGACTCATTTCCTGGTCCTGACAGGATAGAATAAATAAAGTCTCCGGAACCAGCAAATGACATAAAGGCAACCTCTAGTTGCCCTCACTGCTCATCGGCTTAAGGCACTCCCACCAGCGCCATGACAGTTTACAAATGCCATGGCAACACCCAGAAGTTACTACCCCTTTTCTAGATTTCGGAATAGCCCACCCCTTAATTTGCGTGTAGTTAAAAGTGAGTATAAATACTGCCAGCCCACAGCCCACGTGCTGCTACTCTGGGTAGCCTTACTCTGCCAGGAGCTGTCCTTCTGCTGTACACAGCCGCTTCAGTAAACCTGCTTTCTTCCATGGCTTGCTCCCTTGCTCTTGAATTCTTGGCTGAGTGGAGCCAAGAAACCTCCAGGGCTAAGCCCCAATTTGGGGACTCACCTGCCCTTCATCAGGGCTGCAGAATTAGGGTGTGGAACTCAAGGGAGAGATCAGGACTGAGGCCAAACATTTGGAAGCCAGTGACATATACATGAAATTGGCTGGGACTGGTGGCTCACGACTGTAATCCCAGCACTTTGGGAGGCTGAGGTAGGCAGATCACCTGAGGTCAGGGGTTTGAAACCAGCCTGGCTAACATGGTGAAACCCCGTCTCCACTAAACATACAAAAATTAGCCAGGTGTGGTGGCGTGCACCTATAACCCCATCTGCTCAGGAGGCTGAGGCAGGGGAATCGCTTGAACCCGGGAGGCAGAGGTTGTAGTGAGCAAAGATTGCACCACTGCAGTCCAGCCTGGGCGACAGAGCGAGACTCCGTCTCAAAAAAAAAAAAAAAAAATTATCTATATAATTAAATTAATTAATTCATTTATTTATTTTGAGATGGAGTCTTGCTCTGTCGCCAGGCTGGAGTGCAGTGGCGTGATCTCGGCTTTCCGCAACCTCTGCCTCCCAGGTTCAAGCTATTCCACTGCCTCAGCCTCCAGAGTAGCTGGGACTACAGGCGCACGCCAGCATGCCTGGCTAATTTTTGTATTTTACTAGAGACGGGGTTTCACCCTGTTGCCATGATGGTCTAGATCTCCTGACCTTGTGATCTACCATTATATATATATATATATAAGCACCTTGGGTCTGAAGGAAGGGTTCAAGGCCGAGAGAGGCCTGCAGTGCTTCCCAGACTTTTCCACAGCAGAAGCCCCACCCTCAGCAAGGATGATACACCCATAGGCAAGTCCAGGGTCAGCAGAATTGGCTGCTCGGCCCTAGGCCAGCAGCCTGGACACAGGCACTCCAGCTGAGGGATTGCTCTGTTGGTGCCCCTGGGAGCCATTCCTGCCCCCAAAGGCACACTGGTGGGAAAGCCCTGGGATGACCTGTGCTGAGAGGACAAGCAAGAACCAAGCTATGGGGAAGCCAGAGGTCAAATGGAGGCTGAGGAGAGGCTGGAGAGGCGGTGGTGGTGGGGGGCAGGTGGAAGGACAGAGGGTGCCAGGCATCTACAGACACTGAGCGCCCCTGAGGGGTCAGACCTGAGATAGGCAGGGAGGGGCAGAGTTTGACCTCTGCAAGAGACTGTGTTTGAACCCTTTGAGCAGAGTTGAGGTTAGACTTCAGAAGGAAAAACAAAAGCACAAGGCCAGCTGATTTTCTCTGAAGAGTGGACTTTGGGATACCTTTGCCAGGAACCCCCATCCCACTCCCTCTGCCCTTTACTCTCCACCACGCACACAGCTCCCCGGGGGACCGGGCCACCCTGGACCTTGCTACTTCCTGCTCCTGGCAGCCATAGCTCAGAGACCATGGAGCTGTGGAGGCAGCTGAGTCAGGCTGGACTGGTGCCTCCGGGGCTGGGCCCACCCCCCCAGGCCCTGAGGGAGGTCCCACCAGTGGAAATCCCTGGTCAGACCCTCAGGACTGCAGGGACAGACACTGGAGGTGCCTGGGATAGTCTGCTGTGGATCAGGGAGGAGCTGGTGAGTGAGGGGTTTGGAAGGGAAAGAGAGAGAGAGAGAGAGAGTAAATGAGAATGAATGGAAATGAAGGAAAATAGAGAGGGCCAGAGACTGAAAGACAGAATCTGAGAGACAGAAGCAGAGACATGAGAGGCATGTACAGACAGAAAGACAGACATAGAGTGAGGGACAGGAACAGAGGTGGGACAGGGAGATCCCAAAAGAGAGGGACAGAGGTGGGAAGCAGAGACTGAGAGCAGGAACAGAGACAGAGGGACTCAGACTGAATTTGAGAAAGTTGAGGAGGGCAGAGACAGGGCGAGCGAGAGAAAGAGAGCCAAAGGCAGGGGCAGAGAAATAGCAAAACAGAGACAGAGAGACAGGGGCATGGAAAGACAAAAAATACATGGGGACAGAGACAGACAAAGGGAAACAGAGACAGAGATAGATAAGAGAGGGAGGAGACATATTACTGAGAAACAGAGAGAGAAGTCAGGGACAATGAAATGGAGAGACAAAGACAGAGTTAGAGATCAAGATACATTCTGAGAAGCAGGAAGGCAGTTAGGATCCATTGGCACAGTGAGGACCCTGCCCAGGCACCATGGCCAGGACATGAGTTGGGACCTGCTCTCATCCAGGCCCTGGCGAGACCCTTGCTCTCTGGGGTGGCATCCCTGTGACGTCCCCTTCCTACCGGCAGGAGAACCTGCGCCGAGTTGATGTCCAGCTGCTGGGACAGCTGTGCAGCCTGGGGCTGGAGATAGGGGCGCTGCGGGAGGAACTGGTCACCATATTGGAGGAGGAGGAGGAGAGCAGCGAGGAAGAGGAGGAGGATCAAGAGCCCCAGTGGAAGCAGGAGGAGGAACACCTGGAGGCCTGCCCAGCCCCACACCCCCCTGACTTTGAGATGATGATCTGAGGCTCTGCCAGTGCATTTAGGTTGACATACAAATTAGATGCAAATGTATGCAAAGGGGAGGGGAGATTTGCAGGTCAAATCAGATGTGGAATCAAGTATACCCCTTTAGTAAGTGCTTTCTCTGAAGATGCCTGCAATGAGATTTAGACATTGGCCTGTGAGCTATGGGTGTGTTGGCAGATGACATGAGGATGTGTTTGGAGGTGATGTGGGAGGTTGTAGAGAAGTTGCAGGTGCTTTTGCAGATGAGCCTCAGCTGTGCTGCTGAGATGGGGTCTCTGCAAATGTGATGGTGATGCATACAGATGGGATTTCAGATCAACGCTGTCCATATGGTAGACGGACAGCAGACACACATGGCTATTTAGTGCTTGAAACATGGGGAGTCCAAATTGAGATGTGCTGTGAGTGTAAAATACACAACAAATATTAAAGGCTTAGTATGATGAAAATAACGTAAGACATCTCAATCATGTTTAGATTAATTACTTGTTGAAATAATAATATTTTGATCATATCAGTAGTAGTAAAAATATTACTAAAATTATTTTCACCTGTTTTTAAATTTTGTTGTGTGTGCTGTTTCCCTCCCTGTGTCCAAGTGTTCTCATTCTTTTTTTTTTTTTTTTTTTTTTGAAATGGAGTTTCGCTCTGTTGCCCAGGCTGCAGTGCAGTGGCGTGATCTCGGCTCATTGCAGCCTCCACCTCCTGGGTTCAAGCTATTCTCCTGCCTCAGCCTCCTGAGTAGCTGGGATTACAGGCACGCGCCACCACACCCAACTAATTTTTGTGTTTTTAGTAGAGACGGGGTTTCAGCATATTGGTCAGGCTGGTCTCAAACTCCCGACCTCGTGATCTGCCCGCCTCAGCTTCCCAAAGTGCTGGGATTACAGGCATGAGCCACCTCGCTCAGCCTCATTCTTGTGTTTACAAAGCACTTTGTAGTTGGAAGTGCGGGTCTTTTCAGAGAAGTGAAATGTTGACAGAGGAGGTGCTGATTCCTTTCCATGGGAGTTTTCTCCTTAAAAATAAGCCGCTTCCACTTTGGGAGGCCGAGGCTGGGGAATCAGTTGAGGTCAGGAGTTTGAGACCAGCCTGGCCAATATGGTGAAACCCCGTCCCTACTAAAAATACAAAAATTAGCTGGGTGTGGTAGCGCACACCTGTAATCCCAGCTACGGGGGGGGCTGAGGCATGAGCATTGCTTGAACCCAGGAGGCAGAGGCTGCAGTGAGCCAAGATCACGCCGCTGCACTCCAATCTGGGAGCCAGAGAGATACTCTATCTCAAAACAACACCAACGGAAAACCAAGCTGCTTCCTTTTGTCCAGTGGAGACCCCAGGATTAGGGTGGGGTGCAGGACTGGGGTTTAGGGATTCAGGCTTCATTCCCAGCCTGATCCTCATTAGCTAACCTGAGCCAGGTCTGCAGCTTTTATCAGTACTGCTGTTTGGGGGTTGGGGAGAACATTGAAGTCACGCCCAGCAGCCAGGGAAGGGGGAAGGAGACCCCACAGAGCATGCAGTGGCACGGCGTTCTCGCCTTCTCTTGGCATTCTAGACAGAGGCCCGGGGAGTCTGGGGGTCTCTTGGCAGCTACATCTAGACAGTAGGAGTCGTAGGGAATGAGGATGTTGGATGCCACGGCCCCAGGGTCTGGGTCATGCTTCACAAGTGCCAGAGTCCCGTGTCTCTTGGGGAGAAAGACATGAGTGGAGGGTACAAGGGAGAGGCTGGTGTAACAGGTGCTCCCTATTCAAGAACAGAATGGAGGATGGACTCGATGTTTAAGCAGAGTTGCCCTAAGCCATGGCCTGGGCCACAGAGGTGAAATCTATGGAAGAGAGTGGGAGTTTGGGTGAAGGGGGCCAGCCCCACCAGTGCTGTCCTCAGCACCACACTAACTGAGCTCCTTCCAGCAGTGACCAAGTCTGCACCAGGCAGACTGGGTCTCCCAGACCAGTGGGAGAAGATACCCATCCCTACCCAGGGACAGCGAAGATGGTCAGAGTGGGGACAGAGGAAGTATAATCTGAGGGATCAGGGCTGAGATGATGGAGGCGCAGGAGGCTGAGGGGACCCAGAGAAGGCAACAGGCCCAGGCTGAAATGTCAGGAAAGTGATCTTAGAGGAGAACTGAGGCAACAAGGAAAAATGAGCCAAGTAAAGAAAGGGAATGGGGCTGGGCATGGTGGCTCACGCCTGTAATCCCAGCACTTTGGGAGGCCAAGGCGGGTGGATCACCTGAGGTCAGGAGTTTGAGATCAGCCTGGCCAACATGGCGAAACCTCGTCTCTACTAAAAATACAGAAATTAGCCAGGCGTGGCGGTGCATGTCTATAGTCCCAGCTACTCAGGAGGTTGAGGCACAATAATTGCTTGAATCGGAGAAGTGGAGGTTGCAGTCCACCAAGATTATACCACTGCACTCCAGCCTGGGCAACAGAGTGAGACTCTGTCTCAAAAAACAAACAAACAAACAAAAAAATAAAAATAAAAAGTGAAAGAAAAGAATATAAAAGTACAAAAATAGCATATACAGAAGCCATGGGGGTTATCTAGTGATCTAGCCCCCTGCTACTCAAAGTGCAGTCATTCATGGAACACAGCAGTAATAGCATTGTTACAGCTGTCTAGTGCTACATAACAAACAGCCCCCAAACATTGTTGTTTCAAAACAGTGACAGTGTGCATTTTGCTCATCTCTGCTCCATGCGGTCTGAGGCTTCAGCTAGAATCACTGAAGGTGCATTTGCTCTCCTGTCTGGCAGCTGATGCTGGCTGAGGCCTGGGGGGCCTCTGTTTCTCTTCTTGTCTTATCTCTGTATGGGCTAGGTTGGGCTCCCAAGGAGCTTAGAGAATGGGTTCCAAGGGCATGTATCCTGAGAGGGAGCCAGTCAGAAGCCACATCACCTTGTGTAGCCCAGCCTCATCAGCCATGCAGAGTCACTCTCACCATGTTGATGCCATTGCAAAGTCCTGATCAGGTTCAAAGGAAGGGGAAATAGCTGGGTGTGGTGGCTCACACCTATAATCCCAGCACTTTGGGAGGCCAAGGCAGGCGGATCACCTGAGGTCAGGAGTTCGAAACCAGCCTGACCAACATGCAGAAACCCCATCTCTACTAAAAATACAAAATTAGCTGAGCGTGGTGGCACATGTCGGTCATCCCAGCTACTTGGGAGGCTGAGGTTGGAGAATTGCTTGAACCCAAGAGGCGGAGGTTGCGGTGAGCCGAGATAGTGCTATTGCACTCCAGCCTGGGCAACAAGAGCAAAACTTCATCTCAAAAAAATAAATAAAGGAAGGGGAAATAGACTCCACCTTTTCATGGGCGAGTACAGCGTTCTGGAGGAGCATGTGGGACAGGAAACACTGCTGAGATCATCAGTGGAAAACACAAGCTACCCCAGCAGCTGCTTGCTTGGTAGATGTGCTCACTCCCAGACCCATGCCAGACCAACCAAATCAGCTTCTGTGCATAAGAAGAGTTCCAGCTGCTGCCTTCGCAAATTAGGTTTGAGAAATACTGTTCTAAATCACAAATGTGACACGGCTTTGAGCAGGTGGAGCAGGGAAACAGAAACAGTAATTACATTTAGAGGGCTCCCTCTGGCTGCCGAGTGGAGGTTGGATTAGAGGGCTCAAGAGTGGTGGTCCAGTAGAAAGAACCAAAAAAAAAAAAAAAAAAAAAAAAAATTGGATGAATTGAACATTATCAAAATTCCAAACCTGTGTATACATAAAAAAAAAAACACTATTGAAAATAGATTGCCGGGCACTGTGGCTCACCCTTCCAGCACTTACGGAGACCGAGGCTGACAGATCACTTTGAGTCAGGGAGTTCAAGACCAACCTAGGCAACATGGCAAAACCTCAGCTCTACTAAAAAATACAAAAATTAGCTGGGTGCGATGGCAAGTGCCTGTAACCTCAGCTACTCAGGAGGCTGAAGTGGGAGGATTGCTTGAGCCTGGGAGGTCGAGTCTGCAGTGAGTCGAGATCATGCCACACTGCACTCCAGCCTGGGTGACAGAGTGAGACTGTCTCAATGAAAAAAAAAAAAAAAACAAAAAAGAGAAAAGAAAAGAAAGAAAAAGGCAACGTATACATTAGGAGAAAATAGTTGCACAAATATATCTGATAAGGCTCTAATATCTAGAATATATAAGGAACCTTTACAACTCAGCAATATAAAGAAAAATATTAATAGTTCAGTTACAAAATGGGCAAAGAACTTGAATAGCCATTTCCCCAAAGAAGATATACACGTTATTAAGTCAATAAGCAGATGAAAAGATGCTTAACATTTGTATCAGTAAGGATTCTCCAGAAAAACAGAATAAATTATATATATAATTATATGTATAATTTAAAGTATAATTTAATTTAATGATACGTATAATTTAGGTATATATACCTGTAAGTTAGGTATCTATATAATTTATTCTGTTTTTCTGGAGAACCCCATTTGTATATTCAAATTGGCTCATGTAATTATGGAAGCTGAGAAGTCTCACAATCTGCCATTTGCAAGCTGGAAACTGGGAAAGTTGGTGGTGTATTCAGTTCAAGTTTGAAGGCTTCATAACCAGGAGGGCAAATATCCGAAGTCAGGAGAAGATGGATGTCTCAGCTCAAACAGAAACAAATTCGCCATTGTTTTCTCTTCTCTCTCTCTCTTTTTTTTTTTGAGACAGACTCTCGCTCTGTCGCCCAGGCTAAAGTGCAGTGGCGTGATCTTGGCTCACTGCAGCCTCTGCCTCCCGGGTCGCAGCGATTCTCGTGCCTCAGCCTCCCGAGTAGCTGGGATTACAGGCGTGCACCACCTGTCCGGCTAATTTTTTTGTATTTTTTAGTAGAGAGGGAGTTTCACCATGTTGGCCAGGCTGGTCTTAAACTCCTGTCCTCGTGTGATCCACCCGCCTCGGCCTCCCAAAGTGCAGGAATTACAGGCGTGAGTCACAGCGCCCGGCCAGAAAATTTTAAACATTACCCATGGGGCTTGGTTGTGCTTCTACTGGGCTCCAACCTGCTGTGATGCCCTATCTCCACAAGGTGGCGCCAAGACACACCGCTGCAGCCCCTCCAGCCAAGGCGAAGACCGTACACAGGAGTGGGACGGGACTGTGAGGTCCTTTGAGGAAGCCGGTCCCTATAGCGGGCGTCGTTGAGACAGGCTATTCCCACACAGGGGGCTCCTGTTGAGACAGAAATTCCAAGTTCTGGTGAGCAGGAGATAGGCAGTGTTATGGGCTGAATAATCACTCCTAAAGCTACCCATGTCACAATCCCTGGAACCTGTGAATGGTAACTTTTATGGCAAAAGGGCTTTGCAGATGGGATGAAGTTAAGGATATTGAGGTGGGGAAATTCTCCTGGGTTATGTGGGTGACCCTCAGTGGAATCTCAAGTGTGCTTGCAAGAGAGACAGAGGGAGCCCTGAACACAGAGAAGGGGAGGATGTGATAACAGAAGTACGAGGGTGAGTGGTGTCAGGAAGGGGCTGGAGCAAGGGAGGCAGCAGCCTCTAGAAGGTGGAGAAGCAGCACAGATGTTCCCCTGAGGCCTCCAGGTCAGCACAACCCTGCCAGCACCGTCCGTTGACACTTCTGACTCCAAAACCACAAGAACATCATTTCGTGTGGGTTTAAGTGACACATTTGTGACCACTTGTAGCAACAGCTGTGAGAAACTTCTACAGGCAGGAACGAGGCGCGGAGGCAATGGTAATTTTCCTATTAAATATAACTTAAGCTAAAATGAAACTATCAGCAACAGAACTGATGAGACTGCGGGACGGCTGGAGCAGTCACACAGGTACTGGGAGTATGCCCTGGTACAAGTGCTTTGGAAAATCCCGCGAAAGTGTGTGTGACCCTGAACATATAGTATCTAGGAGCCAGCAGTTCCCCTCCTGGGCATATACTAAAGAGAAACACGTGTAGGTGCTCACCAAAGACACCTGCTAGAATAGTTACAGCAGCCCAGTTTTTTTTGTTTTTTGTTTTTTGTTTTTGAGATGGATTCTTGCTCTGTCGCTCAGGCTGGAGTGCAGTGGCACGATCTCGGCTCACTGCAAGCTCTGCCTCCCGGGTTAGCGCCATTCTCCTGCCTCAGCCTCCTGAGTAACTGGGACTACAGGCGCCCGCCACCACGCCCGGCTAATTTTTTTTTTTTTTTTGCATTTTTAGTAGAGAAGGGATTTCATCTTGTTAGCCAGGATGCTCTCGATCTCCTGTCTTCGTGATCCGCCTGCCTCGGCCTTCCAGAGTGCTGGGATTACAGGCGTGAGCCACCGCGCCCGGCCACACAGCCCAATCTTAATAGCTTCAAACAGGAAGTTACCCAAATGCCCATCAGCAGGAGAATGGTGGTGTTCCCACCCCTTCCACTGAGAGTGGGGTCTGTGTGCCAGGTCCCCAGAGTATGGGTGGGCTTGTGACTTCTAACACTAACAAGTGTGGGGAAAGTGACCCGATGTGACATCTAAGGCTGAATCATAAAAAGTGTGAGCTTTGGCCGGGCGCAGTGGCCCACGCCTGTAATCCCAGCACTTTGGGAGGCCGAGGTGGGCGGATCACCTGAGATCAAGAGTTCAAGGCCAGCCTGGCCAACAAGGTGAAACCCCGTCTCTACTAAAAATACAAAAATTAGCTGGGCTTGGTGGCGTGTGCCTGCAATCCCAGCTACTTGGGAGGCTGAGGCAGGAGAATCGTTTGAACCTAACCTGGTAGGCAGAGGCTGTAGTGGGCTGAGATCGCGCCACTGCACTCCAGCCTGGAGGTGACAGAGCAAGACTTCATCTCAAAAAAAAAAAAAAAAAAAAAAAAAAAGTATGAGCTGCTGTGTAAGAGACCCAACTGTTTCAGGATCACCACATTGGAGAGGTCATGTGTAGAACTCAGGCGACCGTCGCAGCTGAGCCGAGCCTTCTGATTGTCCCCACCATAGTTTCAGACCTGTGAGTGAAGAATCATCTTATACATAGAGGCCTCATCCCCAGCTGTTCCAACCCTGAGCTTTTCAGTTACCCGGAGCCATTTGCCTCACCCCTGCGGAGGCTCCGGCATCATGGAGCAGAGACAAAACTCCTTGGTTTTGACTTCTCAGAATTTTTGATCCACAGAACCATGACATCGTCACACCATTTAGTTGGGAGTGGGGTTGTTACATAGCAGCAAATAAGCAAACACAAATAATAGATAAGTTACGGGATATTCATGCAATGGAATGTTTACACAGTATCTACTTATAGATGATATGTCTTCTCCCCCAAACAGAAAGTAAGGGTTCAAGAGCTAAGCTATGAAGATGCAAAGGCAGAAGAATGATACAATGGACTCTGGGGACTCAGGGGGAAAGAGTGGGAAGGGGGTGAGGGATAAAAGACCACAAATTGGGTTCAGTGTATACTTCTTGGGTGATGGGTGCACCAAAATCTCACAAATCACCACTAAAGAAATTATTCATGCAACAAAATACCACCTGTTCCCCAAAAACCTATGCAAATAAATTTAAAAAAAAATCATACCTAGGCAGGGCGCAGTGGCTCACGACTACCATTCCAGAAACTTGGGAGGCTGAGGCAGGCAGATTATTTGAGGTCAGGAGTTCAAGACCAGCCTGGCCAATATGGTGAAACCCCGTCTCCACTAAAAATACAAAAATTAGTTGGGTATGGTGGCGCACTCCTGTAATTCCAGCTACTTGGGAGGCTGAGGCAGGATAATTGCTTGAACCTAGGAGGCAGACTTTGCAGTGAGCCGAGATCACACCATTGCACTCTAACCTGGGCGAAGAAGTGAGATCCATCTCAAAAAAAAAAAAAAAAAAAAAAAAAGGGTATCATTGGCATTAACTTCTTTTAGTTAAAAAAAATGGAACTCCAAAAAATATTGAGATATGAGAGGATGATCACCCTTATATGCTTAAATCTGTTATATATATGAAATTTGTGCCCAGGCATATGACATTGGTTTTGATTATTTGTATTTTCTTGAGAAGTATACATAGGCTTTTCTTTTTTCCTTTTTTCTTTCTTTCTTTCTTTTTTTTTGAGATGGAGTCTCGCTTCTGTCGCACAGACTGGAGTGCAGTGGCGTGATCTCGGCTCATTGCAATCTCCACCTCCTGGGTTCAAGCGATTCTCCTTCCACAGTCTCCCGAGTAGCTGGGATTACAGGCATGAGCCACAGTGCCCTGCCCTTCCTGCTCCTCTTGAGTATGTCTAGTAACTGACACACTTGGCTGTCCACATGTCTTGGCCTTACAGACCCTGTGCTCTATAACATGACTCAGGTCTCTGCAGGGCAGCCCCACTTGCTGCAGGCTGATGCTGCTGCCTCCTCCTCAGGCCCACCTTGCTTCCCATGGCATAGTGCTGGCCTCAGCCACTCCCAGATACTTTCATCACACTGGTACTATGAAGCTCTGCCCTGTAACTGTCCCCTGCTTTGAGCTTTGACCTATGAAAAATGACCATTACTTGCATCTCCGTGATGCTCGTGTCGCTCTCACTACTGCAGTGCTCACCAGCCCGCCTCACCATGCTAGTCAGCTGCTGGGTTATTTTCTTCTATAAAAGGCACATTCTGGCCGGGAACGGTGGCTCACACCTGTGATCCGAGCATTTTGGGAGACCGAGGCGGGCGGATCCCGGGGTCAGGAGTTTGAGACCAGCCTGACCGATATGGTGAAATCCCATCTCTACCAAAAATACAAAAATTAGCTGGGCGTGGTGGTGCGTGCCTGTAATCCCAGCTACCCAGGAGGCTGAGGAAGGAGAATCACTTGCATCTGGGAAGTGGAGGTTGCAGTGAGCCGAGATGGTGCCACTGCACTCCAGCCTGGGCGGCAGAGTGAAACTCTATCTCAAAAAAATAAAAAGCCACGTTCCAAAATGCCCATGTCTGAACTTTTTGATCCTTTACCTCACTGCTGTATTGCAGTGCAATTCACTTCTGATGCTAACTGGTAAAGATAACCCGGAGTTAGCCCGGAGTTAGCCCAGAGTCCACTCTTTGTGGAAAAATTCTGTCACAAGACTGAGCACATCATATGTAAGCCCCAGGTTTAAGGATCTCAGGCTACCCACATTTCTGACCAACTTGCTGTAAATTCAGGGGTTCCCATGACCCTCTCAGGATGGATGGTCTGCTACTGTGTCTCACAGAACTCAGGATAGTACTATACTTATTTTTTAAAGTTTTATTAGAGCAAAAGGATGCAAATCAGAATGAGCAATAGGAAGGGATACATAGGAGGCTGGGCGCGGTGGCTCACACCTGTAATCCCAGCACTTTGGGAGGCTGAGGCGGGCGGATCACCTGAGGTCAGGAGTCCGAGACCAGCCTGACCAACATGGAGAAACGCCGTCTCTACTAAAAATACAAAATTATCCAGGCGTGGTGGTGCATGACTGTAATCCCAGCTACTCTGGAGCTTGAGGTAGGAGAATCGCTTGAACCCGGGAAGCGGAGGTTGTGGTGAGCCGAGATCGTGCCATTGCACTCCAGCCTGGGCAACAAGAGTGAAACTCGAAAGAAAGAAAGAAAGAGAGAGAGAGAGAAAGGAAGGAAGGAAAGAGAAGGAAAGGGAAGGGAAGGAAAGGGAAGGGAAGGGAAGGGAAGGAAGGAAGGAAGGAGGAAGGAAGGAAGAAAGGAAGGAAGGAAGGAAAGAGAAGAGAGAAAGACATGCATAGGGCTGGGTCAGAAAGGGTCCTAAATAGGAAGCTTTTATTGTTTACCTATCGTGGGGTGAGGTGCAGCCCTTCCCCACCTTTTTTGAAGTTTTGCCTTTTTGTGATGAAGTCTTGTTCCTGGCCGTGAGCTCTACCTGTCCTTTGGCTTCAGGAGATGAACATCCCTTGCGGCTCTCATATGTACTTTAAATTGCTGAGCTATAGGTCTGAGCCTATCCTTTTCTCTCTTCCATGCATCAGTGGCACTTGTTGGTAGCCATTCAACTCCACACTCCTATTACTTTCATTTCCCCCACGATGTTCAAAACCACAGAGACTATGTGCCTGTGGAACATCTCCTGTAGCTCACCTCGGTTTACTCCAGGTGAAATATCAGTGACCTCACAGTAGACACATGCCCTGCAGACCATCAGCACAGTGCAGACCCTCAGCACCTCTGTGATGAGGTGGTCACTGCCATCTTGTGGCGGGGGCTGGGGGAGTCATCTAAACCCAGAAGTGATGGTCACGGTTGGCTTTCTAGAATCTTTGCTGGCATCACATGTTGGGGACCATGTTCTCTGAAAGCAAAGCATGAGGAGGTGATTCAAGAGGTGCATTGGGCCAGGCGCAGTGGCTCATGCCTGTAATCCCAACACTGTGGGAGGCCAAGGCGGGAGGATCAACTGAGGTCAGGAGTTCAAGACCAGCCTGACCAACATGGAGAAACCCCGTCTCTACTAAAACTACAAAATTAGCCTGGAGTGGTGGTGCATGCTTGTAATTCCAGCTACTTGGGAGGCTGAGGCAGGAGAATCACTTGAACCCAGGAGGCGGAGGTTGTGGTAAGCTGAGATTGCACTATTGCATTCCAGCCTGGGTAAGAGTGAAACTCCATCTCAAAAAAAAAGAAAAAAGAAAAAAAGAGGTGCATTGCAGGAGTGTGCTGGGGAGCTCAAGGAAAGCACCAAAGACCAGATCTGGCTGGAGACCCTCAAGTCCGATCCCAGGGAGGCTCTGGAGCATGCACCACAGCACAAAAGTGGCCTCGCCTTGGTCGCCCTTAGATCTCTGTGCTAGCACGTCCCTGGCTGTTGGCTGTTCTCGGGAAGGAGCTGAACAGCAACCACCTGGACCAGGTGACTGCCCTTCAGCTGAGGTCAAATCTCTGCAGAAAGATCATCTATGAGGTAGGAATGAGCATCCTGGGGAAGGGGATCTGAGCAGTGCACCCACAGTAATTGCTACACTGTGTAAATGTCTTTAAAGAAAAGTACCAGGGCTGGGCATGGTGGCTCATGCTTGTAATCCCAGAACTTTGGGGGGCCAAGGTGGGAGGACTGCTTGAGCCTAGGAGTTTGAGGCTACAGTGTGCCATGACTGCACCACTGCACTCCACCCTGGGTGACAGAGTGAGACCCTGTCTCTAAACAAAACAAAAAACAAAACAAAACAACACCCCCAAACCCCCCAGAACATCCCGTTGTGAACAGGCCTATGCAAAACTACTCCCAAAGGCCAAAGAAGCTGAGCATCTGAAGAAAGAGGCTGACAAATCAAATTTCTGAAGTACAAAAATTTAATATTGCTTAGGGAAGAACAGGCATGTTTGGGTGGCAGGGATCTGGTGGAGTCCCACACTGTTACCTCCCAGACCCAAGGCTTACATGCAATAGGATAGAACGGTATAAAAGCCCTTTTATACTGTGGATTATACAAGGAATTGAAGTTGATTGCTTAGAAGAAGAGAAGGATTTGACTAAGGGCAGCGTTTAGGTGAAAGGAGAAACTGTAGGCACATTTCTGGAGCTGGCTTTCATCAGAAGTCAATTTGGCAGGTAAGTAACCAAGATGAAGTGTCCTTATCCTCCACACTCCATCCCCCTAATTTGGCTCTTACAATCTCACGCGCCTTCCTCTTCCGCGATGGTCCCTGAGCCTTTAGGGAGGAGGTTGGGGTGAACATGTTGCATCAATGTGTTTTCTACAGCAACAATACAGCAGGCTTTGTAGAAATCATCAGCAGGCTTTGTAGAAAACAGCAGGCTTTATAGAATCATCTTCAGAATACTGTGATTTTGGTTAATTCGGAAGTACTACAATGAAAGATCTATAACATTAATAATTTGAATAGTAGGAATAGAATGCACACAGGATACAATAAAAATTGTTGTTGCATTAGAAGCCAACCAAAACTATCATAAAGAAAATGAAAACCCATTTATTCTTTGGATACTTGTAGTCAGGAAATAATTCAGAATTTAGTCCAAATTGCAGGTAAATAATAAAAACCTCAAAAACAATGTTTAGGACTAGAATCTAATAACAGGTGTACTAGAGTTTTCTTCTGAAACCTATTTTTTTTTATCTTCAGTTTCCACATTTCTACAAAAGATAAATTATAGTAGGACCAGTTTATTTGCAAAATAAATTTTAATCTCATTATACTTGGTCTGATTATTATTGTTTGAGACAGAGTCTTACTCTATTGCCCAGGCTGGAGTGCAGTGGTGTGATCTCAGCTTGCTGCAATCTCTGCCTCCCAGGTTCAAGTGATTCTCCTCCCTCAGCCTCCCAAGTAGCTGAGATTACAGGTGCATGCCACCATGCCCGGTTAATTTTGTATTTTTTGTGGAGATAAGGTTTTACCATGTTGCCCAGGCTGGTCTCGAACTCCTGATCTCAGGTGATCCACCTGCCTCAGCCTTCCAAAGTGCTGGGATTGCAGGCGTGAGCCACCGTGCCCAGCCGTAACCTGATTATTTGCAATGATGTGCAGAAAGAATAGTGATTGGCCATATAGCCTCTTTTAAAATTGGCTTTGCTGGACATTTCACGAGTAATTTTGGACTAGATGTTTAGAAACACCAAGGGCAGGAAGCAAAACCAATACTTTGCCATCAGCCTGTGCTTGTAGTACCTGTATAACCACCCAACGGGTTCTTGTTGCCCATTGCACAGACAAAACCAATTCACTGAGTCTGTGGTATTGCAGTAGAGGTTTAATTAAATCAGAGCAATCCAAGGGGCAGGGCTGGGATTATTAATCAATCTCCTTAATAACTCAGGCGCCAGGATTTTTATGGATAGTTTGGCAGGCAGGGGGCTAGGGAATGGGTGCTGCTGATTGTTTGAGGATGACATCATAGGGGTGTGGAAAACTGTCCTCATGCACCAAGTCCGTCTCTGGGTGGGGGTCACAGGACCAGAAATCTCAGGACCTCTGGCCATGTGACTCCTGAGGAGCAAGAGATTATAGAAAGGCAAGCTGTGGGACAATACTGGTTATCAGTCAGCTACACCTGCATTTTAGCATAATTCAGGCCCCTCTCATAATCCTAATCTTGTGGGCTTTCATTTGTCTTACAAAGGTAGTTTCAGTCCCTGAGCAAGGAAGGGGTTCATTTTAGGGAGTAAGTATTATCATCCTTGCTTCAAAGTTAAACTATAAACTAAATTCCTCCCATGGCTAGCTTGGCCTATGCCCACGAGTGAGCAAGGGCAGCCGGCCTGAGGCCAGACATGAGATGAAGTCAGCCATGCTAGACTTCTCTCATATTCATAATCTTTGCAACAACAATTTCACCTGTACGAACTGGGTGAATTCCCCCATCTTCCTGAGATCCCCACATAACTTGAGGTTCCTGGGCCTGTCAGAAAGTGACATTCTTTACTTTCCACAGGTAAGGGACCTTAAAAGGAAAGTGTATTGAAAATATACCCAGTCTTTTTTTTTTCCAAGAAGATTCTTATCAGCTCCATAAAGTCAACTTCAATTCCTCAAATAAGTCGTATTTGAATTCATTCCACTGTAAGCCTTCAAAGAGTAACGAGCATCTCCAATGGTTCCTGTTACAAAAGAAAACCGAATCTGATTGAGCTTGTGCCAATAATTATATTGTCATACGTGAAAATACTCACAAATAGTTTCCAAATGTTGGAGAATTCTTGTAGGGAGAAAGGTCAATTTTACTCACAAAAGTATACTTGGTCAATTGTTGTTAGTTGTAAATAGCTCAAAAGAAAGGTTTTCCTGATGCTGCTTCTAACAGAGTGGCAGTCTTCCAAACAAGATATTGTCTGTTCACTTTGGAATTGCTATGCAGAAAGCAAGCAGCTCTTTGTCGGTCAGGCGAGAGCTGTTTATTAGGCACTTGTAGAATCCAGCAGCTCCTTGAGATGGAGCAGGGACCCCTCCTGCAGGCTTACTCGGTCCCCATCAGCCAGTATGGAGATAAAGGAAAATCTTGACTTCCTTCAAGGGAAATTCCAGGCATCTAGCTAGCCTTGAGAAGTATATGAGCAACTTGATCAACAAGAAGGTAATGGTAGCTTAAAACAATAGCCAAGGAAATTGGAGTCCTAACGTATTTGGTTTCCTATGAAAACTAAAGAAAGATAACATCTTAACATATGTCTCTGAGTTGCTTTCAGAAACCTGGACCCCACCAGAAAATACTAAAAACACAAAAATTAGCCGGGCGTGGTGTTGTGCGCCCGTAGTCCCAGCTACTTGGGAGGCTGAGGCAGGAGAATTGCTTGAACCTGGGAGGTGGAGGTTGCAGTGAGGCGAGATCACGCCATTACACTCCAGCCTGGGCGACAAGAGTGACACTTCCGCTCAAAAAAAAAAGAAAGAAAAGGAAACCAAAAGCCCTGCCCCCCAGTTAGTTACTCTCATCGTTACTCTCATCATCCATTAGTTACTCTCATCATCCATTAGTTACTCTCATCATCCATTTTACTCTCATCATCCATTAGTACACTCGAAGGCAGTGTACACCCCCTTTGTACACTCTCATCGTCCAGTTACTCTCATCATCCATTTTAGTAAAGGCTCCTCCGGAAGCTGCTGAGAGCCGTCTCCTTCAGACTGTGCCCTCTGGTTTCTCTACTTTGTTTTGCTCCTCCACCACAGTTACTAGGTTTTTGGTAACCACAATTCTCAGAAGTACTTTCTATTGTCCCTACATGATTTCATCCTTGGGAGGTGGCTCTGAGCTAGTGGCTGAGACTTACATTCACTGAAATCTAAGCTTAGTGTAGCGTCAAGATGGAAGCCAGCATTCTGTTTTAATTTTGCTTTAGCTGTGATAGGTAACAATAACTATGGCATTGAATATTACCCTTTTTTCTTATTTTGTGTGTGTTTTCTTAGGCCTCCAGTAAACTGACTCCTCCAAGATTTGGATCCATTTCTAAATTCCACTGCAAACTTTACCTTCAGTAACTGCAGCTCTGTGCCATGGGTAACTACGTGGCCACCCAGGAATCAGAGTTTCCTCATTTCCATCTTTTTATTTTTTTGCTTTCTATACATTTAATTGTATCTATTTCAATGTGAAAGAAAACAGAATCTCCCGGCCCCAAATCTCCCGGTCACTATGGCTAAGGGCAAGTGAAGTTTGGGAACATAGTCACACAATACTGCTTTCCTTTTTTTCCCCAAACACATAGCTGTGATTTCACAACCGTGTGTCATTGCCTTATCACCGGGGTAAAGCAGAATACCCCAGTGACAGAAGGCCACATATCTTCCCAGATGACCTTCCTCACAAGTTGTTCACAAGGAAATTCCTTGTGAGCCCCTAACTCTTTCAGGAGAAATATTGTAAACAAAAAGTAAAATTCTAAGCCCCCCAACCAACTGAATAGAGCCCCTCTTGTCCAAGGGGATCCCACCTAAACCTGAAAAACGAATTCAGGTCATGATGAGAAGGCAGGGGGTCAGACACACCTCATTATATTTCTTCCCTTTGGAGTTCAGGCACAAGTGACCAGCGTTAACATTAAAACAGAGCTCCTGGCTGGGCACAGTAGTTCACATTTGCAATCCCAGCACTTTGGGAGGCCGAGGTGGGCAGATGACATGGGGCCAGGAGTTCAAGGCCAGCCTGGCCAACATGGCAAAACCCCGTCTCTACTAAAAATACAAAAATTAGCTGGGTATGGTGGGGCACACATGTAATCCCAGCTACTCAGGGAGCTGAGGCACGAGAATCACCTGAACACAGGAGGCAGAGGTTTCAGTGAATGGACATTGCACCACTGCACTCCAGACTGGGTGACAGAGTGAGACCATGTCTCAAGAAATAAGAATAATAATAGAGATCCCAAGACTGACGGAACAGACTCTTTGTAGCAATAAGATAACCGACTCTAACCTGACTCTGGTATGGCATCACATAGTAGATAACATGCCCTAAAGGAAATCAAAGTATTTTATCCCCAGATGTATTTCTTTGACATATTTTGGAATGGCCCTGCAAGGCCATCTCTTGTGGGGAAAATCTATAGAGCATCCTCTTTCTGGCCTGGGCGCAGTGGCTCATGCCTGTAATGCCAGCACTTTGGGAGGCTGAGGCGGGCAGATCACGAGGTCAGGAGTTCAAGACCAGCCTGGTTAATGTGGTGAAACCCCATCTCTACTAAAAATACTAGAACAAAAAAATTAGCTGGGTGTGGTGATGTGTGCCTGTAGTCCCAGCTACTCAGGAAGCTGCGGCAGAAGAAACACTTGAACTTGGGAGGCAGAGGCTGCAGTGAGCTGAGATCACGCCCCTACACTCCAGTCTGGGTAACAGAGCGAGACTCTGTCCAAAAAAAAAAAAAAAAAAAAAAGTGAACATGGTGGGTCAGCATCCAAGATGGAGTTGCTTTAGCCTCCAGAGAATCTCTGGGATGTGGGAAGTTAGAGGTGGAGAGTGAGGGCAAGGAGAGAAAGGGTGCTGGGCAGAGGGGAGATTGGAGACAGTGAGAGCTCTGGAGCACAGTGCCTGTGAAAATGAGTTCATTAAGGGAAAGAAGGATTCCCCAGATCCAGCTGAGAAGGAAGTGGGTTTAAGAAGGGCCCCTGTAAGCCTACTCAGAGCCATGGGAAGAAGGCCTGGAGCTTTATTTTTAAAATTTTTATTTATTAAAAAAATTTTTTTTGAGACAAGGTTTTATTCTGTTGCCCAGACTGAAGTGCAGTGGCACAATCACAGCCTTGACCTCCAGGGCTCAAGTGATTACTCGACCTCGACCTTCCAAGTGTCCATCACCATGCCCGACCCTCTCTGTCTTTTCAGGGAGCCAGGCTCATAGATTTTTAGACAGAAAGATCTTGGGGCTCAAGCATCCAAGGGTTAGATCAGGGACAGCAGATGAGCTGGCACACAGTGGAGAGGGAGGTTAGAATCCCACCGGGGCAGAATATTGTGAGAATGAGGAGGAAGTGGAGGGCATGCATATATTGCAGAGGCAGCAGTGGAGCTGAAGGCAGGAAACCTGCAAAAGAGGAAGGGAGTTTGAGGGCAGGAGGGTGGGAGGTGGTGTCTGAGCAGAGGAGGGTTCTGAACATCAGGTTGGGGGAAGGGAGGAAGATGCAGGGCGACTTGGGTGGGAATTAGACATGGGGGAAAGAGGTTTCCAAAGTGAAGGCTGGTGTTTTCCTTTGTCTGACAATGACCTGGGAGCGATTTGGGCAGTTTGCTCTGAAAAAGGGGTGTGGGTGGGGCTGTGGCAGCATTGTGGGGGTGGATGAGGGGTGCTGTGGAAAAACAAAATCTCCACTATCACTCTCTAAGACCTCCTTCAGTCCTGCTTGCCCCTTAGTAGGACTCCAAGTGAGTTGGTGGTTCATGAAAATACCAGATCCTAGCAAGAGGCTAAATAGGAGCCTGGGCATGGGGACGGGAAGGAGGAGGGAATCGAGGGCCCTGACAGGGTGGGAGGTGTGGGAGAGAGCTTAGCCCCAAGAATGGAAAGGACAGGTTGGGGAGGACGGGCATCCAGGACCCTAAACTTTGACAGCGGGGAGCTCCAAAAATCCAATAAATCAATCAGAGGCAACAAGGCTCCCACTCAAATTCTTGCAGTGCCTGGAGTCCCCCATGACTGCAGAAGCGGGGGTCGGGAATTGAGGGCCTGGAAGACCTTGGAGTATGTGCTGCCCAGAAGAATCAAGAAAAGGGGAGTGAGAAATGAGGGTTCAAATGCTCAGAATGCAGAAGGTTGCAGAAAATGGGTGTGCTGGAGCAGGTTAGAAGTTCCAGCATCTCGGAGTGTGCAGGGCCCCTCCAGCGTCGCTTTCTCCCTGCCAGGGCTTTCTCCCCAGCTGCAGAGCTTCAGCTTTCCTCTGTCCCAACCAAAAATTGTCCCTTCATGGCTTCTTCCTCAATGAACTCGTTGTGAATCCTGTTTATTCCCCAACCTCAGTCTTTAAGGAGGCCATAGCTACTCCATCCTTGGTTTGATTCCTCTCAAATTAGGATATGCCCCTCAAGACACCCAGAGTTTGTCTTTATTCTCCAGGCATCTTCCCCTCCTGAGGCAAGAAGTTCTCAAATATTCCTAGGATTCAACCCCAGAATCCTGTGCTCTAAACCCGGGCAGGCTCATGGCCCCTCAGCCCCGTGGAGGTCTCCCCAACAATGGGTTCTCTCCAGATCGAGAGACCTCCTCCTCAGCACACAGCCCACAGCCCACAGCCCACAGTCTCACCCCAACATGAGCAGGAAGTCTCCCCAGAAACACAACATAACGTCACCCCAGCTGAGTAACACTTCATTTCCATAGCTTAAAGACAATTTTTTTTTTTTTTTTTGACTGGAGGAGGAGTTAGTGAGATGAAAGTAATAGTAACGATGTAAATTGCTCTGCGGTGATATGTAAGACCACAGAAACATCGTCAATTCAGGAAGAAAAACTTTAGTGTAATCGCAGAAAGATGGGTATGAGTTGCAGAATTTGGCTGGGCATGGTGGCTCATGCCTGTAATCCCAGCACTTTGGGAGGCCAAAATGGGTGGATCACCAGACGTCAGGAGTTTGAGACCAGCCTGAACAATATGGTGAAACCCTGTTTCTACTAAAAATACAAAAATTAGCCAGGCCTGTTGGTGTATGACTGTAGTCTCAGCTACTCAGGAGGCTGAGGTAGGAGAATTGCTTGAACCCGGGAGGTAGAGGTTGCAGTGAGCTGAGATCGTGCCACTGCATTCCAGCCTGGGTGACAGAGCAAGACTCTGTCTCAGAAAAAAAAAAAAAAAAATACAGAATTTATCATTAGTAATGCATTCACAATCTGCTAATTTTTTTTAAATTTAGTTTTTCAATTCACAAATAGCAATTGGACGTATTCATGCTGTTACTTTTTCATGTCGCATCATCTTTTTACCATTAGTATGTGATGTTGTCTTTTAAGATTTCCCTACTATAATGCAGAGATCATCCTAGATTTATAAATAGAAATTAAGCAACACTTACTTGTTTTGGTTGGTGTCCCATAATCTTTTTGAAGAAATGTATGTCGTCTTTAGAATGCATGTACAACAGGTTGCATGTAAATGAAGCTGTTTTCCTTAGTACACATACCAGTATCTTCTTGACTGGAAACATAAGCATCAGCCTTAAGATAGTCGCCTCTATCATTCCATATGCCATTAATTTATCTTCTAGCAATTTTCCTATCTCTTGGGTGAAATAATCAGCTCCCAACTCTGCTAAACTTTCCATGATCCTGTTCTGTATATATGACATACATGAATCCATGGAAAACATAATAGGCGGTTTTGTTGGTTTCACACCAAGTTACGTTATGACTAACCACTGAAGAGAAGTTACGTGGGATTTACGTCGATCTGACAGAAAGTGGCCTGTCAATGAGTGTACGATGTGGTAAAATGGCACCAATTTCAGACGTCAGAGCTGGGGAGGGGCAAGGGAACCCATCTACTTCCGGGGCAGCAGAAGGAGGTATGACTAAGAGGAAAAGACTTTACCGTGCTCTAGTATGCAGGGCAGGAAATGGAGGCTTTTATTCAAATGCTTCTGTGTATGGACTGAGTATTCTGAAGTTTCTCTTGTGCGGTGGGCTGAATAAGGGCCCCCCACATAAACGGGAATTATAGCTTGTGACCCGTGAAAGTGACTTTCTATGGCAAAAGGGCTTTCACATATGTGATAAGGTTAAATACCTTTTTTTGTTTTGTTTTGTTTTGTTTTTTGAGATGGAGTCTGCCTCTGTTGCTCAGGTTGGAGTGCAGTGGGGTGATTTCCACTCTGCAACCTCTACCTCCCGAGTTCAAGCGATTCTTGTGCCTCAGCCTCCTGAGTAGCTGGGACTACAGGTTCATGCCACCATGCCTGGCTAATTTTTGTATTTTTAGTAGAGACAGGGTATCACCATGTTGCCCAGGCTGGTCTTGAACTGAACTCAGTAGATCTTCCCAGCTCAGCCTCCCAAAGTGCTGGGATTGCAGCACCATGCCTGGCTAGGTTAAATATCTCAGGGTTGGGAGATTCTCCTGGATTATCTGGCTATACCCTAATGGAATCACAAATGTCCTTTATAAAAATATTTATTTATCTATCTATTTATTTATTTATTTATTTTTTGAGATGGAGTTTCGCTTTTGTCACCCAGGCGAGAGTGCAATGGTATGATCTCGGCTCACTGCAACCTCTGCATCCTGGGTTCAAGTGATTCTCCTGCCTCAGGCTCCCGAGTAGCTGGGATTACAGGCGTCTGCCACCACATCTGGCTACATTTTTTGTATTTTTAGTAGAGATGGGGTTTCACCATGTTGGCCAGGCTGGTCTTGAACTCCTGAACTCAGGTGATCTACCTGCCTCAGCCTCCCAAAGTGTAGAGATTACAGGCATGAGCCACTGCGCCTGGCCTACAAGTGTCTTTATAAGGGGGGAGGCAGAGAGAGATTAAGTTCACAAGAAGGTGATGTGAGCCTGAATTTGGGGAGAAAGGGCAATGCGATATGTGGGCATGAGACAAGGAATGTCATAGCCTCCACAAGCCAGAAGAAGCGAGAGCTCATCACCTTAGCAACCCCTAATGGCAGCCTTGTTTTAATAACACTTTTGTAAAATGGAAGGAGTCTTTCGAAAGCCAGCAGTGTGAAGGGTCGCCCTCTACTGGACACACAGATCCTGGCTGCTGTCAACCCGAATGGCCTTCCTAGGCTTCCTGCCCCAGCACCGGCCTGGGCATCCTCCTAAAGGCAGACATTTGTGTTCTCACTTCTTGGCTTTCTTTGTTGTTCTCACAAAGTCACTGTGCGTGTCCTACAGAGAATCAGGTGGAAGAGAGGATGATATTGCTACTAATATGGTAGGGAGTGTAAACCCTACTGCGATATTGTTTTCTTTTCTTTTTTTTTTTTTTTGAGACGGAGTCTCGCGCTGTGTCACCCAGGCTGGAGTGCAGTGGCCGGATCTCAGCTCACTGCAAGCTCCGCCTCCCGGGTTTACGCCATTCTCCTGCCTCAGCCTCCGAGTAGCTGGGACTACAGGCGCCCGCCACCACGCCCGGCTAGTTTTTTTTTGTATTTTTAGTAGAGACGGGGTTTCACCATGTTAGCCAGGATGGTCTCGATCTCCTGACCTCGTGATCCGCCCGCCTCGGCCTCCCAAAGTGCTGGGATTACAGGCTTGAGCCACCGCGCCCGGCTGCGATATTGTTTTCAATATCTAGTGGGAAGAGGATGATATTACTCCCAATATCTCAGATGGTGTACACCACCCCTGTGATATTATTCCTAATATTCAGGAGGGGGGAGAGAATGATATTACTCCCAATATTGCCAGGGGTGTACACCCCACCTGTGATATTGTTCTTAATATACAGGGGGAGAGAAGATGATATTACTCCCAATATCGCAGGGGGTGTACAACCTCCCCCCCTCCGTAATAGTGTGTTAAATATCCAGGGTGGGTAAAGATGATATTACTCCCAATATCGTAGGGAGTGTATACCCCCTTTGTAATATTGTTCCTAGTATCCGGGGGGGGTTGATATTACTCCAAATATCACAAAGGGGTGTACACTAATATTTAGGGGGAAAAACGATATTACTTCCAATGTCGCAGGAGGTGTACAACGCCTCTGTAATATTGTTCCTAATATTCATGGGGGGAGAGCATGATATTATTCCCAATATCGCAGGGGGTGTACACATGGGATATTGTTTCTAATATCCAGAGGGGGATGGGATAATATTGCTCCCAATATCGCAGAACGTGTACACCCCCTGTGATATTGTTCCTAATATCCAGGGGTGGAGAGGATGATACTACTCTCAATATCACAGGGGGTGTACTACACTCACCCTGTGATATTGTTCCTAATATCCCAAAAGGGAGATGATATTACTCTTTTCTTTTTTTTTTTTTGAGACAGAGTCTTGCTGTGTGGCCCCGTCTGGAGAGCAGTGGCACAGTCTTGGCTCACTGCAACCTCCGCCTCACGGGTTCACGCCATTCTTCTGCCTCAGCCTCCCGAGTAGCTGGGACTACAGGTGCCCACCACGACGCTCGACAAATTTTTTGTATTTTTAATAGAGATGGCATTTCACTGTGTTAGCCAGGATGGTCTCGATCTTCTGACCTCAAGATCCGCTCGCCTTGGCCTCCCAAAGTGCTAGGATTACAGGTGTGAGCCACCGCGCCCAACCTTTTTTTTTTTTTTTTAATAATTTTTTATGTTTTAAGAGACAGAGTCTCGCTCTGTTTGCCAGGCTGAAGTGCAGTGGCATGATCTCGGTTCACTGCAACTTCCATCTCCCAGGTTCAAGCAATTCTCCTGCCTCAGCCTCCTGAGTAGCTGGGATTACAAGCGCACGCCGCCACGACCAGCTAATTTTTTGTATTTTAGTAGAGACAGGGTTTCACGGTGTTGCCCAGGCTGGTCTCAAACTCCTGAGCTCAGGCAATCCGCCTACCTCAGCCTCCCCAGGTGCTAGGATTACAGGCGTGAGCCACCGCGCCCGGCCGATATTACTCTTAATATCAGAGTGGGTGTACACCGCCCCCATAATATTGTTCCTAATATCCAGGGGGGAGAGGATGGTACTACTCCCAATGTCGCAAAGGGTGTACACCCCTATTATGATATTGTTCCTAATATCCAGGTGGGAATATGATTATATTACTCCCAATATCGCAGAGGGTCTACACAGCCCCTGTGATATTGTTTCTAATATCCACGGGAGAAGAGGATGATATTATTCCCAATATAGCAGGAGGCCTACACCTCCCACCCTGTGATATTGTTCCCAATATCCAGAAAGAATTGGATGATATTACTCCCAAAGTCACAGGGGGTGTGCACATCTGTGCTGTTTTTCTAATATCCAGTGGGGGAGAGGATGATATTACTCCCAGTATTGCAGGAGGTGTACATTCTTCTGTGATATTGTTCCTAATATCCAAGGGAAGAGAGGATGGATGATATTATTCTCCATACCACAGCAGATGTACAGCTTTCTTGTGATATTGTTTTTAATATCCAGCGGGGGAGAGGATGATATTACTACCAATATTGCAGAAGGTTTAGACACCCCCTGTGATATTGTTCCTAATTTCCAATGAAGGAGATGATGATATTACTTTCAATATCGCAGGGGGTGTACACACCCTGTGATATTGTTCCTAACATCCAGGGGAAGAGAAGATAATATTACTCCCAATGTCACAGGAACTGTACACCCCCCTCTGATATTGTTTCTAATATCCGGGGGGTAGAAAAAAAATGATACTACTCGCGGGGCGCAGTGGCTCATGCCTGTAATCCCAGCACTTTGGGAGGCTGAGGCAGGTGGATCATGAGGTCAGGAGATCGAGACCATCCTGGTTAACATAATGAAATCCCATTTGTACTAAAAATACAAAAAATTAGCCGGACATGGTGGCACGAACCTGTAGTCCCAGCTACTAGGGAGGCTGAGGCAGGAGAATCTCCTGAGCTTGGGAGGTAGAGGTTGCAGTGAGCCAAGATCAGGCCACTGCACTCTAGTCTGGGAGACAGAGCGAGACTCCATCTCAAAAAAAAAAAAAAAGAAAAAAAAGAAAAGAAAATGATATTACTCACAATGATATTACTTGCAGGGGTTTACAACCCCCCCCACCGTAATATATTTCCTAATGTCCAGGGGTGGAGAGGATGATATTACCCCCAATATCACCGGGGGTGTACACTACCTCTGTGATATTGTTCCTAATACAGAGGCTGGAGAGGATGATATTACTCCCAATATCTCAGAGGGGGTACACCATCCCTGTGATATTGTTCATAGGGGGAAAGTGTGGTAGTACTCTCAATATCCCAGGGAGTGTACACCCCCCCTTTGATATTGTTGCTAATATCCAGGGGAGGAGATGATGATATCACTCCCAATATCGCAGGGGGTGTACTCCCTTCATATGATATTGTTCCTAATATTCAGGGGAGGAATAAATGATATGAATCCCAGTATCGAAGTGGCGTACACCCCCCTGCCATGATCTTTTTCCTAATATCCAGAGGGAAAAAGGATATTACTTCCAATATTGCAGGGGATGTACACTCTCAATGTGATATTGTTTCTAATATCCAGAAGGGAAGAGGATATTACTCCCAGTATCACAGGGGGTGTACACCCTTTCTGTGATATTGTTCCTAATATTCAGAGGGGGAGAGGATGTATATTACTCACAATATTGCAGGGGGTGTACACTCCCGTGTGATATTGTTCATAATATCCAGGGGAGAAGAGGATGATACTGCTTTCAATATCACAGAGAGTGTACACCCACTCTGTGGTATTGTTCCTAATATCCAGGGGAAAAGAGGATGGCAATAACCCAAATATCGCAAAGGGTGTACACTCCCTTGTGATATTGTTTCTAATATCAAGGGGGGAAAGAATGATATTACTCCCAGTTTTGCAGAGGGTGTACACCACCCCTGTGATATTATTCCTAATATTCAGGAGGGGAGAGGATGATATTATTCCCAATATTGCAGGGTGTGTGTGGGGGTGATCGGACCCAACACCAGGTCGTGGGGGTGACGGAAATCTGGCGGAGTCAAAGGAATGAGAAAAGACAGTTTGGGAGAGAAAGTAGGTCCAGGGGGCCATCGCGAGTGTGGAGGCTGTGAAGGCCCTGAGCTCTGGGAGCCCAGATTATTTATTGGTGATCAAACAAAGAAACAGGTGGTGAGAAGGTGGGGGTCAAAAGGGCATGTTGCATTAAGCACATGATTGACAGTTGTGACAGTTTAACATATGTTCTGCACATGAGATAATGGAGAGCAGGTTCTTTTAACTCAAGATACAATGGATCCTGGGAGAGTAAGGAGCAAGGAGCCAGCAAGTCTATTCCAGAGCCACGAGCCCTGGATTCTATCCAAGCCACAAGGGGTTTTATGCCCTGGGCTTAGGTTATGGTGTATCAGGGTAGCCTTCCACCCTTTAGCACAGAGCTTGGTGTTCCAAAGACCACAAGGGGTTTTAGACCCTGGACCCCGGACATGTTCCAAGACTTTTTTTACATTATGTCAGACATGGAAGCCCTGCCTCAGCTTCTCCAAACACTCAGCTTTCCCAAACAGGGTGTACACCCCGCCTGTGATATAGCTCTTAATATACAGAAGAAGAGACGATTATATTACTCCCAATATTGCAGGGGGCATACACCCCCCTGTAATATTGTGTTAAATATCCAGGGTGGATGAATATGATATTACTTCCAACATCGCATGAGTGTACACTCCCTATATAATATTGTTCATAATATTGTTCCTAATATACAAAGGGGAGAGGATATTACTCCAAATATTGCAAAGGGTGTACACTGCCTTGTAATATTGTTCCTAATATTTAAGGGGAGAGACGATGATATTACTTCAAATATCGCAGGGGATGTAAAACGCCCCTGTAATATTTTTCCCAATATTAATGGGGGAGATGATATCATTCCCAGAATCACAGGGGGTATACACTGCCCCTGTAATATTGTTCTTAATATTCACAGGGGGAGAGGATGATATTATTCCCAATATCACAGGGGGTGTACACCCCCTATGTGATATTGTTCCTAATATTCAGAGGGAGATGGGATATTATTCCCAATATTGCAGAAGGTGTACACCGCCCATGTAGTATTGTTTTTAATATCCAGAGGGGGATGGAATGATATTACTCCCAATATCGCAGAAGGTGTACACCACCCCTGTGATATTGTTCCTCTCCTCCAGGGGAGGACAGGATATTACTCTCAATATCGCAGAAGGTGTACACCCCTCCGTGATATTGTTCCTAATAACCAGAAGGAGAAGGATGATTTTACTCCCAATATCGCAGGGGGTGTACACTCCCTCTGTGATATTGTTCCTAATATCCAGGAAGGGAGAGGATAATATTACTTGTAATATGACAATGGGGGTACACTACCCCTGTAATATTGTTATGTAAATATATGTGTGTATATGTATTTAAACATGGAGTCTCGCTGTTTCTCAGGCTGGAGTGCAGTGGTGCGATCTTGGCTCACTGCAGCCTCCGTCTCCCAGGTTCAAGCAATTCTCCTGCCTCAGCCTCCTGAGTAGCTGGGATTACAGGCGCACGCCGCCACGACCGGCTAATTTTTTGTATTTTAGTAGTGATGGGGTTTCACCATGTCGTCCAGGCTGGTCTTGAACTCCTGAGCTCAGGCAATCAGTCAGCCTTGGCCTCCCAAAGTGCTAGGATTACAAGCGGAAGCCACTGCCCCTGGCCAATATTACTCTTAATATCGCAGTGGACGTACACTCCCTCTGTAATATTGGTCCTAATATCCGGGGTGGGAGGGGGGAAGGATGATATTGCTCCCAATATGGCAGGGCATGTACACCCCTCTGTAATATTGTTTTTAATATCCAGGTTGGGAGAGGACGATATTACTTGCAATACCGCACGGGGTGTACACACCCCCTGTGATATTGTTCCCAATATATAGGGGGAAAAGGGATGATATTACTCTCAATATCACAGGGAGTTTACACCCTTCCCCAAGATATTGCTCCTAATATGAAGGGATGAAGAGGATAATATTACTTCTAATATCGCAGGAGGGTGTACATCCCCTTGTGATATTTTTCCTAATATCCAGGAAGGGAGAGGATAATATTATTCTTAATATCGCAGTGGGTGTGCACCTCCCCTGTAATATTTTTCCTAATATCCAGAGGGGGAGAAGATGATATTACTTTCAATATCGCAAAGGGTGTACACCCCAATCTCTTAATATCGCAAAGAATGTACACCCCCGTGATTTTGTCCTAATATCCAGAAAGAGAGAGGATGATATTACTGCCAATATCGCAGGGGATGTCCCGTCCCCCTGTGATATTGTTCCTAATATCCAGGCGGAATGAGGTGATATTACACCCACTATCGCAGGAGGTGTACACCCTCCTTGTGATATTTTTCCTAATATTCAGGGGGTGAAGAGGATGATATTACTCTCAATATCGCAGGTGGTGTACACCAACTGTATGATATTGTTCCTAATATCCACGGAGGGAGAGGAAGATGTTACTCTTAATTTCGCAGGAAGAGTGTACACCCTTCCTGTGATATTGTTCCCAATATCAATGAAAAGAGAGGATGATATTACCGCCAATAACGCAGGGGGTGTACACATTCCTGTGATATCGTTCCTAATATCCAGAAGGGGAGAGGATGATAATACTCCCAATGTTGTAGGAGGTGTACACACCCCCTGTGACATTGTTCCTAATATCCAGGATAAAAGAGAATAATATTACTTCCAGTATCAAAGGGGGTGAACACCCTCCCTGTGATATTGCTTTTAGTATCCAGGAAGGGAGAGGATAATATTACTCCCAATATCGCAAGGGGTGTACACCCCCCCCATGATATTGTTCATAATATCCAGGCTGGAAGAGGATGATACTGCTTTCAATATCTCAGGGAGTGTACACCCACCCTGTGATAGTGTTCCTAATATTTAGAGGGGGAGAGGATGACATTACTTTCATTACACGCCCTCTGTAATATTGTTCGTAATATCCAGTTGGGGAGAGGATGATATTACTCCCAATATCGCAGGGGGTGTATACCCTTTCTGGAATATTATTTCTAATATTTAGAGGGGAAAGGGTGATATTACTCCTAATAGCGCAGGGGGTGTACACACCCCCCCCCCCCGTGATATTATTCTTAATATTCAGGGGAGGAGGAGATGATACTGCCTTCAATATCATATGGAGTGTACACCCACCCAGTGATATTGTTCCTAATATTCAGGGTGCGAGAGGATGATATTACTCCAAATATCGCAAAAGGTGTACACCCTCTTGTGATATTGTTTTTAATATCCAGGGTAAAAAGGATATTGCTCCCAATTTCGCAGGGGGTTAACCCTACCCCTGTGATATTGTGTCTAATATCCAGTAAAAGAAAGAACGATATTACTCCCTGTAATATTGTTCCTTGTATCTAGCGGGGGAGAGGATGATATTACTCCCAATATCATAGTGGGTGTACAACCCCCCTGTGATATTGTCACTAATACACAGGGCGGGAGAGGTTGATATTATGAGCAATATCGCAGGGGGTGTACACCGCCCCTGTGATATTGTTTTTAATATTTATGAAGGGAGAAAATGATATTACACCCAGTATCGCAGGGGGTGTAGACCCCCGCGTGATATAGTTCCTAATATCCGGGGGGAAAGAGGATGATATTACACTCAACATCGCAGGGGGTGTACACCCTTCTTCTGATATTGTTTCTCATGTCCAGAAAAGGCGAGGATATTATGCCCAATATCTTAGGGGGTGTACACCGCGCCTGTGATATTGTCCCTAATATCCAGGGAAGGAGAGGATTATATTACACCCAATATCGCAGGGGGTGTAAACCCTCCTGTGATATTGTTATTTATATCCAGAGGGGGAGAAGATGATATTTCTCCCATTATCAGAGAAGTGTACACGCCCTCTGTGATATTGTTTCCAATATTCAGGAAATGAGAGGATGATATTACTTCCAATGTCATAAGGGGTGAACACCCCCTCCTAGATATTGTTTTTAATATCCACAGTGGGATAGGATAATATTACTTCTAATATCGCAGAGGATGTACACCACCCCTGTGATATAGTTTCTAATGTCCAGCGGGGGAGAGGATGATATTACCCCCAATATCGCAGAGAATGTACACCCCTCCTGTGATATTGTTTCTAATATCCAGGGGGTGAAGAAGATATTGCTCCCAATATCGCAGGAATTGTACACCCCCCCCCCACGATATTGTTCCTTATACCCAGAAGGGGAAAAATAATATTACCCTCAATATCGCTGGGAGTGTACACTCACCGTGATATTTTTCCTAATATACAGGGAAGGCGAGAATGATATTACAGTTTCTCAGGGGGTGTACCCACCCCTTGTAATATTATTCCTAATATTCAAGAGAGAGAGGATATTACTTCTAATATCGCAGAAAATGTACAAACCCCCTGTGATATTGTTGCTTATATCCAGTGGGGGGAGATCATGATATTACTTGCAAAATCGCAGGGGACGTACACCATCCTTGTGATATTTTTCCTAATATTAATAAAGCGAGAGGATGATATTACTCCCAATATCGCAGGAAGTGTACACCACCCCTCTGATATAATTTCTAATATCCATGTAGGGAAGGGATGATACTATTCTTAATATTGCAGGGGAGTGTACACCCTCCCTGTGATATTATTCCTAATAGCAGTGGGGAAGAGGATGATATTACATCCAATATCGCAAAAGGTATACACCCTTCCTGTGATATTGTTTCTAATATCCAGAGGGGGTGAGCACGATATTACCCGCAATATTGCAGGGAATGTACACCCCCCTGTGATACTGTTCCTAATATCCAGAGGGGGAGGAAATGATATTACACCCCCAAATCAAGGGAATGTACATCCTCATGTGATATTGTTCCTATATCCAGAAAGAAAGAGGATGATATTACACCCATTATGGAAGGGAGTGCACATCCGCCCTGTGATAATATTTCTAATATTCAGGGGGTGAGAGGATGACATTACTCCCAATATCGCAGGAAGTGTCCACTCCCCTGTGATATTGTCCCTAATATTCAGCGGTGGAGAAAATGATATTGCGACCTATATGGAAGGTGGCATACACGCCTCCTTTGAAACTGTTTTTAATATGCAGGCAGGGAAAAGAAGATATTACTCTCAATATCGAAAAGGGTGTACACACTGCTGTGATCTTGTTCCTAATATTATCCAAAAGAGGAGAGTATGATATTAATCCCAATATCGCAGAAAGCATACACCCCCATGTGATATTGTTCGTAATATCCAGAAGGGGAGATGATATTACTTAATATATCTTAAAGATCCTGGGTGTCCACCTCCTGCGGGAGAGGGGGGTGATTTACTCTCCATCTCATGGGGGTGCTCACCGCCCTGTGATATGGTTCGTGGTATCTGGGGAGTGGGGGAGAAGGGGTGATATGACTCCCCATATCGCAGGAACTTGTGATGTGGTTCCTAATATTTAGAATATTACAAATATCCTGGATTAAGTAATATCCTGGATATCAGGAACCATATTATAAGGAGGGCAGACGCCTTTTTTGATATGGGGAGTAATATTATGCTCTGCCCCCCGAATATTATGAACAACTTCACAAGGGGGAGTGTACATATCCTGTGACAATGGGAGTAACATCAACCTCTTTTGAAAAATATTAGTATCGATATCACGGAGGGGTGTGCACGCTCTGTAATATTGGGAGTAATATTTTTCTCTTTTCCCCTGGATATTCACAAGAATGTCACAGAGGTGGTGTACAATTTCTGTGATATTGGGAGTAATATCGTCTTCTCTACCCCTGGATATTAGAAACAATATCAAACGGTGGGTGTACACACTCTGCGAAATTGGGAGCAATGTCATCCTCTCCCCCCTGGATATTAAAAACAATATTACCAGTGTGTGTGTATGTGTAGGCTTTCTGCGATATTGGGAGTAATCTCATCCTATCCCGCCATGGATATTAGGATCAATATTACAGAGGGTGTACACCCTCTGTGATATAGGGAGTAATATCATCCTTCCCCCATAAATATTAAAATAAACATCACACAGGGGTATACACCTCCTGCGATACTGGGAGTGATATCATCCTCTCCCCTCCCTGCATATTAAAAAACAACATCACAAGGGATGTGTACACCTCCTGTGATATTGGGAGTAATATCACCTTTATTATCTTTGGATATTAGGAGCAATATCACAGTGGGGGGTGGGCAGCTTCTGCTATATTGGTAGTGATATTATTCTCTCCCTCCCTGGATATTAGGACCAATATCACAGAAGGAGTTTACACCTGTTCTGATATTGGGAACAATATTATCCTCTTCTCTTCTGAACACTAAAAACAATATCAAAAGGTCGGTGTACAGCCCCCGTGATATTAGGAGTAATATCATCCTTTCCCCCATAAATATTAAAATTAATATAATTTTCTTCCCCCCTGGATATTAGGCACAATATCACAAGGGTGTATATACCCCCTTTCATATTAAGCGTAATATCATCCTATCACCCTCTGGTTATTAGAAACAATGTTACGGGGGGGCATACATCCCCTGTGATATTGGGAGTAATATCATCCTCTACCTCCCTGGATATCAGAAACAATATCCCAAGGGAGTTGTAAGTAAGCTTCCTGCGATGTTGGGAGTAATGTCATCCTCTACTCCTCTGGATATTAAAAACAATATCACACGTAGTTGTACACCCCTGTGATATTGGGAGTAATATTATCTTCTCTTCCTTGGATGTTATGAACAATATCACGGGGGGATTTACATTCCCTGTGATAGTGGGAGTAATATCATCTTTACCCCCCCTGGAAACTAGAGACAATATCACTGGGGGGTGTACATCCCTGCGATATTGGGAGCAATATCATCTCCCACCCCTGTATATTAGGAACAATATCACAGGGTGTATGTGCACTTGCTGTGATATTGGGAGTAATGTTATCCTCTCCCCTTCTGGATATTAGGAACAATATCACAGGGAAAGTGTACACCTTCTGTGATATAGGGAGTAATATCATTTTCTCCTCCACTTGATGTTAGAAACCTTATCACAGGGAAGGTGTACAAAGCCTGCCACATTAGGAGTAATATCATCCTCTCCCCTCGTGGATATTAGAAGCAACATCACAGGGGAGTGTACACCCCTTGTGATATTGAAAGTAATGTCATTGTCCCCTACTTTGGATATTAGGAAAAATATCACAGGGGTTGTGTACACGCCCTGCGATATTGGGAGTAATATCCTTCTCTCCCCCACTGGATATTAAAAACAATATCAGAGGGGTTTGTACACCCCCCTGCGATATTGGAAGAAATATTATCTTTTCCCCCTGTATATATAGGAAACAATATCACAGGGGGGTGTACACACTCTGCGATACTGGGAATTATACTATCCTCTTTCCCCATACATATTAGGGACAATATCAATACGTGGGTGTACATCCCCTGTGATATTGTTCTTAATAGCATCCTCTACCCCCTTATACAATAAAAGCAATATCACAGGAAAGGTGTACATTTCCTTTGATATTGGGAGTGATATCATTCTCTTTCCACTTAAATATTAGAAATAATATCACAGGAGGGGTGTACAACCCCTGCAATATTGGGAGTAATATAATCCTCTACCCCCCAAATATAAAGAACAATATAACAGAGGGGGTGTACACCCTCTGTGATATTGACAGTGATATTATTCTCTGCCCCCCAGATATTAGGAACAATATCACAAAAGAGATGTACACCCCCTGTGATATCGGCAGTAATATCATCCTCTTTACCCCTGGATATTAGGAACAATATCACCGGGGGGTGTACCACTTCTGTGATATTGAGTGTAATAACATCCTCTCCCCTTCTGGATATTAAAAACAATATCCCAGGGAGTGTACACCCCCTGTGATATTGAGAGTAATATAATTATCTCCCCCACTAGATATTAGAAACAATATCACAGGTAAACAATATCACTGTGATATTGGGAGTAATACTCTTTCTCCCAGCCTGAGTATTAGAAACAGTGTCACGGAGAGGGTGTACACCCCCTGCAATATTGGGAGTAAAATCATCCTCTACCCACTTGGATATTAGAAGTAATATCACAGGGAAGGTATACACCCCCTTGGATATTGGGGTAATATCATTCTCCTTTTTCCTGGGTATTAGGAGCAATATCACAGGGGCGGTGTACACCCTGCAATATTGGGAGTAATATCATCCTCTTCCCTTCCAAATATTAGGAACAATATCACAGGGAAAGTGTACACCTTCTGTGACATTAGGAGTACTATCATACTCTTTCCCCCTTGATATTAGCAACAACATCACAAGTTTACACTCAGTGTGATATTTGGAGTAATATCATCCTCTTTTCCCATAGATATTGGAAGCAATATCACAAAGGGGTAATTAATTCCCTGCTACACTGGGAAGAATATCAACTTCTTTTTTCCCCTGGATATTAGGAAAAATATCCCAGGGGTGTGTACCCCTTCTGCTATATTGAGAGTAATATCACCCTCATTTTCCCTGGATATTAGAAACAATATAAAAGAGGGGGTGTACACTTCCTGTGATATTGGGAGTGATATCATCCTCTTCCTTTTTGGATATTAGGAACAATATCACGGGGAGGTGTGTACACCCTTTGAAATATGGAAAGTAATATCCTCTCCCCCCTGGATATTAGGAACAATATCAAAGAGGGTGTATATATGCCCTGCGATACTGGGAGTAATATTATCCTCTCCCTTACTAAATATTAAGAACAATATCACGGGGAGGGGTTTACAACCCTTGCAATATTGGGAGTAATATCATCCCCTCTTTCCCTGGATATTATGAACAATATCACAGGGGGTGTGCACACTCTCTGCAATATTGAGAGTAATATCATTCTCTCCCTTCCTGGATATTAGAAGCAATATCACAGGTGGGGTTCACAAGTCCTGTGATATTGGGAGTACTATCATCTTCTTTCTTTCTGGATGTTAGGAACAATGTCTATCGGGGGAACCAGCCCCCAATATTTCAATGTAGGTTCTTTTCTATTTTTCTTAAGTGTCAGCTGGTCTGAGAAATAAAGAAAAAGAGTATAAAAGCAAGAAATTTTACAGCTGGACCTCCGAGGGTGACATCACGTATCGGCAGGTTCCATGATGCGCACCTGAACTGTAAAACCAGCAAGTTTTTATTAGGGATTTCGAAAGAGGAGTGGGGTACGAATAGGGAGTAGGTCGTAGAGATCACATGCTTCAAATGGCAATAAAAGATCACAAGGGCAGAAGGGCAGAGCAAGGTCACAAGGCTAGTGTGAAATTAGAATTACTAATGAGGTTCCATGTCCCACTGTGCATGCATTGTCATTGATAAGCATCTTAGCAGGAAACAGGGTTCAAGAACAGAGAAATGGTCTGATTAGAATTCACCAGGCTGGAATTTCCTAATCCTAGCAAGCCTGAGGGCACTGCAGGAGACCAGGGCATATTTCATCCCTTATCTTCAACCATATAAGGCAGACACTCCCAGAGCGGCTGTCCATAGGCCTCCCCTGGGAATGCATTCCCATCCCAGGGTTATTTTTATTTTTATTTTTTTTTGAGACGGAGTCTCGCTTTTTCACCCAGGCTGGAGTGCAGTGGCGCGATCTTGGCTCACTGCAAGTTCTGCCTCCCGGGTTCACGCCATTCTCCTGCCTCAGCCTCCGAGTAGCTGGGACTACAGGTGCCACCACCACACCTGGCTAATTTTTTGCATTTTTAGTAGAGACGGGGTTTCACCGTGTTAGCCAGGATGGTCTTGATCTCCTGACCTCGTGATCCACCCGCCTCGGCCTCCCAAAGTGCTGGGATTACAGGCGTGAGCCACCGCACCTGGCCTCCCAGGGTTATTTCTTACTGGGAAAAGAATTCAGTGATATTTCTCCTACTCGTTTTCTGCAGTAAGAAAAATATGACTCTGTTCTGCCCAGCCCTGCAGGCAGTCAGACCTTATGGTTATTTCCCTTGTTCCCTGAACATCATCGTTACCCTGTTCTTTTTCAGGGTCCCTAGATTTCGTATTGCTCAAACACACATGTTTTACAAACAATTTGTGGAGTTAACTCAATCATCACATGGTCCTGAGGCGACATACATCCTCAGCTTATGAGGATGACAGGATTAAGAGATTAAAGTAAAGACAGGTATAGGAAATTATAAGAGTATTGATTGGGGAAGTGATAACTGTCCATGAAATCTTCACAATTTATGTTCAGAGATTGCAGTAAAGGCAGGTGTAAAAAATTATAAAAGTATTAATTTGGGGAACTAGTAATGTCAATGAAATCTTCACAATTTATATTCTTCTGCAGCAGCTTCAGTAGGTCTCTTTGTTCGGGGTCCCTGACTTCCAACAACAAATGTCACAGGGGCATGTAAACTCCCTGCAATACTGGGAGTAATATTATCCTCCTCCCCTAGATATTAGGAACAATATCCCAGGGGGTGTACATTTTCTTGATATTGGGAGTAATATCATCCTCTTGCCTTCTGGATATTAAGCACAGTGTTACAGGGAAGGTGTATGCCCCCTGTGATATTGGAAGTAATATTATTCTCTCCCCCGGATATTAAAAACAATATCATGGGATGTTGATAAGTAATATCATCCTTTTCCCCCCTGGATATTGGGTACAATATCACAGAGACGGTGTACACCCTCTATGACATTGAAAGTAATATTATCTTCTTCTTCACTGGATATTAGAAACAATACCACAAGGGATGTGTACATACCCAGTGATATTGGGAGTAATATTATCCTTCCCCACCCCCCCGGATATTAAAACCAATATTACAGGGGGATGTACACATCCTGCGGTATTGGGAGTAATATTATCCTCTCGTCACCTGGATATTAGGAACAATATCACAGGGGACGAGTACACCTGCTACTATATTGAGAGTAATATCATTCTCTCCCCTTCGAGATATTAGGAACAATATCACAAGGGGGGTGTACATCCCTTGCAATATTGGGAGTAACACCATCCTCTCCCCCTTGTATATTAGGAACAATATTACAGGGGGGTGTACACACCCTGTGATATTGGGAGTAATATCATCATCTCCTCCTCCAAGAATATTAGGAACAATATCAAGGGAGGGGGTACACACTCTGCAAATTGAGAGTAATATTGTCCTTTCTCTCCCTGAATGTTAAGAACAATATCAGTGTGTGTGTACACACCCTGCATTATTGGAAGTGATACTCTTTCTGTCTCTGGATATTAAAACAATATCAAAGGAGGGGTGTACACCCCCTGCAATATTAGGAGTAATATAGGTCTGTCCCACATTGGATATGAGGAACAATATCACAGTGGGGGGTGTACATCCCCTGTGATATTGGGTCCTTATCATGCTCTTTCTTCCCAAATATGAGGAACAATATCACGGGTGTGTGTGTACACACTTGCGATATTGGGAGTAATGTCCTCTTTCCCCCTAGATATTAGGAACAATGTCACTGGAAGGTGTACAGGCCCCGTGATATTGGAAGTAGTATCATCCTTTCCCCTCCAGATATACCAAACAATATCATGGGGGTGTGTACACTATCTGTGATATTTGAAGGAATATCATGCTCTCCCTGCTGGATATTACAAACAATATCACAGGGGGATGTACACACAGGGTGTTTATGATATTGGGAGTAATATCGTCTTCTCCCCTTCTGGATATTATGAACAATATCATATGGGGTTCTACACCTCCTGTGATATTGGGGGTAATATCATCCTCTTTCCCCCTAGATAATATGAACAAAATCACAGGTACACCCCCTTAACCAAATCACAGGGGGGTGTACACCCTCTGCAATATTACAGGGGGGTGTACACTCTCTAGGATATTGGAAATAATATCCTCTTTTCTTCCGGATATTACAAACAATTTCACAGCGGGGTAAACACCCCCTGTGATATTGAGGCTCATATTGTCCCCTCCCTCCCTGGATATTACAAACAATATCACAAGGGGGTGTACACCTCCTGCGATATTGGGAGTAATATCATACTCTACTCTTCCGCCATAAATATGATGGACAATATCACAGGGAAGTGTACACCCTCTGCAATATTAAGAGTAATATCATTCTCTCCCTTCGTGGATATTATGTAATATCATCTTGCTCTCTTCTTGATATTACAAAAAATATCACAGGGTGGTGTACACCCTCTGCGATTTTGGGAGTCACATCATTTTCTCTGCCTCGGGATATTAGGAACAATATCACAGGGAGTGTACACTCTTTGTGATATTTGAAGTAATATCATTCTCTACCCCCCTTAATATTACAAAAAATATAACAATAAGTGTACACCCCCTGTTTTATTGGTAGTAATATCATCCTCTTCCCCTCTAGATATTACAAAGAATATCACGGGGGGTGTACACCTTCTGTGATATAGGGAGAAATATCATCCTCTTTTCCACTGAATATTACAAACAATATCATAGGGGGATGTACACACCCTATGATATTGGGAGCAATATAATCCTCTCCCCCCAAATATTGCGAACAATATCACAGGGGGTTTTGCACCTTCTGTGATATTGGGAATAATATCATCCTCTCCTCTTTTTATATTAGGAACAATATCACAGGGGGTGTGTACACCCTTTGCGATATTGGGAGTACTATCATCTTCTTCCCCACTGGATATTAGGAACAATATCATCGGGAGGTGTACACGCCCTGCAATTTTGGAAGTAGTATCATCCTCTCTTGCCTTGTATATTATGAACATTGTTACAGAAGGATGTACATCCTCTGCGATATTGAAAGTAATATCATCCTCTCCATTGCTGGGTATTGGCAACAATGTCACAGGGTGGATGTGCACCCCCTGTGATATTAGGAGAAATATTCTTTCTCCCCATGAGTTTTAAGAACAATATCATAAGGGGAGTGTACATGTCCTGCAATATTGGGAGTAATATTATCTTCTTACCCCCTGGATATTAGGAACAATATTACAGCGGGGTGTACATCCCTTGTGATACTTGGAGACATATCCTCTCCCCTCCTGGATTTTTTTTTTTTTTTTTGAGATGGAGTCTCGCTCTGTCGCCCAGGCTGGAGTGCAGTGGCCGGATCTCAGCTCACTGCAAGCTCCGCCTCCCGGGTTTACGCCGTTCTCCTGCCTCAGCCTCCCGAGTAGCTGGGACTCCTCCTGGATATTTTGAACAATATGATAGGTGGTGTACACCCCCTGCCATATTGGGAGGAATGTCATTTTCTCCTTTCCTGGATATTACGAACAATATCACAGTGGGGTGTACACTCCACCCCCTCCCTAAATATTATGAACAATGTACAGGGGGTGTACATTCCCTGCAATATTGAAATTAATATCATCCACTTCCCCCCAGATATTATGAATAATATCCAGGGAGGTGTACACCCCATGTGATGTTAAGAGTAACATCAGCCTCTTTCTTCTGGATGTTACAAACAATATCACAGGAGGGTGTACACTCCCTGAGATATTAAGAGTAATAACATCCTTTTTTTCCTCTGGGTATTTGGAACTATGTCACAGGTGGTGCACACACTTTGCGATATTGGGAGAAATATCATCCCCTCCCCCCTTAATATTATGAACAGTATTCAAAGGTGTACATCCCCTGTGATATTAGCCGTAATGTTCTCGTCTTTACTTCTGGATACTACGATCAATATCACAGGGAGATGTACACCTACTTTGATATTGGAGGTAATATCATTCTCTCCCTTCCCGAATATTGTGAACAATATCACAGTGTGGTATACACCCCCTGTAATATTGGGAGTAATATATTTCTTTCCACTCATGAATATTAGAAACAATATTACAGAGGGAGTGTACACCCCCCTGCGATTTTGGAAGTAATATCATCCTCTCCTCTTCTGAATATTAGGAATAATATCAAAGGGGGGTGTACATCCCCTGAGATATTGGGAGTAATAGTACCCTCTCCCCTCCCTGGATATTACAAACAATGTCACAGGGGAGTGTACACCTCCTGTGATATTGGGAGCAATATATTCTCTCACTCTGGATATTATAAATAATATCACAGGAATGTGTACACCGCCTGTGATATTGAAAGTAATATTATCCTTTTTCCCACTGAATATTATGAACAATGTCACAAGGAATTGTGATATTGAGAGTTATGTCATCCTCTTTCCCCTAGGATATTATGAACCATATCACAGGGTGGTATATATCTTCTGTGAGATTGAGAGTAATATCTTCTCTTCTCCTGGATATTATGAACACTATCACAGGGAGTGTACAGTTTTTGTGATATTGTTAGTAACATCATCCTCTCCCCTTCTTAATATTACGACAATATCACAAAAAGGTGTACGCCCCCTGCAATATTGGGAGTAATATCATCCTCTCTACCTCTTGATATTACAAACAATATCACCGGGAGGGTGTACACTTCCTCTTCTCCCCTGGATATTATGAACAGCATCACAGAGTGATGTACACACCCTGCGATATTGGGTGTAATACAATTGTCTCTTCTCCTGAATATTACAAACAATAAAACAAGGGGGTGTACACCCCCTGCCATATTAGGAGTAATATCATCCTCTCCCCATCTGGATATTACGAAGAATATCAGAGGAAGGTGTACACCTTCTGCGATATTGGTAATAATATCATCCTCTCCCCTTCTGGATATTAGGAACAATATCATAGGGGGGTGTACACCCACTGTGATATTTGGAGTAGTATCACCCTCTCTTTCTCTAAATATTATGAACAATGTCACAGGGGAGTTTTCACCTCTTGCTATATTGGGAGTAATATTATCCTCTCTCCCCCTGGATATTATGAACAATATCACAAATGGGTATACACCCTTTGTGATATAGGGAGTAACATCATCCTCTTTTTCCTTGGTTATTATGAACAATATCACATAGGGGTGTAAACCTTCTGCAATATTAGAGTAATATCATCCTCTCCTTTCCTGGATATTACAAAAAATATCACAGGAGTTCTACATCCCCTGCGATATTGGTAGTAGTATCATCTTCTCCTTCCCTGGATATCACGAACAATATCACAGAATGGTGTAAACCTTCTGCGATATTGGGAGTAATATCATCCTCTCTTTCCCTGGATATTACAAAAAATGTCACAGGAGGGTGAACACCCTCCCCGATAGGGCGAGCTATATCACCATCTCCCCTCTTGGATATTATGAACCATATCAAAGAAGGGAGTATACCCCCCACGATATTGGGAGCAATATCACCCTTTTCTTTCCTGGATATTACCAATCATATCACGGGGGAGTTACACCCTCTATGACATGGGGAGCAATATCACTTTCTCCTCCCCTGGATATTTCAAACCATATAACAATAAGGTGTACACCTTCCTTGATATAAGGGCAATATCATCCTCTCCACTCCTGGATATTACGAACCATATTACATGGGGGTGTACGCTCTCGCGATATGGGGAGCAATATTACCTTTTTCTTCCCTTGATATAACAAACCATATCACAGAAGGGTGTACATCCCCCGCAATATGGGGGTATATATCACCCTCTCCCCCCTGGATATTACAAACCATAACACGGGGGTGTGTACACACAGAATATTTACGATATCACAGCAGGGGTGTACACCCTTTGTGATATTAGGAGTAATATCATTCCCTCCCATTCTGGATATTAGGAACGATATCACAGTGGGGGTGTACATGCCCTGCGATACTAGGAGTAATATCAGTCTCTCCCCATCCCCCAATATTAGGAACAATATCAAACGGGGGTTTCCACCTTCTGTGATTTTCAGACTAATAATCTCTCCCCCACTGGGTATTAGGAAAAACATCACGGGGGAGGTGTACAACTTCTGTGATACAGAAAATAATATCATCCTCTCCCCCTCTGAATATTAGGAACAATATCACAGGGGGAGTGTACACCTCCTGCGATATTGGGAGTAATATCATCCTCTTTTTTCCGGAATATTAGGAAGAATATCACTGGGAAAGTTACGCCTGTAATCCCAGGACTTTGGGAGGCCGAGGCGGGTGGATTACTTGAAGTCAGAAATTCAAGACCAGCCCGACCAACATGGTGAAACCGTGTCTCTACTAAAAATACAAAAATTAGCCGGGTGTGGTGACAGGCGCCTGTAATCCCAGCTACTCCGGAGGCTGAGGCAGGAGAATTGCGCGAACCTGGGAGGCAAAGGTTGCAGTGAGCCGAGATTGTGCCATTGATCTCCAGCCTGGGCGACAGATCAAGACTCCGTCTCAAAAAAAAAAAAAAAAAAAATCACAGGGTGGGTGTACACACCATTCGAAATTGGGAGTAATATCATCCTCTTTTCCCCTGAATATTAGGAGCCACATAACAGGAAGCATGTACATCCCCTGCGATATTGAAAGTAATATCATCCTCTTTCTTCATGGATATTAGGAACAATATCACAAATGAGGTGTACACCCCCTTTGATATTGGGAGTAATATTATCCTCTCCCCCCATGGGTATTAGGAACAATATCATAGGGTTGGTGTACACCCCTTGCGATATTTGGAGAAATATCATCGTCTCCCCAACCTGGATATTAGGAACAATATCACAGAGGGGAGGACACCCCCTGGAATATTCACAGTAATATCATCGTTTCATTTCCTGGATATTAGGAACAATATCACAAGGGGGGTGTAAATCCCCTGTGATATTGGGAGTAATATTATCTGCTTCCCCCTGGATATTAGGAACAACATCACGAGAGGGGTGTACACCCTTTGTGATTTTGGGAGTAATATCATCCTCTCCCACCCTGGATATTAGGAACAATATCACAGGGAGGGTGTACATCCCCCTGAGATATTGAGAGTAATATCATCCTTTCCCCCATGGGAATTAGGAACAATATCACGACAGGTGTGTACACCCCCTGTGATACTGGGAATAATACTATTTCACCTCCCCCGGATGTTAGGAACAATATCACAAGAGGAGGGTGTACAACCCCTGAGATATTGGGAGTAATATCATCCTTCCGTTTCCTGGATATTAGAAACAATATCACGGGCGGGGGACGCTCCCTTTGATATTAAGGGTAATATCATTCTCTTTCTTCCTGGATATTAGGAACAATATCACAGGGTGAATGTACACCCCTTGCAATATTGGGAGTAATATCATCCTCTCCTTTTCTGGATATTAGGAACAATATCACGGGGGGGTGTACACCTTCTGCAATAGTGGTAGTAATATCATCTTTTTCCCTAGATATTAGCAACAATGTAACAAGAAAGGTGTACACCTACTGCGATGTTGAAAATAATATTATCCTCTCCTTTTCTAGATATTACGAACAATATTACAGGGAAGGTGTACATGCCCTCTGACATTGGGAGTAATATCATCCTCTCCCATCCAGGATATTAGGAACAACATCACAGGTGGGGTGTAAACCCCCTGCGATATTGGGAGTAATATCATCCTCTCCCTTCCTAGATATCAGAAACAATATAACAGGAAGGGTGTACACCTCATGCGATATTGGGAGTAATATCATCCTCTCTCCCTCTGGATATTATGAGGAACATCCCAGAGGGTTTACATACAGGGTGTTTAAGATATTGAGAGTAATATCATCCTCTCCATAACTGGATCTTTTGAGCAATATCACAGAAGGGTGTACACTTCCTGTGACATTGAGAGTAATATTATTCTTCCCCTTATGGATATTACAAATAATATCACAGGTTGGTGTACTCTCTGTGATACTGGGAGTAATATCATTCTCTCCTCCTCCCCGGATATTATAAACAATATTACAGTGGGGTGTACACTCCCTGTGATATTAAGAGTAATATCTCCCCTCCTGTGTATTAGGAACATTATCACAGAGGGGCACGTCCCCTGAGATATTAGGAGTAATACAATTCTCTCCCCCCCTCGGATATTATAAAAAATATCACAGAGGCTGTACACTCAGGGTGTTTAGAGTATTGGGAATAATATCATCCTCTCCCTCTCCCTGGATATTATAATGAAGAGATAACATCCATTACTGCTGCTACAATGGAGGTACAACTGATGGTGTTCGCATTAGTTTCCTGCCATCTGCCATCATCCTTCTGGATTTTGAAGATACCAGACTGGTGAATTCCATGAAAGAGATGACCGGACCAACAGCACTGGTCCTTGAGTTTTTGATGGTGGTGATCATCTCTGCCACCTATATACAGGAAATAATTTACCTTGGGAGTTGATACTGATTTTTATTGATAATATTGTCCTGGGTGAGCATTGACAGATTTAGATTTCCCATCTGCAATTGTTTTTTTCCTAGAATTATAAGTCATATCTCACAGGCCACAGAAACACTGTATTTTTGCCCTTTCTAAGTCTATGACTCCTGATTGTACATGAGATCCTGGGAACATAACTATAGAGGAGAGAGGTTCATGAACAGAGTGCACTCACTTAGAGGCAGAAGTTGGCAAGGAATACATCAGTTTCCTGACCATCGCCCTAGGCCATTACTTTAACAGGGGTCATGGTGATGTTTCCAAACCATGGGTTTTATGCCAACAAGACCTTCATGGCCAAGAGCTTCTGAAAGATAACAATACTCACCTTTGTTCAATGCTCATTTACTTAAGCAAATGATTGTAGGTCTTTTCCAAGGGAAACTGGAGAATCCCAAAGTTGTAAGCTTCCCTTGGTTTTGCATGAACCTGCCTCTTGAGAACCCAGTCTCTTTGAGTTAGGCCTTCTTGTGTGAGAACTGTCTCAGGTTTTACCTGGATGAAGTATGATGAATTTATATGAGGGCTGCTGACATCCGCTTTCTGTTCATCTTGATGACTTCTATTTCCTGTTAGTGAATGGACATAGTTATCTGCCATTTGTATCTGTTGTCCCTAATGAAACATATTCTAAGAGGTAAGTGCTAGATATTGCAAAGCAGTCCTCCCCTGACGCACTCTAGCACTGGTGCCAGCTTCTTATACCCACCTTGCATTGATGGCAAAGTGCTGGCCTCTGCCATTCCCACATCTTCTCACCACTTCAGTGCTATGAATGGAGCCCATCTCTGTAACAGTGTGGCCTGCTTTGAGCTCTGACCTATGTAGAATGTCCAGCACTTGCGTCTCAGTGATGCTGGTGTCCCTCTCACTGGTCATAGGCAGTCTTTTTTTTTTTTTTTTTTTTTTTTTTGAGACAATGTTTTGGTATTGTTGCCCATGCTGGAGTTTAGTAGTGCGATTGGGGCTCACTGCCACCTCCGCCTCCTAGGTTCAAGCAATTCTCCTGCCTCAGTCTCCGGAGTAGCTGTGATTACAGGTGTCTAGTACAACACTTGTCTTTTTTTTTTTTTTTTTGTATTTTTAGTAGAGACAGGGTTTCACTATGTTGGCCAGGCTGGTCTCAAACTCCTGACCTCAGGTGATCCACCCACTTTGGATTCCCTAAGTGCTGGAATTATAGGCATGAGCCACCCTGCCTGGCCATTGTGGGCAGTCTTAAGGATCATAGTCAGCTCCTGGTTCTTCTTCTATACTAGACCCTATCCAGGATGCCACTGATCGAGTTAGGATCTGTATCCCCAATCACACCTCATGTGAAATTGTAATCCCCAGTGGTGGAGGTGGGGCTTGTTGGACTTTGGTGAGAATTGAGAGGATCATGGGGGTGGATATTTCATGAATAATTTAGCACCATACTGTAGGTGCTGCCTGGTGATAGAGTTCTAAAAATATCTGGTTGTTTGAAAGTGTGTAGCACCTCTCCTACCACTTTCTCCAGCTCAGGCCATGGAAGATGAGCCTGATTCCCTTGTACTTTTTGCCATTACTCTAAGTTTTCTGACGCCTCCCCAAAAGTTGAGGTGATGGCCAGCATCATGTTTTTTGTACAGCCTGTGGAACCATGAGCCAATTAAACCTGAGTTTTTACAAATAATTACCCAGTCTCAGGTAACTATTTATAGCAATGCATGAACAGACTAATACATGCACTTCTGAACCATGTTATTCTTTACCCCAAAGCTATACATCCGTGCAATTCTGTTCTGATCCTAACCACGCGCAGTGAGTCCACACTCCTCTGGTTCTGGGCAAATTTTTCCACCAACCTAACCTCACATCCAACGCTAGCCCCAATTTCGCGATCTCAGGCCACTCACACTGCTCTAAAACTTGCCGCAAATTCAAAAGCTCTCATCACTCTCAGGATGACTATTCAGTTAGCATCACTCATGGAACTAAAAAAAATCACTGGGTTGGAGATCAGATCCCGGCATTTGTGGAGTGACTACAGTCCAGAAATGTGAAGAAAACTGAGGAGGGGACTCTGAGGGCTTGAAAGGCCTTGCCGAGTTTGGAGCCCTGAAGTGCACAGATCACTTTTTTGTCCCTCAGGGGCCTGGGAACCCTGTGGAGTGCAGAGTCTCTAGAACAGAATCCATGAGGCTGGGGAGGTGGATTTCAGGCCAGAAACCTTCAGGGACCTGGAGTCGCAAAACATGCTAAAAACAGGGGTAGGGGCACAGATCTGAAAGATTTTGGAGTACTTGGAGGCCAGCAGAGAAACGTGAAGGTGGCAGCGTAGAGTGCTCAGAAGTTGGCGGAGACGGCGGAGCCCGAAAAATCCACAAAAAGAGGCGGGGACAGGGGATGGGGGCTCAAAAGCATTCACAGTGCACAGGGCCCCTCCAAGGCCGCTTTCACACTGCCAGGGCTTCCTCTACAGCTGCAGAGCTGCACTTTTCCTCTGTCCCAACCAAAATATGTCCCTTGAAGGTCTCATCCCCCATGGACTGGATCTGGGCCTCATTTATTCAGGGGTCTCAGTCCTCAAGGAGGCCATTGTCACTCTGCTTCCTGATAGAGTCGTCTTAAATTAGTAAATGCCCCTCAAGGCACCCACGGTTTGTCCTTATTCCTCCCTGAATCTTCTCCTTCTGAGGGAGGAAGTTCTCAAACACCCCCAGAATTTACTTACTGAATTTCACCCTCTGAAACCTCCTCCTTCCCTAGACCCAGTCCAGCTCCTCATCCTCAGCCCCCCAGACCCCATGGAGGTGTCCCCTGCAATGGATTCTTTTCTAGCTTGACGGCCTCCCCTTCTCAGCGCACAACCCAGAGACTCACCCTGTCCTGAGCAGCGACCCACTGCATAAACAACCATGAGACCTCATTCTATCCAAATAACACTTTATTTTTTTAGTGTTGATGCTTTTGTTTCTCCGGGGAAAGAGAGGAGCTCCGGAGAGAATGGTAATCAAAATTTCCTGGTGGTTGTTTAAACACCAAAGCTGAGCTGTTTGGGAAACTCTTCCGGATCACCCTCTTCATCCTAAAATTAAAGGAAACATGCAAGACTCATTTTCTGATAAGGTTTCCGACAATTGTGCAAATATCGTGCTATATTTATGAACGGAAAGTAAACCTTACCTGTGCCGCTTGTCAAGGCATCATCTTCTTCAGGAAACGTAAGATGTTTGGAAGTGTTTCAGAAGCAAGGGAAGCTATTTTGTTCAATATATAGAAGAGCATCTTCTTGATTCGAACCTTCAACCCAGCGATTAAGAGTCTCATTACTAGTTTTGAGACATATGTCATTAATTGGTTAGCAAACCATTTTTCTATCTCATCCATCAGAAAATCGACCAGTTTATCCACTAGCGTCTCCATGGCTGCTTTCATTATACGTGAAGTAAATGAGCCCATGAAAAGTGTAATGAGCCTGCTTCTGGGTTCAGGTAAAGATATATAATGATGTCATTCCTGGAGAGGGGGCCCATTTTACGGAAGGTGAGGTGGAAGAGGGGGGCCAAGATGGCCAATTAGAAGTGGCCGTTTTGTAGGAAGTGACGTGGAGGAAGTGGCCGAGATGGCCAATTAGAAGTGCAGAGGTGACATGGAGGGGACGGCCAAGATGGCGAATAAGAAGCGGCTGCCTTACCCTGAGTGAAAATCGCAGCGAATTTCACCATAAGCGCCTGAACTGAAATATTTAGGTTCTCACATTGGGACTGACTAGGCAAACAACTTGACTCAGGAGAACAAAGAAAACGGGGGTGGGTGATGAACCACGCCATATCAGAACAGAGCCAAAGGAACTTTCTCGCACAGCCAAGGGAAGCAATGAGTGTGTGACCCCGCCCCAGAAGCCATGTTTTTCCCATGGATCTTTGCATCCAATTAATCAGGAGATTCTCACGTGAGCTGATGTCACAACTCTCGTGAGTTGGCAGAGCAGTCGCTCAGACAGACTCAGACCCAGGAGGTTTACACAATCCAGCCTTGAGAAGCCAGGAAAGGCAAGAGTTCCGTTGGTACATTCCCCCAGGAAGGGGGCTGAATTCAGGTGTCATAGGAGTCCTTAAGAAGTTATTTTAGGCAGACAGGGAGGAAAAGGGGTCCATAGGAAATTTTGTTTCTTTTTAAGCAGCTCCAGAAATGGGTCTTGTCTAGCAGGAAAGCCCGACTTTTAGAGTTCTCCAGTAACCTTGATCTGCAAATTCTGGCCATTAGAAACTGAATCCACCCAAACATGGCGATTCCCGCCCTTTTCTGGCCCTTGCCCCCACGTGTGCCTGGCAATATAGCCACCCCCACATATCCCCATGTGTGTAGGAAATCAGGGTGCCTGGAAAGTGCCTATTCACAGGATAGGGTAGGAGGGCCAGTTTTTTTGTGGGCTACATAAATGACATGCCTGGTCAAACCAATCCCCTGAACCCTATGCAAATCAGACACCACCTCTCCAGTTTCTTCATATAACTCATTGGTATCCACAGCACTCCGGGTTTCCTCTTTTGGCTTCGGAGCCACCCTCCCTCTGTCTCAGTATGGGGTGCTCTTCCTTCTTTCTTGCCTATTAAACTGCATGACTAAATTCGGTGTTGATGGAACATATCTCAAAATAATAAGAGCTATTTATGACAAACCCACAGCCAATATCATACTGAATGGGCAAAAACTGGAAGCATTCCCTTTGAAAACAGGCACAAGACAGGGATGCCCTCTCTCACCACTCCTATTCAACATAGTGTTGGAAGTTCTGGCTAGGGCAATCAGGCCAGAGAAAGAAATAAAGGGTATTCAGTTAGGAAAAGAAGAAGTCAAATTGTCCCTGTTTGCAGACGACATGATTGTATATTTAGAAAACCCATTGTCGCAGCCCAAAATCTCCTTAAGCTGATAAGCAACTTCAGCAAAGTCTCAGGATACAAAATCAATGTGCAAAAATCACAAGCATTCTTATACACCAGTAACAGACAAACAGAGAGCCAAATCATGAATGAACTCCCATTCACAATAGCTTCAAAGAGAATAAAATACCTAGGAATCCAACTTACAAGGGATGTAAAGGACCTCTTCAAGGAGAACTACAAACCACTGCTCAGTGAAATAAAAGAGAACACAAACAAATGGAAGAACATTCCATGCTCATGGATAGGAAGAATCAACATTGTGAAAATGGTCATACTGCCCAAAGTAATTTATAGATTCAGTGCCATCCCCATCAAGCTACCAATGACTTTCTTCACAGAATTGGAAAAAACTGCTTTAAAGTTCATATGGAACCAAAAAAGAGCCTGCATTGCCAAGGCAATGCTAAGCAAAAAGAACAAAGCTGGAGGCATCACGCTACCTGACTTCAAACTATACTACAAAGCTACAGTAACCAAAACAGCATGATACTGGTACCAAAACAGAGATATAGACCAATGGAACAGAACAGAGCCCTCAGAAATAATACCACACATCTACAGCCATCTGATCTTTGACAAATCTGACAAAAACAAGAAATGGGGAAAGGATTCCCTGTTTAATAAATGGTGCTGGGAAAATTGGCTAGCCATAAGTAGAAAGCTGAAACTGGATCCTTTCCTTACTCCTTATACAAAAATTAATTCAAGATGGATTAGAGACTTAAATGTTAGACCTAAAACCATAAAAACCCTAGAAGAAAACCTAGGTAATACCATTCTGGACATAGGCATGGGCAAGGACTTCATGTCTAAAACACCAAAAGCAATGGCAACAAAAACCAAAATTGACAAATGGGATCTAATTAAACTAAAGAGCTTCTGCAGAGCAAAAGAAACTACCATCAGAGTGAACAGGCAACCTGCAGAATCGGAGAAAATTTTTGCAATCTACTCATCTGACAAAGGGCTAATATTCAGAATCTATATAGAACTCAATCAAATTTACAAGAAAAAAACAAACAACCCCATCAAAAAGTGGACAAAGGATATGAATAGACACTTCTCAAAAGAAGACATTCATACAGCCAACAGACACATGAAGAAATGCTCATCATCACTGGCCATCAGAGAAATGCAAATCAAAACCACAATGAGACACCATCTCACACCAGTTAGAATGGCAATCATTAAAAAATCAGGAAACAACAGGTGCTGGAGAGGATGTGGAGAAATAGGAACACTTTTACACTGTTGGGACTGTAAACTAGTTCAACCATTGTGGAAAACAGTGTGGTGATTCCTCAAGGATCTAGAACTAGAAATACCATTTGACCCAGTCATCCCATTACTGAGGATATACTCAAAGGATTATAAGTCACGCTGCTGTAAAGACACATGCACACGTATGTTTATTGTTGCACTATTCACAATAGCAAAGACTTGGAATCAATCCAAATGTCCATCAGTGACAGACTGGATTAAGAAAATGTGGCACCTATACACCATGGAATACTATGCAGCCATTTAAAAGGATGAGTTCGTGTCCTTTGTAGGGACATGGATGCAACTGGAAACCATCATTCTCAGCAAACTATCACAAGAACAGAAAACCAAATACCGCATGTTCTCACTCATAGGTGGGAATTGAACAATGAGATCACTTGGACACAGGAAGCATCACACAGGGAGCATCACACAGGGAGATGCACACAGGGAGCATCACACACCAGGTCCTATCGTGGGGAGTGGGGAGGGAGGAGGGATAGTATTAGGAGATATACCTAATGTAACTGATGAGTTAATGGGTGCAGCACACCAACATAGCACGTGTATATATACGTAACAAACCTGCACGTTGTGCACATGTACCCTAGAACTTAAAGTATAATAATAATAATAATAATAATAATAATAATAATAAAAACAACCACTGTATATGTGTTTGTGTCATTTTCTCCAATTCGGTGTGAGACATGAGCCCTGGTGGTCCTCCACTCATCACAGCCATATCACAGGGAGCGAGAGAGCTTCATCCTGTGGTCCCCACCTTCACAGCATTTCTCAAGTCCCACTGGCTTGGAATACCAGCCAAGCAGTGGCAAGATACCAAGCCAAGTGCCTGAGACTACCGAGTTCTGGGTCGTTGGGGCGGCCACCATCTCTGTTTCCGTGGACTCAGATAATCTAGCCTTCGGGCTCCAGGGAGTCCAGCTGGTCTGGAGCAGGAGGGGTCCCCCACAAGGCAGCACTGCTGCTGTGCCTGACAGTGGCCAGACTGTTTCTTTAAATTTGACCTTGATTCATCCCTCCTCACTGGGAAGGTCCTCTCTGTTGGAATTTCAGGAAGTCCAGCCAGGGTTACAGGGTTGGTGGGAAGCCTGATCTCCTTCTGGGTTGGAGGTCCTCCGGGGATGGGCAGCTGCCATCTTTGTAATTGTGGACTCAGCCTTTTCAGCTGAAGCAAATGAACAAATCTGGGAGAGTCACGTTTCCTAACTTTAAAATATGTGACAAAGCCATAGTCACCAATACAGCATGGTGCAAGTATAAATGTAGACACACAGATTGATGTAACAGACGAGAGAACCCAGAATGAAAGTCACACATTTACAGGCAACTGATCTTTGACAAAGTTGACAAGAATATACACTGGGGAAAGCACACCCTTTTCAGTAATTGGTACTTGGACAATTGCATTGTCATACGCAGAAGAATAAATCTGAACTCCTATTTCTTACCATGTTTACAAAAATCAATTTAAAGTGAATTGTAGACTTTAATGTATGTACTGAAATGGTAAAAATGTGAGAAGAAACTTAGGGAAAACTCTTCTGGTGATTGTCTAGTAAAGAGTTCATGAGTAAGACTTTAAAAGTTCAGGCAACAAAACAAAAAATAGGCCAATGGAAATTTAAACCAAACTAAAATTTTAATTAAATTCAAAAGCCATACACCATTTTTCTATCTCATCCTAAGAAAATGGACCACGTCATCCACTAGCATTTCCATGGCACGTTCATTATAGGTGAAGTAAGTGAGCCCATGATAAGTGAAATGAGCCTTCTGTTTGTTTCAGGTGAAGTTAAGTAATGGATATTCCTGGAGAGGCAGGCATTTTATAGAAAGTGACTTGAAGGGGAGAGGCCAAGGTGGCCAATTAGAAGCAGCTGCCTTCCACTGAATGAAAAGTGTGGTGAATTCAGCACTTTGAACTGAAATATCCAGGTTCCTACACTGGGACTGACAAGGCAAACTAGTTGACCCAGGAAAAGAAACAAAGGGGGTGGGTGATTACGCACCTGGTATCTGCACAGAGCAAAAGAAACCTTCACCTACAGCCAAGAGAAGCAGCGAGTGAGTGCACGACCCCTACCCGCAAACCATGCTTCTCCCATGCATCTTTGCAACACATGGATCAGAAGATCCTCCCATTAGCTCATGCCGTAAGGGTCTGTCTTGGGACAGATACACAGAGCCATGTAGAATGTTGCCAGAGCAGCCGCTCAGAGACTCAGAGAGACATAGGAGTTTTATATACTCTGGCCTTGGAAAGCCAGGCAAGGTGGGAATTCCAACTGTACATTCCCTTAGGAAAGGAGCTGAATCCAGGGAGCCAAGGAGCCTCATTCTGTGGGCCCCACCTCCATGGCACCTCTCAAGTTAAGACCCACTGGTTTGGAATACCAGCCAACCAGTGGTAATAGGCTGGAGACTGTCTGAGACTACAGTTTTCTGGGGAGGTGAGGGCAGCCTCCAGTTCTGTGTTTCCAAGGACTCAGACACTCTAGCCTGCAGGCTCCAGGGAGTCCAGGGGTCTGGTCCCCCACAAGGTAGCATAGCTGCTGCGCCTGATTGTGGCCAGAGAGATTCCTTAAGTGGGACCCTGATTCATCCCTCCTCACTGGGTAGAGCCTCCCTTTGGGTATTTCAGGAACTCCAGACGTGGTTATATGGTCAGTGGGAATCGTGATCTTTTTCTGGAAGGAGCTCCTGCGAGGAGGGGGAGCTGCTGCGAGGAGGGGCAGCTTCATCTCTGCAGTTGTCGACTCAGCCTTTCCGAAGCAAATAAACACAGCTGGGAGCATCACATTTCTTGACTTCAAACTGTATTCCAAAGCCATCGTCACCAACACAGCATGGTAGTAGTATAAAAATAGACACATGGATTGATGTAACAAACTAGAAAGCCCAGGAAGAAAGCCACACATTTATAGCCAAATGGTCTTTGACAAAGCTGATAAGAATATACATTGGGGAAAGCACACCATTTTCAATAATTGGTGCTGGTACAATTGAATTGTCATATGCAGAAGAATAAAACTGGACTCCTCTTTCTCACAATATTTACAAAGATCAATAGAAGATGAATTATAGACTTAAATATATATACTGAAATAATAAAAATATGAGAAGAAACCTAGAGAAAACTCTTCTGGTTATTGTCTAGTAAAGAGTTCAAGAGTAAGACTTCAAAAGTAAAGACAACAAAACTGAAAATAGACCAATGCAAATTTAAACCAAACTGAACATTTTAATTCTATAAATTCAAAAGCTTTACTGAAACAAAAAGCTGCTGCACAGCCAAAGAAATAATCCTCTCAACAGAGTGAACAGACCAACCGCAGAATGGGATAAATTATTTGTAAACTTTTCCTTTGACAAAGGACTAATACCCAGAGTAAACAACAGAAAATTCCAAAGAATCCCATTAAAAAGTGGGCAAAGGACACAAAGAGACAATTTTTAAATTTTTTATTTTATTTATTAATTCATTTGTTTTTTTTTTTTTTTTGAGACAGGTGTTGCTCTATAACCCATGCTGCAGTGCAGTGCCATCATCTTGGTTCACTGCAACCTGTGCCTACTGGGTTCAAGCAATTCCTGTGCCTTAGCCGCCTGAGTAACTCACACCACAGGCACGAGCCACAGCACGTGGCTGATTTTTTGTATTTTTAGTAAAGACGGGCTTTTGCCTTGCTGGCCAGGCTGGTCTCTACCTCTTTGCTTCAAGTGATCCATTGGCCTCAGCCTCCCAAAGTTCTGGGGTTACAGGTGTTTGCAACTACTCCTGGACAGGAGTCAGTTTTTAAAAGAGCACATACAAATGGCCAAAAGATATTTCAAAAAAATGCTCCAAACCATGAGTCAACAGAGAAATGCTCATTAAAACCACAATGAGGCCGGGTGCACTGCCTCATGCCTGTAATTCCAGCACTTTGGGAGGCTGAGGCAGGTGGATCACTAGCTCAAGAGATTGTGACCATCCAGGCCAACATGGTGAAACCCTGTCTTTACTAAAAATACAAAAAAATTAGCCAGGCATGGTGGCACACGCCTATAGTCCCAGCTACTCAGAAGGCTGAGGCAATAGAATCGCTTGAACCCGGGAGGTGGAGGTTGCAGCGAGCTGAGATGGCACCACTGCACTCGAGTCTGTCAACAGAGTGAGACTCCGTCTCAAAAATATCAACAACCACGACAATGAGATATCTTACTCCGGTCAGAATGGGTATTATTAAAAAGACAAACACATAACAAATATTAGTGAGAATATGGAGAAAAGGGGAAATCTTATACACTGTTGTTGGGAGTGTAAATTAGCACAGATTTTATGGCAAACACTATGGAGATTTCTGAAAGAACAAAAAATAAAGCAAGCATTCAGTCCTGCAATTGCACTACTGGGTATCTACTCAAAGGAATAGATCAAAACGACAACTGCACACATATATTTGCTGCAGCATTATTTACAGTGGCAAAGATGTGGAATCACCCTACATGTCAATCAACAGAAGAATGAATAAAGAAAATGTGGTATATATACAAACTGGAATACTATTCAGTTATAAAACAGTAGAAAATCATGTTTTTGGCAACAACCTATAAGGAACTGGAGGTCATTATTTTGGGTAAAACAAGCCAAGCAGAAAAACCCAAATATCACATTTTTCAGGACCGGCAGGGTAGTTCACACCTGTAATTCCCATGCTTTTGGAAAACAGTAGGAAAGAATGAGAGAATTACTTGATGACTGGGTGACAGAGTGAGACACCATCTCTACAAAAAATAAAAGAGACAGAGAGAGAGAGAGAGAGAGAGAGAGAGAAATCAGTTTGGAATGGAAGCTGGGACTACAGCTGCATGCCACCACACCTGGGTAATTTTTTTTTTTTTTTTTTGTATTTTTAGTAGAGACTAGGTATCACCAGGTTGCCCTGGGGGGTCTTGAACTCCTGAGCTCAGGCGATCTGCCCTCCTCGGCCTCCCAAAGTACTGGGATTACAGGCATGAGCCACCAAGCACAGCCTTCCTTCCTTCTTCCCTTCAGGTGATTGCTCAGATGCCACTTATTCTTGGAGGATATCCCTGACCAACTTATAGAATTAGCAGGAACCTTATGGTTGACATACTCCCTATGTCCCTCACGTGCTTTCTTTTCTTGTGGAGGACTTACAACTATCTGAAATACAACATGTTTCCTTCTTGACTGCCTTTCTCTTCTCCTGAGAATATCAGTTGCATGAGGCCAGTGACTTTCTCTCTTCTCTGAGTCTACTGTAAACACCATTAGCATACACATAGTGTATCCTTAATGTCTCCTTGTTCAAAAGACGAATTTCTTGAACCTGGGGGGCAGAGGCTGCAGTGAGCTGAGACTGTGCCACTTCACTCCAGCCTGGGCGTAAGAGCAAAACTTCATTTCGGGGGGAAAAACAAGATAAATTTCTTTATTTGTGAAAAATTGGACATTTGGAATCAAGTATAGCCACCTTAGTTTTTCCGTGATAATTCCAGCCCTGTCAACTTGCAGGGCACAACAGCAAATATTGCTGCCTGATTCTTCCTCTGAAAGCTTCATCTCAGAGGGGCACCTGGCTGTATAAGGTGTCAGTTGGCCCCTACTGGGAGGTGTCTCCCATTTAGGTTAGACAGGGGTCAGGGACCTACTTGAGAAGGCAGTCTATCCGTTCTCAGAGCTCAAACACTGTGCTGGGAGAGTCATTGCTTTCTTCAGTGCTGTCAGACAGGGACGTGTAAGTATACGATGAGTCCTTTGGCTGAAGTCTATTGCTGTGTAATAAAATATCCCTAATTAGTAGAAAAATAACCATCATTGATTTGTGCTCACAAATTCTGTAAACTAGAGGTTCTGATGAGGAGAGTGGAGATGACTTGTCTGCGTGATCTCAGCTCACTGCAACTTTTGCCTCCTGGGTTCAAGCTTTTCCTGCCTTAGCCTCCCAAGTAAACTGGATTACAGTCACATGCCACCATGTTCGGCTAATTTTTGTATTTTTAGTAGAGACAAGGTTTCATCATGTTGACGAGGCTGGTCTTGAACTTCTGACCCCAGGAGATCAGGTTGTCTGAGCCTCTTAAATTGCAGGAAATACAGGTGTGCACCACTAAGCCCAGTCTTAAGTTTTTACTTATGAATAGTAAAGCTGACAGTGTTCTAAATTCTCCAATTAAATGGTTAAATGGATAAAGAAATAAGACCCAACTATATGCTGCCTTAAAGAAATCTATTTCGCCTATACAGACACTGAAAGGGAAATGAAAACAGGGAAATGGAAAAGGATATTTCATGAAGCTGGAAACCAAAAAAGTGCTGGAGTAGCTATACTCATATTAGATAAAATAGACTAAAACCACAGACTCTAACAACAAAAGACAAGGAGGGTCACTAGTTAATGATAAAGAGGTGAATCAGCAAGAGGATGCAATAATTATTAATACCTAGGTAGCTGACAGCAGTTTTTTCAAATGTAAAAAGCAAACATTGATTGTCACTCCAAGATGGCCGAAAAGGAGCAGCTCCAGTCTACAGCTCCCATCCTTATCCATGCAGAAGATGGGTGATTACTGTATTTCCAACTGAGGTACCTGGTTCATCTCATTGGGCTGATTGGACAGTGGGTGCACTCAAGGATGGCTAGCTGAAGGAGGGTGGGGCATCACCTCACCCGGGAAGCACAAGGGGTCTAGGGATTTCCCTTTCCTAGACAAGCGAAGCCATGACAGACTGTACCAGGGAAATCTGGACACTCCCACCTGAATACTGTGCTTTTCCAATGATCTTACCAGGAGATTATATCCTGTGCCTGACTCAGTGGGTCCCATGCCCATGGAGCCTTGCTCACTGCTAGTGCAGCAGTCTGAGATCAAACTGCAACTCAGCAGACTGGCTGGGGGAGGGGTATCTCTCATTTCTGAGGCTTCAATAGGAAAATAAAATGGCCTGGAAGCTCCAACTGGGTGGAGCCCACCACAGCTCAATGACGCCTGCCTGCCTCTGTAGATTCCACCTGTGGGGGCAGGGCACAGCTGAATAAAAGGCAGCAGAAACTTCTGTAGACTTACACGTCCCTGTCTGACAGCACTGAAGAAAGCAATGACTCTCCCAGCACAGTGTTTGAGCTCTGAGAACGGATAGACTGCCTTCTCAAGTAGGTCCCTGACCCCTGTCTAACCTAAATGGGAGACACCTCCCAGTAGGGGCCAACTGACACCTTATACAGCCAGGTGCCCCTCTGAGATGAAGCTTTCAGAGGAAGAATCAGGCAGCAATATTTGCTGTTGTGCAATATTTGCTGTTCTGCAGCCTCCGCTGGTGATACCCAGGCAAACAGGGTCTGCAGTGGACCTCCAGCAAACTCCAACAGACCTGCAGCTGAGGGACCTGACTGTTAGAAGGCAAACTAAAATACAGAAAGGAATAGCATCAACATCAACAAAAAGGACATCCTTTCCAAAACCCCATCTGTAGGTCACCATCATCAAAGACCAAAGGTAGATAAAACCACAAAGATGGGGAGAAACGAGAGCAGAAAAGCTGAAAATTCTAAAAATCAGAGCACCCCTTCTCCTCCAAAGGATCACAGCCCTCCCCAGCAATGGAACAAAGCTGGATGGAGAATGACTTTGATGAGTTGACAAAAGTAGGCTTCAGAAAGTTTTTAATAACAAACTTCTCTGAGCTAAAGGAGGATGTTTGAACCCATGGCAAGGAAGCTAAAAACCTTGAAAAAAGATTAGATGAATGGCTGACTAGAATAAACAGTGTAGAGAAGACCTTAAATGACCTGATGGAGCTGAAAACCATGGCATGAGAACTACGTGATACATGCACAAGCTTCAGTAGCTGATTCAATCAAGTAGAAGAAAGGATATCAGTGATTGAAGATCAAATTAATGAAATGAAGCAAGAAGAGCAGTTTAGAGGAAAAAGAGTAAAAAGAAATGAACAAAGCCTCCACGAAATATGGGACTATGTGAACACACCAAATCTACGTTTGATTGGTGTACCTGAAAGTGACGGTGAGAATGGAACCAAGCTGGAAACCACTCTTCAGGATATTATCCAGGAGAACTTCTGCAACCTAGCAAGGCAAGCCAACATTCAAATTCAGGAAACACAGAGAACACCACAAAGATACTCCTCAAGAAGAGCAACCCCAAGACACATAATTGTCAGATTCACCAAGATTGAAATGAAGGAAAAAATGTTAAGGGCAGCCAGAGAGAAAGGTCAGGTTACCCACAAACGGAAGCCCATCAGACTCACAGAGGATCCCTCAGCAGAAACTCTACAAGCCAGAGGAGAGTAGGGGTCAATATTCAACATTCTTAAAGAATTTTCAACCCAGAATTTCGTATCCAGCCAAACTAAGCTTCATAAGTGAAGGAGAAGTAAAATCCTTAACAGACAAGCAAATGCTGAGAGATTTTGTCACCACCAGGCCACTAAACATGGAAATGAACAACTGATACCAGCCACTGCAAAAACATGCCAAATTGTAAGGGTCATTGATGCCAGGAAGAAACTGCATTAACTAACGGGCAAAATAACCAGCTAACATCATAATCACAGGATAACATTCACACATAAAAATATTAACCTTAAATGTAAATGGGCTAAATGCCCCAACTAAAAGACATACACTGGCAAATTGGATAAAGAGTCAAGGGCCGGGCGCGGTGGCTCAAGCCTGTAATCCCAGCACTTTGGGAGGCCGAGACGGGCGGATCACGAGGTCAGGAGATCAAGACCATCCTGGCTAACACGGTGAAACCCCATCTCTACTAAAAAATACAAAAAAAACTAGCCGGGCAAGGTGGCGGGAGCCTGTAGTCCCAGCTACTCGGGAGGCTGAGGCAGGAGAATGGCGTAAACCCGGGAGGTGGAGCTTGCAGTGAGCTGAGATCCAGCCACTGCACTCCAGCCTGGGCGACAGAGCCAGACTCCCTCTCAAAAAAAAAAAAAAAAAAAAAAAGACTCAAGGCCCATCAGTGTGCTGTATTCAGGAGATTGATCTCACATGCAGAGACACACATAGACTCAAAATAAAGGGATGGAGGAAAATCTACCAAACAAATGAAAAGAAAAAAAAAAAAAAGGGAGGGATTGCAATCCTAGTCTCTGATAAAATAGATTTTAAACCAATAAAGATCAAAAGGGACAAAGAAGGCCATTACATAATGGTAAAGGGATCAATTCAACAAGAAGAGCTAACTCTCCTAAATATATAAGCACACAATATGGGAGCACTCAGATACATAAGGAAAGCCCTTAGAGACTTACAAGGGGACTTAGACTCCCACATAATAATAATGGGAGACTTTAACACCCCACTGTCCGTATTAGACAGATTAAGGAGGCAGAAGGTTAACAAGGATATCCAGGACTTGAATTCAGCTCTCTACCAAGCAGACCTAATAGATATCTACAGAACTCTCCACTCCAAATCAACAGAATACACATTCTTCTCAGCACCATATTGTACTTATTCCAAAAATGACCACATAATTGGAAGTAAAGCACTCCTCAGCAAATGGAAAAGGAAAGAAATCACAATAAACTGTCTCTTAGACCACAATGCAATCAAATTAGAGCTCAGGATGGAGAAACTCACTCAAAACTCCTCAACTACATGAAAACTGAACAACCTGCTCCTGAATGACTACTGGGTATATAACAAAATGATGGCAGAAATAAAGACGTTCTTTGAAACCAATGAGAACATAGACACAATGTGCTAGAATCTCTGGGACACATTTAAAGCAGTGTGTAGAGGGAAATTTATAGCACTAAATGTACACAAATGAAAGTAGGAAAGATCTAAAATTGACATCCTAATATCACAGTTAAAAGAACTAGAGAAGCAAGAGCAAACGAATTCAAAAGCTAGCAGAAGGCAAGAAATAACTAAAATTAGAGCAGAACTGAAGGAGATAGAGACACAAAAATCCCTTCAAAAATCAATGAATCTAGGAGCTGGTTTTTTGAAAAGATCAACAAAATAGATGTACCACTAACAAGACTAATAAAGAAGAAAAGGGAAAAGAATCAAATAGATGCAATAAAAAATGATAAAGGGGATATCACCACCAATTCCACAGAAATACAAACTACCATCAGAGAATGCCATAAGCACATCTAGGCAAATAAACTAGAAAATCTAGAAAAATTGGATAAATTCCTGGACACATACACCTTCCCAAGACTAAACCAGGAAGAAGTTGAATCCCTGAATAGACCAATAACAGGCTCTGAAATTGAAGCAACAATTCATAGCCTACCAACCAAAAAAAGTCTAGGCCCAGACAGATTCACAACTGAATTCTACCAGAGGTACAAAGAGGAGCTGGTACCATTCCTTCTGAAACTATTCCAATCAATAGAAAAAGAAGGAATTATCCCTATCTCATTTTATGAGGCCAGCATCATCCTGATACCAAAGCCTGGCAGAGACACAACCAGAAAAGAGAATTTTAGACCAATATCCCTGATGAACATCGATGCAAAAATCCTCAATAAATTACTGACAGAGCAAATCCAGGAGCACATCAAAAAGCTTATCCACCAAGATCAAGTTGGCTTCATCTCTGAAATGCAAGGCTGGTTCAACATATGCAAATCGATAAATGTAATCAATCACATTAACAGAACCAAAGACAAAAACCACATGATTATCTCAATAGATACAGAAAAGGCCCTCAACAAAATTCAACAGTACTTCATGCTAAAAACCCTCAATAAACTATGTATTGATGGAACGTATCTCAAAATAATAAGAGCTATGTATGACAAACCCACAGCCAATATCATACTGAATGGGCAAAAACTGGAAGCATTCCCTTTGAAAACAGGCACAAGACAGGGAGGCCCTGTCTCTCCACTCCTATTCAACATAGTGTTGGAAGTTCTGACCAGGGCAATCAGGCAAGAGAAAGAAATAAAGGATATTCAATTAGGAAAAGTGGAAGTCAAATTGTCCCTGTTTGCAGATGACATGAATTGTATATTTAGAAAACACCATAGTCTCAGCCCCAAATCTCCTTAAGCTGATAAGCAACTTCAGCAAAGTCTCATGATACAAAATCAATTTGCAAAAATCACAAGCATTCCTATATACCAATAACAGACCGAGAGCCAAATCTTGAGTGAACTCCCATTCACAATCGCTACAAAGAGAATAAAATACCTAGGAATCCAACTTACAAGGGATGTGAATGACCTCTTCAGGAAGAACTACAAACCACTGCTCAACAAGATAAAAGAGGATACAAACAAATGGAAGAACATTCCATGCTCATGGATAGGAAGAATCAATATCATGAAAATGGTCATACTGCCCAAGGTAATTTATAGATTCAGTGTCATCCCCATCAAGCTACCAAGGACTTGCTTCACAGAATTGGAAAAAACTACTTTAAAGTTCATATGCAATAAAAAAAGAGCCCGCATTGCCAAGACAATCCTAAACCAAAAGAACAAAGTGGGAGGCATCACGCTACCTGACTTCAAACTATACTACAAGGCTACGGTAACCAAAACAATATGGTACTGGTACCAAAACAGAGATATAGACCAATGGAACAGAACAGAGCCCTCAGAAATAACACCACACATCTACAACCATCTGATCTTTGACAAACCTGACAAAAACAAGAAATGGGGAAAGGGTTCCTTATTTAATAAATGGTTCTGGGAAAACTGGCTAGCCATATGTAGAGAGTTGAAACTAGATCCGTTCCTTACCTCTTATACAAAAATTAATTCAAGATGGATTAAAGACTTAAGTGTTAGACCTAAAACCATAAAAACCCCAGAAGAAAACCTAGGCAATACCATTCAGGCCATAGGCATGGACAAGGACTTCATGACTAAAACACCAAAAGCAGTGACAACAAAAGCCAAAACTGACAAAAGGGATCTAATTAAACTAGAGAGCTTCTGCACAGCAAAGAAACTACCATCAGAGTGAACAGGCAACCTGCAGAATGGGAGAAAATTTTTGCAATATACCCATCTGACAAAGGGCTAATATCCAGAATATACAAAGAACTTAAACAAATTTACAAGAAAAAATCAAACAATCCCATCAAAAAGTGGGTGAAGGATATGAACAGACACTTCTCAAAAGAAGACATTTACGCAGCCAACAGACACATGAAAAAATGCTCATCATCACTGGCCATCAGAGAAATGCAAACCAAAACCACAATGAGATACCATCTCACACCAGTTAGAATGGCAATCATTAAAAAGTCTGGAAACAACAGGTGCTGGAGAGGATGTGGAGAAATAGGGACACTTTTACACTGTTGGTGGGATTGTAAACTAGTTCAGCCATTATGGAAAACAGTATGGCGATTCCTCAAGGATCTAGAACTAGAAATACCATTTGACCCAGCCATCCCATTACTGGACATATACCCAAAGGATTATAAATCATGCTATATAAAGACACATGCACACGTATGTTTATTGCAGCACTATTCACAATAGCAAAGACTTGGAACCAACCCAAATGTCCATCAATGATAGACTGGATTATGAAAATTTGGCACATATACACCATGGAATTCTATGCAGCCATAAAAAAGATGAGTTCATGTAGGGACATGGATGAAGCTGGAAAACATCATTCTGAGCAAACTCTCACATGGACAGATAACCAAATAAAACATGTTATCACTCATAGGAAATGAACAATCACACACCGGGGCCTGTCATGGGGTTGGGGGAAGGAGGAGGGATAGCACTAGGAGATATACCTAATGTAAATGATGAGTTAACGGGTGAAGCACACCAACATGGCACACGTATACATATGTAACAAACCTGCACATTGTGCACATGTACCTTAGAACTTAAAGTATAATAATAATAAAAAGAGCCCCTGTGGGCACACTCACTTTTGAGGTAAAACTCCTGGGATTTTGTCTATTTCCCATGTTGCTGGGGAAGGGGTAGAGTTTTGGCCATGTGAGGTCAGGGGTATCAGATGAAGGGGCTGAGAAACACCTGGACGGGATTCATGAGATGAGACAGAGGGTAGGATTCTGAAGAAGCTGGGGGTCAAAAGAATGAGGATGAAGAGGATGGTGTCCATACCTCAGAGGCAGAAGTGGGGCTAAAGTCAGGAAGGCTTTCAAGAGAAGAAGGGAGCCTGGAAAGAGGTGGATCTCAGGCCAGAAACATTTAGGGAGCCCCAAAGCATCCTAAAAATCAGAGTGGGACACAGAGGAGGTTGTCTGAGCACAGAAGGATCCCGGAGCCAGCATGGGGGAAAAAGAGGGGTTGGAGGGCTGCAGAGCTGTACTTTTCCTCTGTCCCAACCAAAATATGTCCCTTGAAGGTCTCATGGGGGCATAAATGCCATGGGGGCATTTATCCTCCATGGACTGGATCTAGGCCTTATTTATTCAGGGGCCTCAGTCCTCAAGGAGGCCATTGTCACTCTGCTTGCCATTGGAGTCCTCTCAAACTAGTAAATGCCCCTTAAGTCACCCACGGTTTGTCCTTACCCCTCCCTGAATTTTCTACTTCTGAGGGAGGAAGTTTTCAAACACCCCCAGGATTTACTTCCAGAATTTTACCCTCTGAAACCTCCTCCTTCCCTAGACTCAGTCCAGCTCCTCATCCTCAGCCCTTCAGACCCCATGAGGTGTCCCTAGCAATGTTTTCTCCAGTTTGAGAGGCTCCTCTCCTCAGCACACAGCCCAGAGACTCACCATGCCCTGAGCAGCACGCCACCACATAAAAGGCCATGAGACCTCACTCCAGCCAAATAACACTTTATTTTCATATTTTCAATGCCTTTTCCTTTGTCAGGGAGTGGGAGGAGCTTGGGAAATCACCATCATCAAAATTTCCTGTTGGTTTTTGAATCACAGCAGCCGGGTAGGTCAGGAATCTCAACGGATTACTCTTTCCTTCTAAAATTAAAGGAAAGGTGCAGGACTCATTAACTGATAAGATTTCTTGACAATCGTTCGAATATCATGCTGGATTTATGAAGAGAAAGTAATCCTTGACAACTTGTGCCAGTTGTCCAGGCATCATCTTCTTCAGGAAATATGAGATGTTGTTTTTGAAGCATTACAGCAGCTCATAAGCAAGGGAAGTTGCATTGTTGAGTACATAGATAAGCATCTTCTTGATTAGTAACCTCAACATGGCAATTAAGGTTCCCATTGCTAGTTTTCAGACATATGTCATTAATTGGTCAGCAAACCATTTTTCTATCTGTCAGAAAATGAACCACTACATCCAGTAGCACATCCATGGCCACGTTCATTATAAGTGAAGTAAAAGAGCCCGTGATAAGTGAAATGAGCATTCTGTTGGTTCCAGGCAGTTATATAATGACATCCTTCCTGGAGATCGGGGCATTTTATAGAAGGTGACATGGAGGGCACAAGCCAAGATGGCCAATTAGAAGCAAGACGTTTCTGCTGAATGAAAAGCGTGGTGAATTTCAAAATAAGCACATGACCTGAAATATCCAGTTTGTCACATTAGGATTGACTAGGCAAACAAGTTGACCCAGGGAACAAACAAAAGGGGGGTGGGTGATGATCCATCCGGTATGGCACAGAGTCAAAGGAATCTTCACCCACATCCAAGGGAAGTAGTGAGTGAGCCTGTGATCCCACCCTGGAAACCATGCTTTTCCCATGGATCTTTGCAACCCATGGATCAAGAGATCCCTGTTAGGCAGGAATCTAGATGCAACATGGTGGTGTTACCCGGAAGGCCCTCAAACTCCCATCCAGGATTTAGTCAAACTGGCCTTCAAGGTCTACAACTCCAGGGAGGAAGCAGCTGAGGCCCAATGACAGGCCAGGCTGAAACAGAAGGTACAACTCCAAACCCAGGCCTTGGTTGCAGCCCTGAGGCTGGCCGGCTCCAGGAGTTCCCAGAAAGGAGGTACTCCCCAAGCGCCATCTGGTGCCTGCTTCAAGTGCGGCAACGAAGGCCACTGGGCCAGGCAGTGCCCCAACCCAAAGGAGCCAACTCACCCCTGTCCGAACTGTTGGCAGATGGGCCACTGGAGGTCAGACTGCCCCAACCTAAGGATGGTCGCTGCACCTCCACGTGACGACCCTCCTCCAGGTATTGGAGGTGCTTTCCAACTCCTCGACACTGATGAAGGTTGAAGAGGCCCAGACTCGGGGACCCCTCTCACTCTCGCTGAGCCCAGGGTCATGCTCTAGGTAGCAGGTAAGTCCATATCCTTCCTTATGGACACGGGGGCTACCTACTCTGTTTTGCCTTCCTTCAGTGGCCCCAGGCACCCCTCCACTGTCACAGTCTTGGGAATTGATGGCACTCCCTCCACCTACCGCCAGACTCCTCCTCTGTCTTGCTGCCTGGATGGCTCCCTCTTCTCGCACTCATTTCTTATCATTCCTTCATGCCCAGTCCCCTTGTTAGGATGAGACCTCCTCTCCAAGCTAGGGGCCTCAGTTCACTTCTGACCCAACCCCTCCCCACACTTCGTGTTCCTCTTCCCCCTTCTCTCACTTGACAAACCCCGCCAGGCTGACCTCCTACTCCCGTTCCAGTCCCCATTAACCCTAAGGTGTGGGACATCTCCACCCCAATCATTGCACAGCACCATACTCTGGTCCGCATCCAGCTAAAAGACCCTTCCAAGTTTCCCTCTAGACCCCAGTTCCCTATCTCCTTTGAACATCGACAGGGATTAAAACCTATCATTACACGCCTGCTCCAACAGCACATTCTAGTTCCCACCAACTCACCATGCAATACTCCTATCCTGCCTGTACGGAGAAGCTCTGGGGCCTGTCGCTTCATGCAGGACCTACACCTCATCAATGAGGCAGTAGTCCCTACCTTTCCAGTTGTTCCTAATCCATATACACTCCTCTCGCGTGTTCCCCCTGACACCATTCATTTCACTGTCCTTGACCTGAAAGATGCCTTCTTTACCATCCCTCTACACCCAGACTGCCACTTTCTGTTTGCCTTCACATGGGAAGACCCAGACACTCATGTTTCTTCCCAGCTGACCTGAACTGTCTTGCCTCAAGGGTTCTGAGATAGCCACCATTTTTTCAGACAGGCATCAGCAGGGGACATCCTCCTCTGTCCCCTAACCCATAGCACCCTTCTACAATAAGTAGATGATCTATTACTATGTAGTCCTTCCTGGGAGTGCTCCCTAGCAGACACTGCTACACTTTTAAATTTCCTAGGTGACCGAGGTTATCGGGTTACCCCGGCTAAGGCTCAACTTTGCACCCCTTCTGTCACCTACCTAGGCATACTACTCACACCTACTACAAAAAGCCTTACGGCAGATAGAATAAGCCTCATTAAAACTCTCCAGCCTCCTCAGGATGCAGAAGAGATCTTGTCCTTCCTAGGACTGGTAGGGTATTTCAGGCATTGGATTCCCAACTTCGGGGTCCTAGCCAAGCCCCTCTACCAGGCTGCCAAGGAGACACCCACCGGACCGCTGTCCAACCTCTCCTTGGTTGCCAACTCTTTCAAGAAGCTTCAGGACTCTCTCCTTTCTGCCCCTGCTCTCTCTCTCCCCACCCCCCTTCAGCCCTTTCATCTATTCACCGAGGAGCACTAGAAGGTAGCCACTGGCCTCCTAGCCCAGCCGGTTGGATCCACATACCAGGCTGTGGCCTATTTCTCCAAGCAGTTAGATCCCACAGTCCAGGGCTGGCAACCTTGTCTGAGAGCCCTGGCGGCTGCCACAGAACTTACCCAAGAGGCCCTCAAGCTTACCCTAGGACATCCTCTCACAGTCTACTCTTCTCACCGACTGTCAGATCTCATCACACACGTGTCTCAGCCATCTCACCCCGTCCTGGCTTCAACAGTTCCACCTGCTATTCATTGAAAACCCTCACATCACTCTCACCACCTCACCCCCTCTAAATCCTGCTACCCTCTTGCCCACTCCAGGATACGATTCCGCCCCCACACATTCCTGCCCGGAATTTCTCACCACCTTGCCATCCGCCCACCTCAGTCTTTCTGAACAGCCGTTAGAACACACAGACCATACCCTGTTCATAGATGGGAGCTCTGTCTTAACCCCCAGTGGCCGCAGACAGGCGGCATACGCTGTCGTAACAGCAAACCAAACGGTTGAAACCAGGCTCTTGCCTCTAGGCACCACCTACCAGAAGGCTGAACTCACTGCCCTTACCTGTGCCTTACTTTTCTCCGAAGGGCAGAGGGTTAATATCTATACAGACTCTAAATATGCTTACCTTATTGCACATACTCACTCCACTCTCTGGCAAGAGTGCGGGTTTCTTATCACCAAAGGGACGCCAGTAGTCAATGGACCACATATAAAGAGGTTTCTTGATGCTCTCCAGGCCCCCAAAGAGGTAGCCATCATCCACTGCAAAAGCCACCAGCATTCTAAGGACCTGTGTTGCAAGGTAACAGCCTAGCTGACTCCACCGCACGGGCCACTGCCCTCACTTCCTCCCCTCCCCGAGTGCCTTTACTCTTTCTTTCCCCCCACATATTCCCCCGACTATTCTTCCCAGGAACTTCAAACCCTGATGGCCCACCCCAGTGTTACCTGAAACAAGGATGGGTAGGTGTTCATTGACAGCTGAATGACACTCCCTCAGACTCAGGCAGTACATATACTGACCGACACACACCGCTCTCTCCACATAGGACCCAAGGCTATGTGTAACTTCCTAGAACCCACCTTTCACCTTCCCTCACTGCAGGCCCAAATTAAGAAAGTACATCAGCAATGTGCCACCTGTTCAGCCACTAACCCCCAAGGTAGGCCCAGACACCCAGGGCCTACTCATCAGCTAAGAGACCACCAGCCAGGAGAAGATTGGCCACCTGATTTTACCCACATGCCCCAACATAAAAAATTTCGCTACCTGCTGACCTTAGTTGACACCTTCTCAGGATGGACTGAGGCTTTCCCTACCACTCGAGAGACTGCAGAAGTCGCGACAACTATTCTCCTAGAGCACATCGTCCCCAGGTTCGGTCTCCCCCGAACCATCCAATCAGACAATGGTCCGGCTTTCATTTCCAAACTCACCCAGCAGGGGGCAGCCGCACTCCAGATTACCCGGAAGCTCCACATTCCCTACCATCCCCAGTCGTCTGGTAAGGTAGAACGCGCAAACGGCCTCCTTAAACTTCATCTAACCAAGCTCACTCTAGAAACCTGCCTCTCGTGGATAACTCTCCTTCCCTTGGCTCTTACTGCTCTCAGGACAGCTCCTTGGGCCCCCACAGGGCTCAGCCCTTTTGAGCTACTGTACGGACGCCTGTTCCTCTTCCAGGAGCTGCCAGCCCTCTTCCCTCCCTTAGGCTTCTACCTCCCTTACTTAACCCTCCTAGGTGAGCTTCTAAGAAAACATGCGGACCCGTGTCTCCCCAAACCCGCTTCCCCAAACCCTAAAAATCCCGCCATTGTAGCACCAGGAGACCTGGTACTGGTCAAGCAGCTGCAGCCCCGAGCCTTATCTCCCCGGTAGGAAGGACCGTATACCATGATCCTTACCACGCCCACTGCTGCCAAGCTCCTCGGCCTTCCCTCCTGGTATCATCTGTCCCAGCTGAAAAAAGCACCCACCCAGCATGATTCCAGGTGGACAGCTCAGGCTGTTGCCCCTACTAAACTATGACTTACGCGTGCTGGTAACGACCCTCTGCCTAACCTTCCTCGGCTATCCAGTACTCCTGAGCCTAGGTGAGACTCCTACCCAAACTTCCCCCGTCAACCCATTCCGCTGGAGATTCTATCTGTCACAGACCTGGACCCAAAACAATCACATAAGTTCCCACATCTTAACCACAGTTGACTACCGGTCCTAAGAGTGCCAGAGTCAGGTTACCTTTAACTTCTCTGCCTTTAACAGTTGCCCCGACTGGTGGAACCCAGTCATGTGCTTTCTCTATGATCAGGTAGAATATAACTGTCTCAATTACTGGGTAGAAACCAACGGCGGGTGTCCATATCATTATTGTAACATGCATTTTACTTACCTTGACATGTCATACACCAAGTGGCAGCAACTGGCATCAACAGTTCAGTTAGTCAGATCATACGGACGAGGAGAAGTGCCTACATTCTTCTTTACCATTCCTGACCCGTGGGACCCTCGGTGGGCATCAGGTATAGAGGCTCGCCTTTACCGGCAGGGCTACGAATCTTATCCCGTAGCCTGACTCAAGATTTATAGAGCCTATGTCAGGGTCACAAGCAGCTTCATCAGCCTGGCCTCCAACATCAAACAAGAAAAAGTCATCTCAGCTCTAGCCAACCCAGACAACACAGCCAACTCAGACAACAAGCCTCAGGGAAGTGGTAACCCTTTTTCTTGGCTAACCCTAGTCAGAGAAGGGGCCCAGGTAGTACATATGGTCAGAGTGCACAACATCTCCTGTTGTTTCTTGTGTGCAGCATTAAATAAGCCCCCACTGGTTGTGGTACCTTTACCTAGCCCTTTTAACTCCTCTAACCTAACCCCCTCCTTTCCCCATCCCGGCCAAACCCTGGGGGAAGTTTCTTTGTTCCAAGACCCGCTTAGACAACAACTCCCCTTTTGCTACTCCACCCCTAATGCTTCCTGGTGCAATTAGACAGGATGGGTGCCTCCAAATCTCACTGCACCCTCAGGCGGGTATTTTTGGTGCAACTCCACCCTGTCAAAAACTCTCAAGGCTTCCAACACTACCCTATGTGTTCCCATCTCCCTAGTCCCCAGCCTCACCCTGTACAGTGAAGCTGAGCTATCCTCTCTTCTGCCCATTACCCGCCCCCACCAGGCAAGAGCAGTATTCCTTCTGCTAATGATTGGAGTCTCTTTAGCCGAATCCCTCGTGGCCTCTGGCCTTGGAACTGGAGCCTTAACTCATTCTGTCTGATCCTCTCAAGACCTTTCAGCCCGATTACAGGTAGCAATCAAAGCTTCGGCAGAATCCCTGGCTTCCCTCCAATGACAGATCACCTTAGTGGCCCAGGTGGCAGCCCAGAATCGCAGAGCACTCGACCTCCTTACGGCTGACAAAGGCGGGTCCTGTATGTTCCTCAATGAAGAATGCTGCTACTACATCAATGAGTCAGGACTAGTAGAAACCAACCTCCTCACTCTAGAAAAAGTCCGAGAAGGACTCCACAAAAAAACCTCAGGATTAAAGTCCCCACTCAGGTGGTGGCTGTCGTCCATGGCCGGCTGGTCCTACCCTTCCTAAGCCCCTTACTAATCATTGGCTTCTTACTGCTCATAGCTCCCTGTATCCTCCGCTTCATCCAGAACCGCATAAAAGAAGTCTCCCGGATCACTGTCAATCAGATGCTGCTCCACCCCTGTACCCAAGTTCCGACCTCCGAAAAACCCCACGATGACCCATAACAGCAGGAAGCAGCCAGATAAACACATCGCCCCTTTTTTCTTATTAGAAAGAGGTTGGAATGTTAGGCAGGGATCTAGACCCGACATGGCGGCGCCACTTGGCGTAGCAGGCCCTTTGCTCGAGCAGGCCCTTTGTTTGAGACTTCCTTTCCTCTTTGAACACGCCTTCAGACTTACATAGGTCAGAGGTTCCAGCTGGGCAACCTCACTCCCCCATGACCTGCAGCTCACCTGCATTCCACAAGTTTGTAAACAGCAGTTTTGGTTAAGTTTCCAAAGACCCCTTCCTCATGACCCTTACTCAATTCCTGCCCTAGTAGTTTCAAGACCTCCCAGGCCCTGTTTGCACAACCAGCTTCCCCACCTCTCAGGCTATAAGAAGCCCCTACCCTCCTTCCTCAGCGCGACTTCCTCGGGCTACACTTTTGGACCGAATAAGCCTGCAAGCCCTAATAAAAGCTGTTCTCACTGCCATTTGCCTTGTGTCTTCGTTCCTGGTTCGACTCCAGCCTCAGTTTTCCTTTACAGTAACACCCAAGTCATTTCAAATATGTGAAAGATCATTCCAAGAAAGATGGCTGCACATAAGCCTAGACAGGGAAGACTACAATAATACGTAACCCTCCAGTGCCTGGACACCGGGGAACATCTACTAGCATCAACACCATCCAGGAAAACAGGAACTCACCAAATGAACTAAATAAGGGACTGGGGGTCAATCCTGAAAAAACAGAGGTATGTGACCTTTCAGACAGAGAATTCAAAAGAACCATTTTGAGGAAACTCAGAGAAATTCAGGAGAATGCAGAGAAGGAATTCAGAATTCTATCAGATAAATTTAACACACAGATTGAAATCATTAAAAAGAATCAAGCGGAAATCCTGGAGATGAAAAATGCAATAGGCTTAGTAAAGAATGCAGCAGGGTCCTTCAAAGGCAGAATGGATCAACCTGAATCAAAAACAGGCTAATTGAAAAACACAGTAAAGGGAGACAGAAGAAAAAAGAACAAATAACAATGAAGCATGCCCATAGAGTCTAGAAAATAGCCTCAAAAGGGTCAACCTAAAATTTATTCATCTTAATGAAGAGGTAGAGACGGCGATGGAGGCAGAAAGTTTATTTAAGAAGATAATAACAAAGAACCCCCCAAGACAAGAGAAAGATATCAATAACCAAGTACAAGAAGGTTATAGAACACCAAGCAGATTTAACCCAAAAAAGATGACCTCTAAGCATTTAATAATCAAACTCCCAAAAGTCAAGGATAAGAAAAGGATACTAAAAGCAGCAAAAGAAAAGACATAAATAACATACAGTGGAGCTTCAGTACATCTGGCAGCAGTCTTTTTGGTGGAAACTTACAGGACAGGAGAGACAGGCCTGACATATTGAAAGTGCTCAGGGAAAATAACTTTTACCCTAAAATAGAATATCTGGCAAAAACATCCTTCTGATATAAAGGAGAAATAAATACTTTTACAGACAAAACAAAAACTGAGGGAATTCATCAATGCCAGACGTGTCCTATAAGAAATGCTAAAGGGAACACTTTAATCAGAAAAATAAAAACATCAGCGAGCAATCAATAATCATTTGAAGGTACAAATCTCACTGGAAATCATAAGTACACAGAAAAATGCAGAATAGTATAACGCTTTAACTGTAGTGTGTGAACTACTGTTATTCTAAGTAAAAAGACTAAATGATGAACCAAGAAAAAAAATACCAACTGCTGCAACTCTTGAAGAAATAGACAATACAATAAGATATAAATAGAAATAACAACAAATTAAAAAGCAGTAGGATGAAGTTAAGGAAAAGCGTTTTTACTAGTTTTCTTCTTGCTTGCCTTCCTTCCTTCCTTCCTTCCTTCCTTCCTTCCTTCCTTCCTTCCTTCCTTCCTTCCTTCCTTCCTTCCTTCCTTCCTTCCTTCCTTCCTTTCTCTTTTCTTTCTTTCTTTTCTTTTCTTTTTTTTTTTAAGGCAAATCACGTAGAGTTGTTGTCAGTTTCCCCAAGGGCTTGAAAGATCTTGCCCAGTGCGGATTCGCTAAAGTGGAATCCGCCGCGACTGGGGAGGTGGATTTCAGGCCAGAAATTTTCTGGAACCTGGGGCCCCACACATGCTAAAAACAGGAGTAAAGATTCAGATCCGAAAGATTTTGGAGTACTTGGAGTCCAGAAGAGAAACCTGAAGAGGGCAGCGTGGAGAGCTCAGAAGACGGCAGAGACCACGGAGACCAAACAATCCAGAAAAAGAGGCAGGGACAGGGGATGGGGGCTCCCAAGCATTCAGAGTGCACCGGCTCCCTCCAAGGTCGCTTTCACACTGCCAGGGCTTCCTCTGCAGCTACGCTTTACTCTGTCCCAATCAAAATGTGTCCCTTGAAGGTCTCAACCCCCATGGACTGGATCTGGGCCTCATTTACTCTGGGGCCTCAAACCTCAAGGAGGCCAATGTCACTGTGCTTCCCATTAGAGTTCTCTCAAATTAGTAAATGCCCCTGAAGGCACCCACAGTTTGTCCTTATTCCTCCCGGAATCTTCTCCTTCTGAGGGAGAAAATTTTCAAACAGGTCCAGGATTTACTTCCAGATTTTTGCCCTCTGAAACCTCCTCCTTCCCTACACCCAGTCCAGCTCCTCATCCTCAGTCCCTCAGATCCCATGGAGGTGTCCCCTGCAATGGGTTTTCTCCAGATTGAGAGTTTCCCCTCCTCAGTGCACAGCCCAGAGACTTACCCTGTCCTGAGCAGCCAGCCACCGCATAAACAGCAATGAGACCTCATTCCAGCGAAATAACACTTTATTTGCACAGTTTCAATGATTTTGTCTTCCCTGGGACAGGGAGGAGCTCAGGAGAGCACCATCATCAACATTTCCTGGTGGTTATTGAATCACGGCAGCTGGGTAGCTCAGGAAACTCAACTGAATTACCCTCTTCCTCCTGAAATGAAAGGAAACATGCAGGACTCGTTACCTGATAAGGTTTCCTGACAATTGTGTAAATGTCGTGCTGAATTTATGAACCGAAAATAAACCTGAACGACTTGTGCTGCTTGTCCAGGCATCATCTTCTTTAAGAAACATGAGATGTTGTTTTTGAAGCGCTTCAGCAGCTCAGATGCAAGGACACCTGGGTTGTTGAGTACATAGATGAGCATCTTCTTGATTAGAAATGTAAACACGGTGATTGAGGTTCTCAGTTGCTAGTTTTCAGACATATGTCATTAATTGGTCAGTACACCATGTTTCTACCTCATCCTTAAGAGAATGGACCACTTCATCCACTTGCATTTCCATGGCCACATTCATTGGAAGTGAAGTAAATGAGCCCATCATAAGTATAATGAGAGTTCTGTTGGTTTCAGGCAAAGTTATATAATGGCATTATCCCTGGAGAGCAGGCGTCGTTTTATAGAAGGTGATGTGGAGGGCACGTGCCAAGATGGCCAATTAGAAGCAGCTGCCTTCCTGTGAATGAAAAGCGCTGTGAATTTTGAAATAAGTATGTGAACAGAAATATCCAGGTTCTCACATTGGGGCTCACTAGGCAAACAACTTGTCCCACTAGAACAAAGAAAAGGGAGGTGAGTGATGATCCACCTGGTATTGGCACACAGCCAAAGGAACATTCTCCCTCAGCCAAGAGAAGCATTGAATCACTATGTAACCCCGCTCTGGAAACTATGCTTCTCCCATGAATCTTTGCAACCCGTGGATCAGGAGATCCCCTCATGAGCTCAAATCATAAGGGCCTTGGGCCCAGTACACAGGGCTGTGTGGAGTGTTTTCAGAGCAGCCACTCAGACACACACAGAGACCCAGGAGTTTTACATACTCTGGCATTGGGAAGCCGGGAAAGGTGGGAGTTCTGTCTGTACATTCCGCCAGGAAGGGGGCTGAATTCACGTGTTATAGGAGTTGTTAAGAAACTATTTTAGGCAGATATAGAGGAAAAGATGTCCTTGGGAAGTTTCCTTTCTTTTTGAAGCAACTCCAGAAAGGATTCTTGTCTAGCAGGAAAGCCTGGGCTCTTAGAGCCCTCTGGGAATCTTTGATCTGCAAATTCTGGCCATTAGAAACTGGGTCCACCTAAACATGGCGATTCCCGCCCTCTTCTGGCCCTTCTCCCAACCTGTACCTGGCAACACGGCTGCCCCACATATCCGCATGTGTGTAGGACATCATTTCCCCAAGCATGTGCATATTCAAAGGCTAGGGTGGGAGCGCCAGTTTTTAGGCGGGCTTACTTAAATGACATGCCTGGTCAAACCAATCCCCTGAGCCCTGTGCAAATCAAACACCACCTCCCGCAGCCTCTTAATATAACTGGCTGGTATCCCCAGCACTCCGGGTTTCCTCTTTAGGCTTCGGAGATCCCACTCCCTTTGTCTCTGTATGAGGACAGCATCTTCCTTCTTTCTTGCCTGTTAAACTCTGTGCTCATTAAAACCACTGCACGTGTATTTGTGTAATTTTCTTCAATTCAATGTGTGAAACAACAGCCCTGGTGTTCCTGCACTCATCGGAGCCATATTACAGGGAGCCAGGTAGCCTCATTCTACTGTCCCCACTTCCAAGACCCCTCTCAGGTTAAGACCCACTAGCTTGGAATACCAGCCAACAAGTGGCAATAGGTTGGAGGCTACCTGAGACTACCGAGATCTGGGGGGTTGGGGCGGCCACCATCTCTGTGTTTCCCTGGACTCAGACACTCTAGTTTGTGGGCTCCAGGGAGTCCAGTTGGTCTGCAGCAGAAAGGATTCCCCCACAAGGCAGCACTGCTGCTGTGCCTAGTAGTGGCCAGACTGTTTCTTTCAGTTTGACGTTGATTCATCCCTTTTCAATGGATGGGTCCTTCCTGTGGAAATTTCAGGAACTCCAGCCAGGGTTATATGGTTGGTGGGAAGCCTGATCTTTTTCTGGGATGGAGGCCCTGGGGGAAGGGTCAACTGCCATCTGTACAGTTGTCAACTCAATCTTTCCAGCGGAAGCAAATGAACAAAGCTGCCAGCATCACATTTTCTGACTTCAAATTATATCACAAAGCCAGTCACCAATATGGCATGTTACTGGTATAAAAACAGACACACAGATCATTGTAAAAGACTAGAGAACTCTTTGGCACAGAGTCAAAGGAACCTGTACACACAGCCAAGGGAAGCAGTTACTGAGTGTGTGACCCCTCCCAGAAACCATGCTTCTCCCATGGATCTTTGCAACCCAGGGTTCAAAAGATCCTCCCATTAGCTCATGCTATAAGGGCCTTCTGTTTGATAGACAGAGCTGTGTTAGGTGTTGGCGGAGCAGCCACTCAGACACACACAGAGACCCAGGAAGAATATATACTCTGGCCTTGAAAAGCTGGGCAAGTCAGGAGTTCCATCTCTACTTTCCTTCAGGAAGGCCCCTGAATCCAGGGAGCCAATTCTGTGGGCCCCACTTCCAAGGTACTTGTCATGTTAAGACCCACTGGCTTGGAATACCAGCCAATCAGAGGCAATAGGATGGACACTACCTGAGACCACAGTGTTCTGGGGAGGTGAGAGCGGCCACCATCCTTGTGTTTCTATGGACTCAGACACTCTAGCCTGCAGGCTCCAAGGAACCTAGGTGGTCTGGTCCCTTACAAGGCAGCACAGCTGCTGTGCCTGATTGTGGCCAGACTGTTTCTTTAAATTTGACCTTGATTCATCTTTCCTCACTGGGTGGGGCCTTCCTTTGGGAATTTCAGTAACTGCAGCCAGGGTTATGTGGTGGTGGGAACCCGGATGTTTTTCTGAGATGGAGCACCTGCAGGGAGGGGCAACTGCCATCTCTGCAATTGTCAACTCAGTCTTTCCAGCTGAAGCAAATTAACAAATCTTGGGGCATCAAATTTTCTGACTTCAAATTATAATACAAAGCCATAGTCACCAGTACAGCATGGTATTAGTTTAAAAATAGACACACAGATTGATGTAACATACTAGAAAACCCAGGAAGTAAACCACACATTTATAGCCAACTGATCTTTCACAAATCTGACAAGAAAATATATTGGGGAAACACACCCTTTTTCATAATTGGTGTTGGGACAATTGAATTGTTATATGCAGAAGAATAAGGCTGGACTCCTATTTCTCACCATACTTACAAAACTCAATTTAAGATGAATTATAGACTTAAATATATGAACTGAAATGGTAACAATATGAGAAGAAATCTAGAGAAAAGTCTTCTGATCATTGTCTAGTAAAGAGTTCATGACTAAGACTTCAAAAGTACAGGTAATAAATAAAAAAATAGACCCATGCAAATTTAAACAAAACTGAAAAATTTCATTAATTAAATTCAAAAGCTTTGTTTAAACGAAAAAGCTGCTGCACAGCCAAAGAAATAATCCTCTTGACAAAGTGAGCAGATCACCTGCAGAATGGAATAAATTATCTGTAAACTCTTCATTTGACAAAGGACTAATATTCTGAGTATACAAGAACTCAGCTACACAGAAAATTCCAAAGGATCCCATTAAAAAGTGGGAAAACAACATAAAGAGACATTTTTTATTATTTATTTATTATTATTATTATTTTTGAGATGGAGTTTTGCTGTTGTTGCTCATGCTGGAGTGCAGTTGGCGAAATCTCGGCTCACCGTAGCCTTTGCCTTCCAGGTTCAAGCGAATCTCCTGCCTCAGCCTCCATAGTAGCTGGGATTACAGTCATGCACCACCACACCTGGCTAATTTTGTATTTTTTGTACAGACGGGTTTTCTCCATGTTGGTGAGGCTGGTCTCAAACTCCCACCCTTAGGTGATATGCCCACCTGGGCGTCCCAACATGCTGGGATTACAGGCATGAGCCACCAGACCTGGCAGAATTATTTATTTTTTTGAGACAGGTCTTGCTTCATTACCCATGCTGCAGTGCATTGGCATGATCTTGGCTCACTGCAACCTCTGCCTACTGGGTTCAAGCAATTCCTAAGCCTCAGCCTCCTGAGTAACTTGCACCACAGGCAGGTGCCATTGCACCTGGCTAATTTTTTGTATTTTCTGTAAAGACAAGGTTTTGCCTTGTTGGCCAGGCTGGTCTCGACCTCCTTCCCTCAAGTGATCCACTGGCCTCTGCCCCCAAAACTTCTGGGATTACAGGTGTGAGCTCCCGTGCCTGGAGAGGAGACATTTTTTAAAAGAACACATACAAATAGCCAAAAGATATATGAAAAAAAATGCGTGGTGGCGGGCGCCTGTAGTCCCAGCTACTTGGGAGGCTGAGGCGGGAGAATGGCGTGAACCCGGGAGGCGGAGTTTGCAGTGAGTCGAGATCACGCCACTGCACTCCAGCCTGGGAGACACAGCGAGACTCCGTCTCAAAAAAAAAAAAAAAAAAAAAGCTCCACCGTATGAATCATCAGAGAAATGCTCATTAAAATTATAATGAGATATCTTATTCCAGTCAGTATGAGATATCTTACTGCAGAATGAGATGTCAATGAGATATGTTACTCCTCAATAAGTATTATTAAAGATAAAAACATAACAAATGTTAGTGAGAATGTGGAGAAAAAGGAACTCTTTTACATTGTTGTTGGGAATATAAATTAGCACAACTTTTATGGCAAGCATTATGGAGATTTCTGAAAGAACTCAAAACAAAACTAGCATTCGGTCCTGCAATTTCATCACTGGATATCTAATCAAAGGAATAGATCAAAACGACAGCTGCACGCATATATTTACCACAGCATTATTCACAGTTACAAAGATATGGAATCACCTTACCTGTCAAACAACAGGTCAATGAATAAAGAAAATGTGGTATATATACACAATAGAATACTATTCAGTTATAAAACCGTAGAAAATAATGTCTTTTGCAGCAACATGGATGGAACTGGAAGTCAATATTTTCAGTAAAACAAGCCAGGCATAGAAAGCTAAATATCACATTTTTCAGTACAGTCATGGTGGTTCACACCTGTAATTCCCATGCTTTGGAGACAAGTGTGAGAGGATTGTTTGATGCCAGGAGTTCAAGAGCAGCCTGGGCAACATAGTGAGCCCCCATCTCTGCCACAAAAAATAAATAGAAAGAAAAAAAGAGAAAGAAAGAAGGAAAGAAGAAAAAAAGAAAATGAAAAAAAAGAAAGAGAGAGAGAAAGAAAGAAGAAAGAAAGAAGGAAGGAAGGAAGAAAAGAAAGAAAGAAAGAAAGAAAGAAAGAAAGAAAGAAAGAAAGAAAAGAAAGAAAGAAAGAAAGAAAGAAAGAAAGAAAGAAAGAAAGAAAGAAAGAAAGAAAGAAAGAAAGAGAAAGAAAGAAAGAATCAGCTGGGCATGGAAACATTTGCATATAATCCAGGCTACTCAGGAGGCTGAGGCAGGAGGATCATTTGTGCCTAGGAGTTCGAGGCTACTGTGAGCTATGATCACACTCCAGCCTGGATGATAAGAAGGGATAGTGTTTCAAAAAAAAAGCAAGACGATTCTGTTCCAAGATACCTGAATAGGAACAATTCCAGTCTGTAGCTCCCAACATGACGGATGCAGAAGATGGGTGTTTTCTGCATTTCCAACTGAGGTACATGGTTCAACTCAGTGGGACTGGTTGGACAGAGGGTGCAGCCCACAGAGGGCAATCTGAAGCAGGGTGGGCCATCGCCACACCCAGGAAGCACAAGGGGTCAGGGAATTTTCCTCTCCTAGGCAAGGGAAACTGTGACAGACAGTACCTGGAAAAACGGGACACTCCCACCCAAATACTGTGCTTTTCTAATGGTCTTAGCAAATGTCCCACCAGGAGATTATATCCCATGCCTGGCTTGGTGGGTCCCATGCCCACGGAGCCTTGCTCAATGCTAGCCCAGCAGTCTGAGATCTACCTGCAAGGCAGCAGCCTGGCAGGGAGAGGGGCATCTGCCATTGCTGAGGCTTGAATAGGTAAACAAAGCAGTGAGGGAAGCTCAAACTGGGCTTAACCCACTGCAGCTCAGCAAGGCCTGCTGCCACTGTAGACTCCACCTCTGGGGGCAGGGCATAGCTGAACAAAAGGCAGCAGAAGCTTCTGAAGACTTAAAAGTCCCTGTTTTACAGCTGTGAAGAGAGCAGTGGTTCTCCCAGCATGGTGTTTGAACTCTGAGAATGGACAGACTGCCTTTCCAAATGAGTCACTGACCCCCGTGTAGCCTAACTGGGAGACACCTCCCAGTAGGGGCCAAGTGACACCTCATACAGGTGGGTGCCCCTCTGGGACATAGCTTCCAGAAGAAGGATCAGGCAGCAATATTTACTGTTCTGCAACATTTGCTGTTCTGCAGCCTTCACTGGTGATACCCAGGCAAACAGGTTCTGGAGTGGACCTCCAGCAAACTCCAACAGACCTGCAGCTGAGAGACCTGACTGTTAGAAGGAAAACTGACCAACAGAAAGGAATAGCATAAACATCAACAAAAAAGGACATCCACAACAAAACCCCATTTTTAGGTCACCAACATCAAAGACGAAAGGTAGGTAAAACCACAAAGATGGGGAGAAACCAGAGCAGAAAAGCTGAAAAATCTAAAAACCAGAGCACCTCTTCTCCTCCAAAGAATTGCAGCTCCTCACCAGGAGTACAGCAAAGCTGGATGGAGAATGACTTTGACAAGCTGACAGAACTAGGCTTCAGAAGGTCAGTAATAACAAATTTCTCTGAGCTAAAGGAGGATGTTTGAACCCATCACAAGGAAGCTGAAAACCTTAACAAATATCAGATTAATGGCTAACTAGAATAAACAGTGTAGAGAAGACCTTAAACGATCTGATCGAACTGACAACCATGGCATGAGAACTACATGACACATGCACAAACTTCAACAGCTGATTCAATCAAGTGGAAGAAAGGGTATCAGTGATTGAAGATGAAATTAATGAAATAAAGTGAGAAGAGAAATTTAGAGAAAAAAGAGTAAAAAGAAATGAACAAAGCCTCAAGTAACATGGGACTATGTGAAAAGACCAAATCTACATTTGATTGGGGTACCTGAAAGTGATGGGGAGAATGGAACCAAGTTGGAAAACACTCTTCAGGATATTATCCAGGAGAACTTCTGCAACCTAGCAAGGCAGGCCAATGTTCAAATTCAGGAAATACAGAGGACACCACAAAGATACTCCTCGAGAAGAGCAACCCCAAGACACATAATTGTCAGATTCACCAAGGTTGAAATGAAGGAAAAAATGATAAGTGCAGGTAGAAAGAATGGTTGGATTACCCACAAAGGGAAGCCCATCAGACTAACAGTGGATCTCTCAGCAGAAACCCTACAAGTCAGAAAAGAGTAAGGGCCAACACTCAACATTCTTAAAGAAAAGAATTTTCAACCCAGAATTTCATATCCAGCCAAATTAAGCTTCATAAGTGAAGGAGAAATAAAATCCTTTAAAGACAGGCAAACACTAAGAGATCTTGTCACCACCAGGCCTGCCTTACAAGAGCTTCTGAAGGAAGCACTAAACATGGAAAGGAACAACCAGTACCAGCCACTGCAAAAACATGCCAAATTGTAAATACCATCGATGCTAGGAAGAAACTGCATCAACTAACAGGCAAAATAACCAGCTAACATCATAATGACAGGATCAAATTCACACATAACAATATTAACCTTAAATGTAAATGGGCTAAATACCTCAGTTAAAAGATCCACAGTGGCAAATTGGATAAAGTGTCAAGAACCATCAGTGTGCTGTATTCAGGAGACCTATCACATGTGCAGAGACACACATAGGCTCAAAATAAAGGGATGGAGGAAGATCTACCAAGCAAATGGAAAGTAAAAAAAAGCAAGGGTTGCAATCCTAGTTTCTGGAAAAACAGACTTCAAACCAACAAAGATCAAAAGAGACAAAGAAAGCCATCACATAATGGTAAAGGGATCAATTCAACAAGAAGAGCTAACTATCCTAAATATACATGCACCCAATACAGGAGTACCTAGATTCATAAAACAAGTCCTTAGAGACCTACAAAGAGGCTTAGACTCCCACACAATAATAATGGGAGACTTTAACACCCCATTGTCAATATTAGACATATCAATGAGACAGAAGGTTAACAAGGATATCCAGGACTTGAACTCAGCTCTGCACCAAGCAGACCTAATAGATATCTACAGAACTCTGCACCCCAAATCAACAGAATGTACATTTTTCTCAGCACCACATCACACTTAATCCAAAATTGAACACATAGTTGGAAGTAAAGCACTCCTCAGCAAATGTGAAAGAACAGAAATTATAACAAACTGTCTCTCAGACCACAGTGCAATCAAATTAGAACTCAGGATTAAGATGCTCACTTAAAAGCGCACAACTATATGGAAACTGAACAACCTGCTCCTGAATGACTACCAGGTAAATAATGAAATGAAGGCAGAAATAAAGATGTTCTTTGAAACCAAAGAGAACAAAGACACAATGTACCATAATCTCTGGGACACACTTAAAGCAGTGTGTAGAGGGAAATTTATAGCACTAAATGCCCTCAAAAGAAAGCAGGAAAGATCTAAAATCGACATCTTAACATCAAAAATAAAAGAATTAGAGAAGCAAGAGCAAACACATTCAAAAGCTCTCAGAAGGCAAGAAATAACTGAGATCAGAGCAGAACTGAAGGAGACAGAGACACAAAAAACCCTTCCAAAAATCAATGAATCCAGGAGCTGGCTTTTTTAAAAGATCAACAAGATTGATAGACTGCTATCAAGACTAATAAAGAAGAAAAGAGAGAAGAATCAAATAGATGCAATAAAAAATGATAAAGGGGATATCACCACCAATCCCACAGAAATACAAACTATCATCAGAGAATACTGCAAACAAGTCTACACAAATAAACTAGAAAATCTAGAAGAAATGGATAAATTTCTGGACTCATACACCTTCTCAAAACTAAACCAGGAAGAAGCTGAATTCCTGAATAGACCAATAACAGGCTCTGAAATTGAGGCAATAATTAATAGATTACCAACTAAAAAAAGTCCAGGACCAGATGGATTCACAATTGAATTCTACCAGAGGTACAAAGAGGAGCTGGTACCATTCCTTCTGAAACCACTCCAACCAATAGAAAAAGAGGAAATCCTCCCCGACTCATTTTATGAGGCCAGCATCATCCTGATACCAAAGCATGGTAGAGACACAACAAAAAAAGAGAATTTTAGGCCAATAATCCTGACGAACATCGATGTGAAAATCCTCAGTAAAATACTGGCAAACCGAATCCAATAGCACATCAGTAAGCTTATCCACCACGATCATGTCAGCATCATCCCTGGGATGCAAGGCTGGTTCAACATATGCAAATCAATAAACGTAACCATCACCTAAACAGAACCTATGACAAAAACCACATGATTATCTCAATAGATGCAGTAAAGGTCTTTGACAAAATTCAACAGCCCTTCATGCTAAAAACTCTCAATAAACTACGTATTGGTGGAACGTATCTCAAAATAATATGAGCTAATTATGACAGATCCACAGTCAATATATTGAACAGGCAAAAACTGGAAGCATTCCCTTTGAAAACCGGCACATGGCAGGGATGCCCTGTCTCACCACTCCTATTCAGCATAGTGTTGGAAGTTCTGGGTAGGGCAATCAGGCAATGGTGCTGGGAAAACTGAAAGAAATAAAGGGTATTCAATTAGGAAAAGAGGAAGTCAAATTGTCCCTGTTTGCAGATGACATGATTGTATATTTAGAAAATGCTGTCGTCTCAGCCCAAAATCTCCTTAAACTGATAAGCAACTTCAGCAAAGTTTCAGGATACAAAATCAATGTGCAAAAATCACAAGCATTCCTATATACCAATAACAGACTGAGAGCCAAATCATGAGTGAACTCCCATTCACAACTGCAACAAAGAGAACAAAATACCTAGGAATCCCACTTACAGGCGATGTGAAGGACCTCTTCAAGCAGAACTACAAACCACTGCTCAACGAAATAAAAGAGGACACAAACAAATGGGAGAACATTCCATGCTCATGGATAGGAAGAATTAATATCATGAAAACTGGTCACACTGTCCAAGGTGATTTATAGATTCAATGCCATCCCCATCAAGCTACCAATGACTTCTTCGCAGAATTGGAAAAAACTACTTTAAAGTTCATATGGAATGAAAAAAAAGCCCACATTGCCAAGACAATCCTAAGCAAAAAGAACAAAGCTGGAGGCATCACGCTACCTGACTTCAAACTATACTACAAGGCTACAGTAACCAAAACAACATGGTACTGTTACCAAAACAGATATATAGACCAATGGAAGAGAACAGAGGCCTCAGAAATAACATCACACATCTACAACCATCTGGTCTTTGACAAATATAGAAAAAACAAGAAATGGGGAAAGGATTCTCTATTTAATAAATGGGGCTGGGAAAACTGGCTAGACATATGCAAAAAGCTGAAACTGGATCCCTTCCTTACACCTTATACGAAAATTCATTCAAGACAGATTAAAGACTTAAATGTTAGTCCTAAAATCATAAAAACCTTAGAAGAAAACCTAGGTAATACCATTCAGGATACAGGCATGAGCAAGGACTTCATTACTAAAACACCAAAAGCAATGGCAATAAAAGCCAAAATAGGCAAATGGGATCTAGTTAAACTAGAGAGCGTCTGCACAGCAAAAGAAATTACCATAAGAGTGAACAGGCAACCTACAGAATGGGAGAAAATTTTTGCTATCTATCCATCTGACAAAAGGCTAATATCCAGAATCTACAAAGAACTTAAACAAATTTACAGGAAAAAAACCAAACAAACCCATCTAACAGTGGGCAAGGGATATGAACAAACACTTCTCAAAAGAAGACATTTATGCAGCCAACAGACACATGAAAAAATGGTCATCATCACTGGCCATCAGAGAAATGCAAATCAAAACCACAATGAGATACCATCTCACACCAGTTAGAATGGCGACCATTAAAAAGTCAGGAAACAACAGATGCTGGAGAGGATGTGGAGACATAGGAACGCTTTTGCACTGTTGGTTGGAGTGTGAACTAGTCCAACCATTTTGGAAGACAGTGTGGTGATTCCTCAAGGATCTAGAACTAGAAATACCATTTTATCCAGTGATCTCATTACTGGGTATATACCCAAAGGATTATAAATCATACCACTATAAAGACACATGCACACGTATGTTTATTGTGGCACTATTCACAATAGCAAAGACTTGGAACCAACCCAAATATCCATCAATGATAGGCTGGATTAAGAAAACGTGGCACATGTACACCATAAAACACTATGCAGCCATAAAAATGAATGAGTTCGTGTCCTTTGCAGGGAAATGGAAGCAGTTGGAAACCATTATTCTGAGCAAACGATCACAAGAACAGAAAACCAAAAACTGCACGTTCTCACTCATAGGTGGGAACTGAACAATGAGAACACTTGGACACAGGGTGGGCAACATCACACTCCAGGGTTTTTCCTGGGGTGGGGGGCAGGGGGAGGGATAGAATTAGGAGAAATACCTAATGTAAATGACGAGTTAATCGGTGCAGCAAACCAACATGGCACGTGTATACATATGTAACAAACCTGCACATTGTGCACAGGTACCCTAGAACTTAAAGTATAATAATGATAAAAAACACAACAAACAGAAACAAAAAGAAGAAAACAAACAAGGATGACAAAAGAAAGGAAGAAAGAAAGAGAGAAAGAAGAAGGAAGGAAGGAAGGAAGGAAGGAAGGAAGGAAGGAAGGAAGGAAGGAAGGAAGGAAGGAAG